>NC_043706.1:8383819-8703927 GCF_006229205.1 Suricata suricatta | reverse complement strand
AGCTGTCCCGCTGTCTTCCTTCTTATCTTCCCAGCCAGTCTGCTTAGACACTCAACGTCCTCACATCACACTCATACTCTGCCCCCATGGGTTTTGTTGACAAATACTTCAAACAAAATATATCAAATGTTTATGAAACGTGTACAGGTTACATACTAATAATAAAAAACACCTATATAGCAACCACCCAGTGCAAGAATTACAACATTGCCAAGACTAGAAATCACCATGTGTCCCTTATTTGTATCCTGTCCTTGAGAAGTAATCTTTACCTTGACTTTTTGTGAGTTGTTCCCTCACTTTTATTAGTAAATCTATGATTTAGGAAGAGTGTTGCCCCAAACAACTTGTGGTTTAGTTTTGTCCTATTTTGGAATTCATTTATCGGACTTACTGATGTTACAGATTTCCTCAGCAGTAGGGTTTTAGATTTACCCGCTTGATAGATATAAACTTACTGGGTGCTCATAATTCCACTGGATGAATTTGTCCTCATTTATTCATTTTATTATTGACAGAGTACGGAGTTTTCCCAGCGTTTTGCTTCTATAAACACTCCTGCTCTGAACGTCGTGAATCTGTTTTCTGGGGTACGCGTGTGACATTTATTTTAGGATATGTACTTAGGAACTGAATCACTGGATCACAGGGGTATGTGTATTCAGATGTTAGTAACAGCAAACTCTTCTTCCTGAATGGACGTACCAGTGTTCACTCCTTGCAGTAACGGATGGGTGCTCGTTGCTCTGCATTCTTGCCAATTCTCCATCCAGTCAGACTTCTAGATTTTTGCCAATCTCACGGTAAAGGTGATGGCTCACTGTGATTTTACTTTGCATTTTCATGATTATTAATGATGTTGAGCATCTTTTTATATGTTTATTGGCCCTTTGTCTTTATCTTTTTGGTGAAATTGCTTTTTAAATATTTTTTCTGTTATCTCTTTATTATTTATGGGAATATATTATGTGTATTCTGCATACTAAAGTTTCCATCTTGTTTAGGCAGCAAACATCAATTGTGGCTTATCTTTTCACGTCCTTTAATGGTATCTTACGATGAAGAGAAATTTTGGGCTAAAATTAATTTTTTTCCTTTGGGTCTGTGGTCTTATTATTTAAGAAGCTTTTCTTTTCCCCAGAGTTAAGGTATTCTTTAATATTGTCTCATACTTCAAGTTTATAATCCACCTGGAGTTAATTTCTATTGTATGATACCAGGAAGAGGGTCCAGTGTCCTTCCCCCCCCCCCCCCCGTGTAGACAGTGAATTTATTTCAGTATCGTTTACTGTTTCTTTTTTAAAATGCATTCCTTTTCCTTTTGTGTATGTATGCTGAGTGTCCATAGATGTTTGGGTCTGTCCCTGGGAACTCTTTGTGGTTCCACTGATCTCTTTCTTTCTTCTGGTGCTATTCCACACAGTCAGAGATGGATATAGCCTTCTATTAAGTCTAGATATTTGATATCTATCAAGAGTATCTTGGCTTTTCTTTGCCCTGTGTCCTTGATTCTAGGTTCAACGAGTAATAAATACTGTTGAGGTTCTGACTGTGATAAGACTGAATCTCTTGGTGGCTTTGAGAGAATTGGTGTCTCTACATTTTGAGTTTTTCAGTCCATGAATAAGGTGTTTATATTTCCTTCGACTCTCCCAGAATGCATACTGTCTTCATACAGTTCCTGCGCATGTTTTAGATCTTTCCGCCTAACAGTGTAGGGACACCTGCATTGTTCCAGTGTCATTTATTATTATTAAAAGTTTTTTTCTTACTCCTTTTACCTGTAGTATTTACTTTTATACGACTATACAAGGTAGCTTGAATAAAATATTTTTCTAGCCGTGTTTGCTCCTTCAGTCTCCCAGGATTAATTCTTGGCGTACTGGGAAGGATGGTTGGGCACAAGGACCAGGGTGGCTCAGGAGTCCGTGGAGGGCAGGAGTTGCACAAGTGTGGGAGCTGATGCCCTCTTCTCCCGTGGACCCGGAAGGAAGCAGGGGGCTTACGAAGGAAGAGTTTTTTATACTTTCAGCTTTGTTGAGTGTGACTCCACGACCTCTAGCTAGAGTACAATGGGGAGTGCCAGACGGGCAGTTCAGCTGGAGGGAAGACATGTTTTGGGTCAGAACAGGCTGTATTTGAAGTCACAGCTATGACTACTCTGATCAAGTGGTGATCCTCTCTGATCTTTGTTGAGTGCCTTCTTTGTGCTGGGCACTGTTGGAAACGCTGTGCCTCAGCAGGGTATCACTGAGCGCGGTTCTTGCAGTCTGTCACTGCGTCGGAGGGCACAGCTCTATTCTGCTTTTACAGATGAGGCGGCCTCTGTGTTCCAGACGAAGTTCTCTCAGGCTGCTCAGGTCACACACGGCGGAGCTGGGATTGTAACCTAGTCAGTCTGACGGGAGTCGCTGTGTTTAGTCATTCTCTTCCTGTGTGTGGACCCCAGGTAGAGCAGTCAGGGAAGCGTTTGTAGGACTCAGGCAGTCATCGGCGGGACCCCCACGAAGAGAGAGATTTTATATTTTTTGCATCGAGGTGATAGCTGAATGTGATGGCATACCCACCTCAGGAACTACCGGAGTAGAGGAGAGTGCCTGCCTGCACTGGGCGGGGAGCAGAGGAGGGTGGTGGCGGGGTGGCGCAGGGGCGCCGGGTCACGGGGAGGAGGTATGACAGCAAGCCGAAGACGATGATTTCCAGACGCTGCTCGTTTTCAGAGGCTTCCCAGTTTATGAGCAGTCTGTCGGGCCCCCAGGTTATCTCCTCTCTCCCTCTGGGAAAGGTGAGTAAGATGTAAGTGGGTCCCCCCTTGGTTCCGAACCCCGAGGATCTGGGTTCTGGGATTCTCCGTTCTGCAGTGTAGCTGATGGCTGTGTTTGTAGATGTGGACATAACTTATGTCAGGGTTTTGTTGTATAGACGGCCGTGTTGTGAATGTGGCTCCTGGGGGTGGTGCGGCGTTGGAACGGTTGAATGAAGTCATCACACGAGAAAACTGTCTTTACGCACTGGTGGCAGCAGGCGTGTTCCTTTAGTGCACTCTTCTGCTCAACTGAAAGAAACCGGAAAAACAGTGTTACAGGTGACTAAGTATTTTTTACAATAGCTTTAAAGGCTTTTAGTACTCACCACGAGTTCTTGTTAATACAAAGCCTAATATAAAGCATTTGATTTGTTTCCAGAATAAATAAAATTCGGTAAAAGACACAGAACATCGCTGAGGAAACGTCACATTCCAGGGACGTTTTTATACATGGAGAGACTCTTGGGGACAGATGATCTGCTCCTGTCAAGCATTTTGCTTTACTTGGATGCTTTCTCCCTTGTCATCAGCGTCTCTTACAAAGACTGTTATTCCGTAGCTCATCTGCACTTCCCTCCCGTCTCCTGGCTTCTCCTTTCCCTGGAGTCTCCTCTCTTGCATTCATTTTCTTTTTTCTTTTTCTTTTTCTCTTTTCTGTTTTAATGATAGTGAGACAACATTTAAATTCAGGAGAGTCTGGTAGGGTGTTTCCCTTCTTGTTCTGCTTCACTTAATCCCTTCTGCTCAAATTCAAAGATTGACAAAGATGAGCCGAGGCCTATTTTTTCTTTTTTTTAAATCTAGATCTCTTACGAATAACAGTTGCTTCACTTAGCCACTCATTCCTGAGTGTCATCATTTCTGATCTTCCACGTTGGTTTCTCTTCCATTGCATTTCTGGCATTTAATAATTTGTCTTTAATTACTCATCATCTCATATTTATGCCTCCTGAGCCCCTGGGCAGTAAACCATCTCATTTTAACAGGAGTAAAGAAAGATAACTCTAAGGGATTTATCTACTGCCTTTTATGTCATTAATACCATTGATCTTAAGATTCATGAATCATTGATCTCATCCATTAAGATCCACGAATTGTGAAATCCCAACAAGACAACGGGAGACTCATGTTTCTTTTATTCCTGGTGGTGGTGGTGGTGGTGGTCAGACTCCACAGTATACACAGTATTGTGGGCAGTGTTATTTAATGTTGGTCAGAGAGAATGTGGCTTAACGTTATTTGGAAGTCTTCATTTTATAAACTAGTGCTGCTAATAAAACTTGTGATCTTTAAATATTTCGTTAATCTAGTTAAAGTAATGTATCCAATATGAAAATGTGTGTCTGTATCTTTCTGTAGGCTGTACTCCTCAGTACTTTATTCTGGATCTCATTATTAAGGTTTTACAGTGTCTGTGTTACTGGTATTCAGATTGGTAAAAGCGTGGGAGTTTTAAGTAGCAAAAATGGAGTCGAGTGATTTGGCGGGGAGGCTGCCTTTTGAACTCTGAAATCTTAAATGCTGTTGCCTTTGCTAATTTCGAAAAAATTACTAATGAGCCTCATGTTTTGTGATAGTGGTGTATTAGATGTGTATGCTTTCCTCCCGAGCATTTGCTAGTGGCCCTGTCCTTGGTTCCTTCATTACCCAATTTGATTTAGATAATATAGCCTTTAACTTGAAGGGATCTTGAAAAAGATCAAAAGTTTCAAAAAAAATAAAATTTGCTCTTAATGAGAGTACCAAATAAGAAAACTCCTTTGGTTAATGCTTTATAGAAACGTGGGATCTTTTCTGTGCCACCTAAAGGGGGTCATTCAGAGGCTGGTGAAAGTAAACACATCTTGTGTGTTCTGTATAAATGACAGAAAGAGTGGCCAGCTTGCTTTGATCACATGGGCTGTCAACCTCTTTCTGACCTGGTGCATGATTAACCCAAGCGGGCAGTGTGGTTTTAGCCGTCCTGATAGTGGATAGACCAGAGTCCCTGGGTCTTGGAAGCACCTTTGCTGTAGAAATAAGTGGTATTGTTGAAGGGAAGGTTTACTTACATATCCGAGTGAAGTTACTTCAGAGAACAATTGGAAATGTAAGGAGGAATGAACACGGAAGAAAATGGTTGAGACAGAGTCTACTTACTTGGTAGAACATCATTTTGTCTACAGGGGAGCTCCCTACATAGCATTCTGTTGATTGAACACACGAGTCATCAGACCGTCATTCCTGTTGTGAAGTCATTGTTTTGCCTTATGTAGATTTCACTTGGAGTTCTTCATAAGGTTGGGGAGACAGCATAGTATTGTTTCAACATGAATTTGCAAAGTGTTTTTAAAAAAGTTAACCTAGTAAGAACAGAGAAGTCCTTGGCCTTTCAGTTAGTAATAATCCAGTTTATAAGAGAATAAAAAAGCTCAACGGATTCTGTTGTTAACCTAGATTCACCAGTAATCAGGTTATCTTTTGGGAGAGAAAAATAACAGTAGGCTTTAGTTTGGCCTTTTGTAAAACACAGGTCCGATCACAGAAGTTGTTCTCTTAAGCTTAACTTTTAGGGGTGCCTGGATGGCTCAGTCGTTAAGTGTCTGACTCTTGGTTTCAGCCTTGGTCAGCTCACAGTCTGTGAGTTCGAGCCCTGCCTTGGGCTCTGTGCTGGCAGCAGGGAGCCTGCTTGGGATTGTTTTCTCCCCCTCTCTGCCCCTCCCCGGCTTGCATTCTCTCTCAAAAAATAAAAATAAATAAACATAAACTTCATATTATACATTGTCTCCTGTGTTTTTTAAACTTAGGTGTTTTAATTTTGGCTTTTCTAGTTGTATGCGATGGCTTCAGTTTGTTGTCAGTTTTATGTCCTTGCTTAAATTGTCAGTGGCGGCTGCCTGAGTATGATTTTACCAGGCACAATCTCATTGCTTCTGTTTTCCTGCTCACCAGCACGTCTCCCTCCATATGGAACATTAGTTCAAAAATAGTCATGTGTCCTAGATCAGGTATGGCCTCCTGAGGTTTTTGTCCCTGGACAGTGCCGTGCTTAGTGTGAGCTGACACTTCCTCCTCCCATTTTCTCATTTCCTTCACTTGTTCTGATACCGTCCGTGTGCAATGACTCGCACTTTTATGTTCCTGACTCTCCTCTCCTCTTCCAGGATCCAGACGTGTATCTGACTGCTTTCTGGACTTCTCTGTTGACATGACTCATTGGCCCCTGCAGTCATCGTGTGGAAAGCCACACTATGCACCTCGCCTTTTCCCCGCTGGTGTTTGTACTCATGCTGTCTGTCTCGTTTGCTTGCACAGTCATCTTCCACATAGTCTGTGAGTTCTCATTGATTCCTTTCCTTCTAGAATATCTTTTCTTTCCTCCTTGTAACCCCTCTTCTTTATCTTTTCTTTTTTCTTTAAAAAATTTTTTAATGTTTATTTATTTTTGAGACAAAGATAGAACATGAGCAGGAGAGGAACAGAGAGAGAGGGAGACACAGAATCTGAAGCAGGCTCAGGCTCTGTGCTGACAGTTCAGAGCCTGATGTGGTGCTTGAACCTATGAACCTGAGCCAAAGTCAGACGCTTAACCAAATGAGTCACCCAGGCACCCCATCTTTCTCTTTTCTTTTGCTCGATATTATTAGTGTTTCTATTCCGTTTGTGGCAGTAAGTGTTCCTCTTGGGACTGGCTGTGAACCAGTGTGTTCTCAGGATTTGTCAGATTGCCATAAACTAGACACACATCTTTTGAATGTAGCCCTTTCCCCCCATTCCTGTTGTTAATGCCTTAGTTCCGGTCCTCATGATCTCTTGCTCATCATTTCACAGGAGAATTTTAACTTGTTTTCAGCTGCTTTTCTGGGCCAGTCCATGTCCTTCCTTCCTTCACATTCTGTTACTTCCGTCCTGGCTCCGGGATGAGAGTGAAATTTCTTAGTGTAACAAGGTCTTCAAAAAAAATCTCTTTCTTGCCTCCCTGTCTAGCTTGTTTTCTTGGGACTCCTTCATAGAATTCTACTTCTCCATACATTATATGATTTTTTAAAAATACATAGTGTGTTTGCATGTATTCTTCCTTTTCCCTGGAAAATGCTCCCCTTTTCTCCCAGATGCACGCATGTGTGCGTGTGCGTGCACTTGTGGACACACACACACTCACCCACACCCTCAAGTAATCCTGCCTGGCAACCTGGTCGTCGTTTGGAACTCCTATCAAAGGTAGTACCTTCTGGAAGGTCATCTCCCTTCGAACTGCCTCCCTTCCCTCTAAGTCTGCAGAGTCAATCTCCCTCTATTCTCTGCTACTCCTTTATCCCCGTACAAACATCTCCCGGCGCATATTACATTTTATTATTTGTTTACATATTTGAGTTCTACCAGATTGTGAGTCTTGAGATCAGGTTATTGACCTCAGGACAATTCTTTTTTTATGGAGTTTTCGACCTGCTGGCTCTACCGTGAAATGATCTTCCTTTTCTTGGGAAGCAGGAACCATTAATAGACTGCCAACTCTTCTAAAAATGGTCCCCCAGGGCTCGTGTGAATTGCTTGTTGGAGACAAGTCTGTATATTCGTAAAAAAGGGAGAGAAAAGTCCAATTTTCAAATATGTTAACGGGCCATGTTTTTAATAAATCATGCTGTTTTCTTTTTATGTTTTACTTGCAATCTAGGAAGAAACCTGTCCCTTGTCATAAGTGAGGCAAGAAACGTGCCTTTGTCTCTGTTGATGCACAGTGTCTCTCCAGAGGGAAGGAAAGGGGCAATACTTTTTATTTAAATTACAGTTAGGTAGGGGTGCCTGGGTGGCTCAGTTGGTTAAGCCTCTGACTTCGGCTCAGGTCAGATCTCATGTTCGTGGGTTCGAGCCTGCTTCCGGTTCTGTGTCTCCTTCTCTCTCCGCCCCTCCCCCTCTCATGCTCTGTCTCTCTCTGTATCAAACATAAATAAAACATTAAAAAAAATAAATTACAGTTAGGTAACATACAGTGTAATTCGTTTCAGGAGTAGAATTTACTGATTCATCGCTTACATAGAAAACCCAGTGCTCCTCACAAGTGTCCTTAATGCCCGTCCCCCATTTGAGGCACCCTCCCGCTCAGTACCCCTCCAGCAACCCTCGATTTGTTCTCAAGAGTCTGTTTTATGATTTGCCTCTGTCTCTCTCTGTCTCTCTCTTTTCACTCCTCTATTCACTTATTTTGTTTCTTAAATTCCATATATGAGTGAAGTCCTATGGTACTTGTCTTTCTCTGACTTATTTCTCTTAGCACAGGGCCCTCTGGCTCCATCCATTCATTGCAGATGGCCAGATTCATTCTTTCTGTGGCTGAGTAGTATTCCATTGTTATATCTACCACTCCTTTATCCATTCATCAGTGAGTGGACATTTGGGCTCTTTCCATAATTTGGCTGTTGTTTATAATATTGCTCTAAACATCCGGGTTCATGTGTCCATTAACATCAGTATTTTTGTTGCCTTTGAGTAAACCCCTAGTAGAGCAGTTGCTGGATTGTGGGGTAGGAATTCTTGGAGCAGTCACTTGGTCAAGCTGGCGAGGGTCTACCTGTGAATGACAGGACTTTGATCTTCCTGCCAAACTAAGCGGGACCAGCATCAGGACCTTGACCATTGGCTCCATTGAAGCATCGCATCTTGAGTCAGAGGGTAGGAAAGAAAGGTGCGTATGAAAACCTGGTAATGTTTGGTCTAGAGTTTGACACACAATTGTAATTACTCAATACATATTTGTACAGTTAGGTCGAACCAATTCTTTCTTTTTGGGGAAGAGATGTTAGCGTCATCTGTCTGTACATCAGCAAGTCATTGTTAATGTATTTACTCTCTGCTAAATATATAAAGTGTATCATATAGCTGTATTAATACCATAGCATATATCTTGCTTTTGAGCATCAAATTATTCAGTTTCACCAAATGAGCAGGAAACGTCAGATACACCACCGAATTAAAAAACAAATCAGCATGGCTGTGGCAGGGCTGGGAGCAGAAGCGGTGGTAAGGTTGGCTTGAGAAAGGGTGTTAGGAGAGGGTTCCAGTAGTAAGAGCTGTGTGAACGGTGATCCTGGGAAAGACCACATTTTTCTGGATAAGTTGTTGTTTATCATCATACCATGTGTGGATTTGTGTTAGTCAAGTACTAAGTCATGGTTCTGTTTAGTCTATTGTCTGTTGTCGCAAGGACTCTGTATTTGGTTTTTCCCCGTCAGCAAGTCTGGGGTTAATAATGTCATTGGAGAAGCATGCTTTCTGGAATCATAAATGGAGCGCTCTCTCTTGATTCCTGAAGATTTTGACCAGTTCCTTGTTACAGGGCTAACCAAGGAAAACATGGAGACGAGTGAGAGTTCAAAGATATTATTATGTGGTATATCCCAGTGAGAAACTTGATTGGAAATAAAGGAGAAAATATATTTTAGGGTTGAACTTCGGGTAGACTTGAATAAAACAAAATAAGGGAATAGTTAAATTCACAGTTGAAAGATAAGTAACTTATTTTGCAAATCAGGAACAGAAAAAGCAGTTCAAGATGTAGTAAGTCATTTTAAAATGCAAAACTGAGTTTTTGTAGTTATCTACAATCTTTTTGGAGAATAGTATTTTGCATATTTCATGATTACTGTTACATCAACAGTTGCTTTGTTTTTGCCGTTTTGAGCAAGAGGGTAAGTGAAAGAGGTCAGTGTATTATGTACTGGCAACAGCTGGCTGATAGCGTTGAATACTTACGTAATTAAATATATGTGTTGGCTCTTGTCCTAACAGCTCTGTAGGTGGAGGCCCCAGAAAGCATGCAGAAACTTGCTTTAGCAGGATTAAAGAAGAAATCAACATGATCTGAGCCTCTGCTTTCAGCCAAGAGTGATTTCCTATTGTTTTGGTTTCAAAGACATTCTACTTATTCTTGGTGTGTGTGTTTATACAACAGAGAAAAAGACTCTTGTGTTTTTTTTCCCCTCTCTCCTTATTTTATGTTCTAAACATAAGAAACATAATCTTTCTTAAATTTTAGGCACTCGGTGATATTGTTTAATAACTGAGAATAAATGAAATAAAAAATAAGACTTTTAAACCTATAAACAGGATATGAAAACATTGCATGCTGTTGCTGTCCCTTGCTTATGGTTGCACTTAGTTTAGGTGTCCTCTGCGCCATTTTGAAGGGTGACTTCGATTTTAGACTCCACTAAGGCATGGTTGTCTGTGATAGTGAAAATTGGAGGGGGTGGCTGTGAAGGGTAAATAGCATCCATAGGTAAAATGAAACTGCTTTTAGCTACTAGCCTTATCTGTGGAGGCAAATCCCATTCAAAGTTCCCTTCATTGTTTCTCTTACTGTTTTTGTAGCTCAAGGGCTGAGGCCAGTCCTTAAGGCACTTTTGAATACAGGCTTTGATGACTGGATAGGCACAGCCCTTGTAGACACAGTCCGGCTTGTCTGTGTGTGGCTGTTCCGTATGAATAATCGGTATTTAACTGTCTCTGTATGCATTTTGAAGTTCCTGAGAGGTGCCACTGTGTGACTTACCAGCCTCCTGATACCTAGTAACAGTGATTGGCCGTGATGGTTGAACAAATGAATGAACCAAATCATACATTTTGCTTTCTCTCTAGGTTTATCCTCCTGATCCACCCCCCCCCCGCCCCGCCCCTGCCGTGACTCTGTCAGAACTAATGTATTCCTCTGTAGCTTTTCATAGAACTTTTTCTGTAACCCTGTTTTCTATTAGATTGCATTATTTAGAAATTAAGCTTGGCGCATGTCCTAGGAAACTCAAAAATTAGAGGCTTAAATAAGATGGGGGGTTGATTTGTCTCGTGTGACGCAGAGTCCATCGTCGGGGAAGTTGCTGGCTTTGGTTTACCAGTTCAGGGGCGGGAGTGCCAGGCTCTGTAGTTTTCTGGATCTTTCCCTTCGGTGGAGAGTGAATGTTCGTCTCCCGCCATCCTATGTGTTTTCTAAAAAGGAGGAGGGACCAACTGGGGGGACAGTGCCACTTGACCTTGTCCCTCCTTTAAAGAGGCTTCATAGGAAGTCCCACTCAGAACTGTGTGCTTACAGCCCAGTGGCTGGAACCATATCAGATGACTGTTTATAAGGGAAGCTAGGAAATAGATTTTTATTTGTTTCACACTGGTCACTGTTCCCGACAGAACTGGGCTTTTGTTGGTAAGGGAGAAAGGGCGTACTTTATCTGAGGGCTAACTTGATGTCACTGCTCTAGGTTGTAATCTTGGGGGCAAAATACATTTTTTGTTTCTTATTTGTCAGGGTCAGTGTATTGGATTAGGTTCTCAATATCACTTTTGGACAAATGACCTTTCTCCTGTTTTCTTTATTAAGAACATTTAAGAAACAACATAGCTGCCATATGAGAATTTTTTCTCTTTTTGGTTACCCTGACGTGTTCCTGATGAAGTAACAACAAACTATACAGGAAGGAGCTGATGGCTTAGATGTCTCACACACTGAGGATGATGATGCTGCTGACGAGTAATTGGGGTTTTCAGATGCCTTCTGTTCCTAAGACGTAGTTAGTGTATTTGAAATGGAATCTATGAGGAAAGTGTCTTGTTCTTTCTGAAATTCAGTTTTATGATATAATAATTCTAAGTCTGTTTTAGAAACTAGAGATTTTAAAAGAATTTAGATAGAAAACAAAAGTAAAGTTGAAAACGGAGTTTCATGGAAAGTTTTAACCAATTGGAAGCCAGGTTGAGACTGAAATTTATTCTGTGATTAAATGTTAGAAAACATAATTGTCTATAATTCTAAAATCTTTGTTTCGGCTGAGAACATTGCTGCCTTTCAGTAAAATGGAAATTCAGTATTTTACACCGAACATGAAAAAGATGGAGACGTAGAAGTGACCACTGAACGTGTAACCCGTGGGAGGAGTCCTAGAAAGCTGGCTGTAGATTTTTCATAGGTTGGTGCCCCTGGATATCAGAGGAAAGTTAAGCGTGTCAAACTCTCCTCGTGGAACGCCCCCGAACATTCTGTAGCAGTGCCTTGGTGTGTCCCTGCACACACAGGCTGCTGAGCCATTGTTACAGCTGCCCAGACACAGCTGTGTTCTAATGACCTATTCTTTAGTGTTTTTCTTCTTTCGCTAAATGTGTGTGCGTGTGTGCGTGCTTGTCTCCTTTTCTCAGTAGATCCATCGAGAAAGAAACTGACAGAATCACATGATAGAAACTGTTCTGGGAAACGTACAGATTAATGTGTATGTCAAAGATTTCTTTCACAGAATGTTTTAGAATCAACAGCTCATCCTTTGTGCCAGGCCGTGACGTGCTTTCTAGCTCATAAATTTCTCTTCTCTTATATGAGGGGTCAGATAAGAAAGTTTATGGCAAAACGGAATAGTTTATTTGATGCTTTCCTTAAACATATGTCAATATTGTATGAAAGTTACCAAAGAGAAAGACTTGTTTTTTCTTTGAACAAAAAAATGTTTTGAATCAACATATCTCATACTGATGTTTTTCTTTTTTAGTCATCCATGATTGAAGCAGAGATTAATTTACTGTTGACGCCTTTTACCACGTTAAGAAATAACAAATGTTTTGGCACACTTGACCAAGTTAATTTTAAAATGGCAATTAAAAACGATGAAAATACAACTGATGGGAATTCCATTGAGCAGATCCCGGGCACATGGCACTCTGAGTACATATTTCCGTTCCCCTCATTGTCCTGTTGCCTGCGTAGCTTCAGGTAAACTTTTGAGCCTGAGAGCTGGATATCTGAGGAGAAAACGCAACGTGGTGGAGACACCAAGTTTGGGGAACAAGGTTCATAGTGTAACTGGCCTTAGAGGAGGAGACTGCCCTGTATTGCTAGGGCTGACGGAGGGGAGGGTCCGAGGCCTGGAAGTAGGGGGTCTGTCCTCTGCGGTAATCCCAGGACAGTATTTCTGATCCTTTCCAGGCTCCGTGATCCTTCCGTGTACCAAGTATGTACCCTTTATTATTCTGAAGTGAAATTCACAAACAGCGTCATCTGCACATACACACACACACACACACACATGGTAACAAGTCACAGTGCTCTGAATGTAAGTAAGGGGAGAAAACAAACTCTGGTAGGGTAATATGTAACATGTAAGTGTTCAGTCAGGCACAGAAGCATGAGGAATACATAGGGGCACCTGGGTGGCTCAGTCAGTTAAGCGTTCGGCTTTGGCTCAGGTCATGATCTCACGGTTCGTGGGTTCAAGCCCCGCGTCGGGCTCTGTGCTGACAGCTCGGAGCCTGGAGCCTGCTTTGGATTCTGTGTCTCCCTCTCTCTCTGCCTTTCCCCTGCTTGCACTCTCTCTCTCTCCATCTCTCAAAAATAAATAAAAAACATTAAAAAAAAAAAAAAAAGGAAATGAGTGCACGTGGAATGACGCTGACCGGGAGAGTAGTGAGTGCTGTGTGACATCAGTGTGGCCTTCATGGTGAAGTGCCAAGGATGGCCTCGCCCTTCCTTGAGTAGATAACAGAGTTCTCAGTGCAGCAAAGTGTGATCGCCCCCCACTCCATTTTCATAGAAGTTCGATATCTTCAACTGTTTAAAAACTGCATTGTGTTTATATGTGAAATAGAGTTAGAATCTAGATATTGTAAGTGTGTTTTCTACATACATGAATGCTCACCGGGACACTTAAAACTCATGCAGGGCATGTGGAATTCCTTGCGCCGGACAGACCTATTCTGCATTAGAAGACACGGAGCACCTCCGACTTCTGTCCACTAAGTGGCATTTGCAAGTCTCCAGGATCATAATAAAAAAGATTGGATTGAGTTAAGTTTCTGTGTTAGCTTCACCCAAATCAATGTCTAAACACGCCCCCACAGAGATTTGAAAAAATGTAATTTATCTATGTGTATATATGATTTATATTTATATAAATGTATAAAATCACGTATAAAATCACGTATATACACAGATGTATGTATATACAGGGCTCCTTGAATGAAACCACGTATTGAATAATTTCCAAAGGGCACGAGCAGGCAGTTTTTAGAAGAGGACACGCAGGCAAACATGGAAGAGTTTCATCCTTACGGGTCAGAGAAATGCAAATGACAATGAGATACTACAGGGGCGCCCAGGTGGCTCAGTCGGTTGAGCGTCTGACTTCGGCTCAGGTCACGATCTCGTGTTTCGTGGGTTCGAGCCCTGCATCAGGCTCTGCACCGACAGCTAGCTCAGAGCCTGGAGCCTGCTTCGGATTCTGTGTCTCCCTCTCCCTCTGCTGCTTCCCCTCTCTGACTCTTTCTCCCTTTCTCTCTCCTTCTCTCTCTCTCTCTCTCTCAAATAAATAAACATTAAAAAACATGAAAAAAATAGATACTGTATTTTGCTGAGTTCATTGGATTTTTTTTTTTTTTTTTTAACCGGGAGATCCTGTGCTCCTAAGATTAGGGGGAAATGTGTACTCTGATACATTGCTGCTGCATTCAAATATATCTGAATTATTGCGGTCTTCTAGGAGTAATTTCTTGGTAGGTATAAAAACTAAAGGTTCTGTGCCCTGGATTTGGCAGTTCCGTGTTTGGTGGCCCTCACCCACAGATGTGAAAACGCTGGTCTGCGAGGGCAGGGTAGAGTCCCTTGTCGCACTGTAGGTGATGGCAGCAGAAAGTGCCTCTGCGGCTTCGTTCTCCGCTTTGCCCCTCCCTCTCCTCCCTCTTCTCTCTCTGCCCTCTCCTCCCTCCCTTCAACGGTATGTCCTGGAATAACTCCTTGCAGATAGAGAGAAAGCTTCCTTATCCTTTCATTTATGGATTTCTAGAATACTTTGTGCTCTTGTTCATGGATTCTATTCTATTTTATGCACAAGGAAGTTTTATTTAATCAATTACCTATTGTTGGATATTTAGATATTTTTCTAATAATTGGCTCTTATAACTATTGTGCACCAACATGTTTTGACTGGGCTTTCTATAGAGTATCAAAATGTTTGTAACGTGCCTCTCAAAAGGATGTCCTACCTACTGAAAAGTTGCAGAAATAGCACAAAGACTTCCCATAGATCTCCCCCTCCGCTTCCGTCATGTTCGGATACCTTATGTTACTGGGATGCAATTATGAAACCGGGAAGTAAGTGCTGATCTGATATGATTAACCCTTGAACGGATCTTATTCACGTTTTGTCTCTTTTTCCGCAGTTCAGGGTCCCACGTTGGGTCTCTCCCTGCTTGTAGTTGTCCTGTCAGCTCTCTTTCTGTCAGGGACAGCCTCCCAGTCTGTCTTTGTCCTCAGGACCTTGGCACTTTTGGAGGCCCCTGGTCAGTTACATTGTAGAAGGTTGCCTAATTTGAGCTTTTCTGGTGTTTCCTATGACGAGCCTCAGCCGTGCGTGTTATCAAGCCTACGGGAACGACAGCTCCGTGTCCTCAGAGGGTCAGACCGGGGGCTCCTGCACGGCATCTGAGTTCACTGTAACACACGGTAACTAGGCGTTAAATCTGTTTCAGTAAGGTGGTGACTTCTGCCTTTCTGCACTGTGAGGTTACTTCTCCTTTGGAACGAATAAGTCTCTGGGGATACTTTTGCTTGGTGATACTCTGTTTCTCATGCTTTCATCATTAATTTTAGCCACTGATTATTCTTGCCTGCAACTGTTAATACTGTCGTAGTTATCAGGTGGTGATATTTCTATTCTCATCACGCTGTCCACGTTAGTTAACTGGAATCTTACTGTAAGGAAGAGAGCGGATTCCTACGTATGTATGTATGTATGTATGTATGTAACTTTAGAGTTAAGGTTATTTATTTTATTCTGTGCGGCATAATCCCTGACTACCATTATATTTTATACTCAAAGGTTTTGGAATTTGGCCAGTGGAAACTCCTTTCTGTACCTGAGCTCGTCCAGGCTCATCTTGTCCTCTCCTTGCTTCAGTCCTGGATCGTGCCATTTCTCCAAGGACTGCAGCTTCCTTTCGTTGGCGAATGGCAGAGAAACCTCATGGGAGCACTGGGTATGCTCTCTGCCACTGAGCGCCATCGCCTCCAGGCGGTGTCAGCGGACAGAGTTGGGGGAGGGGTATCTGTGTACAGACATCTGCACCTGCTTATTTGTGTTTGTATTAAAGACCATGAGGCCATGCTCCTCTCTGGTTCTGTTTCAGTGCAGGGGATTTATTTCTAGATCCCCCTCTTCTGTGCAGCTCCGTTCTGTAGCAGAGAGAAACCCACCTCTCATTTCCCATGAGGTACACGTTACTTGTTCCTCCCCGTGAAACGTATAGCATGGTTTTGGAATTCTTATCCCATCCTCCTGTGAAAAAGACATTTTGCTTATTAGCATATAATGTTTAAGCCCTTTTTTGCCTTAAATCTTACAGTGTGTGGTCAAAATGTTGCTTTCCGAAGTTAGATTCCGTGTGCTTATGTTATTAATTTGTGATTCAATTAGGTTAATTTGAAGCCTCTTGTATTCCATTGTGGATTCTGCCCACTTCCCGTCTGGTTTTAATAATTTTTTTTTTTTTTTGAGTACGTGAAGCATTCGCATGGTTTTCAAAGTCGGGGCTGCACTAAGTCACCCAGAGAAGGGCCAGCGCCCTGCTATCTTCACCTCCCACCATCCCTGTGACTCTGTTCCTTTCATCCTCACCCCTCGTCCCCCAGGAGCATCTGGCTTATTCCTTTTTTCCACATACAAGCACGAGTCAGGTTGTGAGTCTTCTATCTTGCCATTTGTAGTTATTAATTGGAATTTTACTCGGGAGAGCTGTTTTTTTCTCCGGACTTATTTTTTGAATTATTTATATCAGTACGGACTCACAGTCATTTCTTCGGGCCATATTCCCACAGAATATATACCGAATTCTGTATGCAGAATCCATGAACTTTGAAAACATTTCCCTTTGGTTTTTCCTTACCCGGTAGCATATTCTAGATACTCTCTCATTTCGTAATAGAGACTAGGGACTGTGTGTCAGGCGGTGGAGATAGCCCTTGCCCTGTCGTGTGGCTGCACCAAGTCTTCACTTAGTGACCCTGCCATGGTTTATTCCGGTGTGCTCCTGAGTGTGACGTCCAGGGTGTCCCCAGTATTTTGTAGCTCCCCGTAGTGCTGCAGTAAGTCAGCTTGTGCACGCGGGTTTTGACGTTGTCGGAAGTGTGTCGTCAGGATCCATTTCCGGGGTGGAGACGGCCGGCTTACGGGTGCATGCGGAGGCGTCACCAGCGTACTTTCTGAGCGGGTGGTGGTGATTTGGTTCTGCATCTGCTGTGCACGGACATCGGACGTCCCCACGGCCCCCAGGCAGAGCATGGGCGTCGAGCTGTGTAATTCCACCGCTTGGCGGGGGAGGGGGGGGCGCTCAGGTTTTCATCTTCATCTCTCCTTCTCTGATTCTTTTGATATATTTGGCCATTTTTATATCTTCATTAATTGTTCAGGTTTTTTTTTTCTTTTTTAAAAATGTATCATGGGTGTTTGTCTATAACATATATCACAGACATATTCTCCCAGTTTTCCAGTTATCTTTTGACTCTGCTTCTGGTGTTTTAGTGACATATAAAATACTTCCATCATTAAAGTGGTAAAATGTCCTTTCCCGTTTCTCCTGGATTTTGAGTCCCACTGAGGTCACTGACTTTCTGTACACTGAGAGCACAGACAGGTTCACGTGTGGTTTCTCCTCGTCCTTGTGTGGCTTCATTCTTTTACGTTTGCATCCCTGGTCCGTTTGGAGTGCGTGCTCAGGTCTGGTGTAAGGGAGCAGTCGGCTTCATCCTGTCCAGAGAGCTACTTAGTTGTCCCAGCCTCTTTATAAAGCATTCGATCTTTACTGCAGTGGGGTTTGTTTTTTTTTTTAATGTTTGCTTATTTTTGAGAGAGAGAGAGAGAGACAGTGTGTGAGTTGGGAAGAGGCAGAGAGAGAGGAAGACACAATCCAAAGCAGGCTCCAGGCTCTGAGCTGTCAGCACAGAGCCTGACGCTGGGCTCGAACCCAGGAACAGAGATCATGACCTGAGCCGAAGTCGGACACTTAACTGACTGAGCCACCCACGTGCCCCATACTGAGATGTTTTGAGACATCCCCTTGATCATATCTTACATTTCCAGATTTACATGGGTCTGATTTGGGCTTCCCGCTGTATTCTGCAGGTCTGTTTGTTTACTTCTGTTCCATCCACTCTGTTTTCTGTGGAAGGTTTCTTTATGACTTGATATCTGGTGGAGTCAGTCTATCCTTGTAGTTTTTTATTTTTCATGGTTTTTCTCCCCCTCAGTGTTCTTGCATGTTAGGTTTTCAAATGAACGTCACTATCCCCTTTCTGTATAAGCCTTCAGCTGCATTTGTTTGTGCGTGTGTATGTGCTGGATTCTTCTTACTTGGAGAACATATTAAAGTCTATATTAAAGTACATTTCTTCCAGCGTCAGCCTTAATTAAGAGGCAAAGTGAGGCAAGCTCAAATCACCAGACATTAACGTTGTCTGCAAATAGAGGAATTGTAGGCTGGCAAACGTATGCTGTGGCGAGCTGCAGGTGGCGTCCGTCAGCATGGGTGGTGGGCTGTATTTGTGGGCACGGAACGCAGAGAGGACGACATCCAGCCACAGGCCAGCCAGTAAGGTCATTGGTTTGAGAGTGGGGAGAGATTCTTGGAGGTGTTCGAAGTGTTCATTGATAAGGAAATAACTTTGTGTTTTCTGTAAATCAGGCATTTACTGGAAATGTCTTTTAGTTCCCTTTTTCTGAGGGTTCTTTTGTGACCTTCTCCATTTCATATCATCTGGTGCCATTTAATTTTTTTAGGTTTATTTGTTTTGAGAGAGAGCTAGAGGGAGTTTGCATATGCGAGTGAGATCCGGGGAAGGGCAGAGCGAGGGAGAGAGAAAAATCAAAGCAGGATCTGTGCTGTCAGCAGAGAGCCTGATGTGGGGCTCCATCTCATGAACTGTGAGATCATGACCTGAGCTGAAACCACAAATTGGACAGTTCACCAACTGAGCTGCCCAGGTACCCTTCCTCTGGCTCCCTTTTAGATTGAAATCCTTTCACCCTTGCAACTTGTGTTTAGTTTATTAGCGTAGTTACCGCATTGTTTGGTGCATGGATATTTATTAAGTGTTAAAATATCATTGTCAATTGTGGCTTTAGAATTAAAGTGCTCTTCTCATATTTAATCCTTTCCGCATGAATTCTGTTTTGCTCTCTTTTTCCTTTTAGGCCATTTATGGTCCTTTAATTTTAGCCATTCTGAGCTATGCTTAAGATGTTTCTCTTGTATGTAGAATTAAAATCTTGTTTTGTTGATATTACTGGTGAATTTGGTGGCAAATCTATGGTGACATTTTGTAATTATATGTTCTTTGATTTTTGCTGTGTTTCCCTATGAAATGCATACATATATTTTAATTAATGACCTGTTATTTGGGAACATTTGTATTATTCTGTGGTTACCTTTGTCTTCATACCTTTCAAATGCCTGTATTGCTCTGTTACCCACTTACTCATTTGCCCTCTGTTGTGTTAGTTTAATGGCACCTGTTAACTTCTGACAACCAATGAACTTATCTTACTTTCTCACCTCTTTTCCCATTTCTTCACTTTTATTTTTGCATTGCTTCTGTTTTATCACAACCTATAACATTTGCACATTAATCTTCCAACTTTCAAAGCTTTATTTTAATCTTAGTCTACAGTTATGTGTATGGATGGCCTTCTCACTCTAGCTGAGATTTCCCTAGTCATTAGTTGGGTGCATTTAGCCCAACCTCTGGTAGATTACTCAGGAAGCAGTAGCGATTCTTACATGTTTAAAGCTGTTTTTAAAAGGCACTCATACTTGAAGGACGGTTTGGTTGGGTATAAAATCCATTATTTGTACTTTCTTTCACTGAATTTCTAAAAACAGTGCTTTCCATTATTGTCTTGCATTGTATTTTGCTTTAGACAACTCTGACGCCAGTTATATTTGCCTTTGTTCATTATTGTATCTTTTATTTTATTTATTATTTATTTTATTTCTATTTTAGTTTTTTTGCCTAGAGGCCTTGAGCTTTTCTTTATCTTTGAAGCCTAAGAGTTTTATATGATGGGGATTGATTGTTTTAGGTGTTTGTTGGTACTTTCAATATGTAGATTCAGATCTTTTATTTTTTGCACATTTTTTTGAATATTGTTTATTTTTTTATTCTATCCCTCCTCTGTTTTTTTTTTTTTCTCTTTTGCTTGGACTCCAGTTTTATGAATGTTATTCCTTCTTTCCTGTTTTCTAATTCTATCTTTTCTCTCTGACATTTTCTTAACTTCTTTATCTGATTTTTATTATCTTGACTGTTTTACTGCATTTCTTCAATACTTTTTATCAAACTTTTATTAGAGTTTTAGAATGGATCTTTATATTTAGATGAGATTATTTTGGGGTAGGCTGGTCAGGAGGGCTCTTTGAAGGCATACGTCTAATTCAGATGAATTCTGTAATATTTATTCATAGTCATTAAGAGAAGAATATTACATACATAGCAGAAAAACTGAGAATTCTATTCTTACTGTTAACTCTACTCTGGTTCCAGCTCTCAGGCAAGACCTAGTTTATTACTAGGAATGGAAATTATATGTGGGTAGTGTTTTGTTCAGTTTGGAATTAGTTGACAAAAGGTTTATTGTGATCAAAAGTGGTGGAGAGAGTGAATGAATTATTTTCCAATTAGTAACTTGTGGGTATGAAGTCAAATGAGACTGAATGGCATTGTTGTCTGTGGCCTAGGCCACCTTGTATGATAGACTACTGTGTGGGGACATCCTTTTAGCCATTTCTTGGAGCAGATGTCACCACTCATTTCTTAACTGTTAGACAGTATGAGAGGCCCTGGGGACGTGGACCCTGTCCTCAGCTAAGAATAAGCCCCTTGAGAGGAGATCTTTACATGTAGTTCTATTCTCTGTTAAATGGCTTATAGGGAGACAGAGGTGGACTTAAATTGCATCATTCCTGAAAGATGAGTGAATATTGTTGTTGAAATTTATTGGAGGAATGTCTTCTAGAATACGATACTATTATTGATTCTGTTAAATTTTAAAACCTTTATATATTTGTAATAATTGTAGTCCCTCAAGTGTTGGTGTTTTTAAAAAAATATTTGGCGTTAGGGGTGCCTGGTTGGCTGAGTCGGTAAAGCATGGGGGTCTTGGGTCTCGGGGTCATGAGTTCAAGCTCCACGTTGGGCATAGAGATTACTCAGAAAAATGTGATTTATATTTGAAGTTAGTTTTCTTATAAGTATGTGCCAAATCAAGACGACTGAGGGTGAATTTCCTGCCAGTAAAGTGCTGTTAGCAGCGTTTGATTCTTTACACTTATTGCCTAAACCATGACTGTTGTAGAAGACTAGTCTTTTTTTAAAGATGGTTAAACCGAGGACAGGTTGTCACTTGTCTGGAATTGTTCTTTCAATAGGCAAGACTTTATGAAGACTGAATGTTGTCTGTCACTGTCTGCATCTGTGATTCTCTTTATTCTGACTGAAGGAAAATCTTTACACCCTGCAAGTAGCTCTATATAAAGCTCTTTTGGATCAAATCTCATGCCGTCAGAATCTTGAGAAATGAAATTGGACAATGATTCTGGTCGGCACGGCGAGGCTGTTTGTGGCAGTGCCGCACTTGAACCTGTGCTTCTTGTCGGCTCGCCTGCGGAGAGGCCCCTGGTTTTGTCATCAGAGTTTTCCAACATCGGGATGGGATTTTAAAGAAAAGAACAGTCTTTGATACTGACGGTACTATTTAATACCTGAAATGAAGAATTGGCATTTTGTGAGAAATGAGAAAACAGATTAGGAAGGTGCTTGTTTTCAGTTTGTTGTATCACATTGGTAGGCGATGTTTAGTTCACACCTCTTTCCTGGTCGGCTGCCTCAGTCAGTTTTTCAGTGTTGTCATGATTGCACAGTTCTTTGGAAACATGGCCTCTCTGGGCAGATGAATCCCTGGAAGGAATATTTCAGAAAGTTGTTAAACTACTCCTCTAAGTGTGACCTGGAGCCTGAACCACTTCTAGGTAGCAACGGCCTGTGCACGCTGACCTTTAGGAGATCCAGTGTGCTTTGTGTGCACACCCCCCACCCCAACTCTGTCACTGGGCAGACTCTGGGCAGAACCACTATCTTCCTGCGTCTAAATTCTGTGTTCTTTCCATTTTACTATGCTTTGCAGATTTATTGAATTCCTCCTCTTTGGCAGGCATTGTGTTAGAGGTCAGGGATTAAAACAAATGAATAAGGCAGGGGCCCTGTTCTTTACCTGATAGGAAAGACGGTATGCCAGTTATCAGTTGAATGTTTCTCTGCCCCGATACGGCCTTGACCGGACCAGAGTCTGACCCTGCGAGTTCTCCCGTGTTAGCCGCTGCAGTATTAGCTTTGTCAATAGAGGGTGCGGGAGAGAAATGGAAAGGCAGGAGCTGCCTGAGGTCAGGCTCTGGGTTCCCGTGCTCCTTCCTTTCTCCTTTGCTGTGGGGCCCGCGGTGGGTGTGCAGAAGGCCTGGCGGGTCTGACTTGGCTCTGGGGGGGGGCGGCCCCGCCTCCTTTCCGTGATCCTGCAGGCCGCGCTGGTTCTAGCTGCACGGTTCCATGTGCACCTGCCTGGGGTTCCTTCCGTTTCTTCTCTGACAGGATAACGTTTATTATTATTATTATTTTATTATCATCCAGAGCTAATAGCACTTCTCTCTTAAAGTCTTCCTTGGAGCGCCTGGGTGGCTCAGCCAGTTAAGCCTACGGCTTCAGCTCAGGTCATGATCTCATGGTTCGTGGGTTCAAGCCCCACTTCAGGCTCTGTGCTGACAGCTCAGAGCCTGGAGCCTGCTTCCGATTCTGTCTCCCTCTCTCTCTGACCCTCCCCTGCTTGTACTGTCTTTGTCTCTCAGAAATAAATAAAAAACGTAAGAAAACGTCTTCCTTAATCTTCCAGCCCCCGTTTCATTTCCTAACTTGTACTTCTTTAAAGAAGCCTGTAAGTAAGTGGCACCTGGGTGGCTCAGCAGGTTAAGTGCCCTACTCTTGGTTTTGGCTCAGGTCATGATCTCATGGTGCATGAGTTCGAGCCCCACATCCGGCTCTGTGCTGGCAGCGCGGAGGCTGCTTGGGATTCTCCCTTTCCGTCCTCCTCTGCCCCTCCCCCATGTGCTCTCTGTCTCAAAATAAAGAAACTTAAATAAAGCAGCCTGTATTTACCATAGCTGTAGCATACTATTAGAGTGTATTCTAATTTTTAGTTGGCTTCTATTTTTCTCTGCCTGAAAACTGCCCACTCTTGTTTATTTCTGTTTACCCACGGTCTGGCACAGCCTCTCGAATGCTCGCTGAGTGGATTTAAATCCTCTCTTATGCTCTGGAGTGCTCGCTTCTGCCTAGTAAACATTATTTCTGAAGGAAAATAATAGCTCTCCTTTATTGAGTAATGGGTGAGGCACGACTGTGGACTTTGTCTCATTTAACCTTATTTTATTTTAAACTTGAGGAAACAGGTGTGTTTAGAGGGTTAAGTATCTTGCCCCTAGGACGACATGGCTCGGAAGTGATGAAGTTGGGTATTTTTAAGCCTGCATCTTTAAAGACCCTTAAATGTAAAGAAGTTGTTAAAATTTAAACAAGTTTTTATATGTTTCTGTCACTTAAAAAACATTGGTATGTTCCTAATGTTTATGTTTATTCTAGTTAGCATAGGTCCATTAGAGCGCCATGTCGTCCAGCATTTGGTTAAAAATTCCTACTTTTATGTATACTTAGAGATTCTGTTAGCCGAGAGTTTCTTATAGTGTCTTGTCCTCTTCAGAGTTGGAATGAATAAACTGGTTCTCTCATAGTTATTTTTAGGGAAAGAATATTACAGAGAAAAAACCTGTAATGTTCATTTTATGACTGTTGTGTACTTCCCCATGGGCATAGATGGTGTTTTCCATGTCATTGATTGTCATTTGTTAAAGGTTTATGTTGTGACATTGATTTTCAAAGTCATAGATGCTTTATCTAGGAATCATTCAGAATTGAATGATAGAAATACTGTTTTTATTGTATAAATTTTATGTTTATAAAGTTGGTCTTAGTGTTAAAAAGTAGCTAACTTTTTGAAATAGTGTTGGTTGATACATAGACTTAAAAATATATATTTATTTCTTTATTTTTGGGACAGAGAGTAAGCAGAGGGAGAGGCAGAGAGAGAGAGAGAATCCCAAGCAAGTTCCGTACCATCAGCACAGAGCCCCACATGGGCTGTGAGATCATGACCCGAGACGAAATCAAAAGTTGGTCGCTAAACTGACTGAGCCACCTAGGTGGCCCGATCCATAGTTTTTCTAAACTGTTTTTCTTGCCAGTTATAAAATAGTAGCTCACAGATTGTAGAACATTTGCGAAATACAGTTTAAAAGTCACCTGAAACACTCATGTGGTGGTTACAGTGGTGAACATGTTGCATTTGAGTTTCCAGTCTCTTTCCTCTGGGTTCTCCTTTAAGTAGATGAAACTGTTTTTAGGATTTTTGTATCCTACTTAAAAAAAAAAACCAAAACTAGTGGAGTGTGTTATATGATACAACACTAATTTTAAATGGCTACATAACGTTCCATCTTATAGATCTACTGTAACGTATGCACATTTTTGGCAAAGTACTTAGGTTTTATCCAATTTGTCACTTATGACAATCAATATATTATAACCATCAAATAAACCAACATGTTTGGATATAAGTCTCTGTTCATTTCTGGTCATTAGGTATTTTTTAAGTAGATCACATTCTCAAAGGTGGAACTTGGGGTCAAAGAATGAGCATTTTAAGAAGTCTGGATACATTTTGTTTCATTGTTCTCTAGACAGAATGTATCAGTTAGCCTCCTCCCAGCTGTCTGAGAGAGGGGAGATGCTTTTCCTTTCTGTGTTTCTGGAATTACAAATTTTGTCTTTGCTCATTTAATGGGGTTTGGGATGATAGCTCCTTGTTTTAATATGTATTTTTTGATTATTGATGAAATTAACATTTTTGTATTTATTTGGGTTAGTTACCATTGACATTGTCTTTATTATAGATGACGTTTTTCAAGTTTACTCTTGTGAGCTGTTGTATGTTGATAATCAATTTAAGAAAACTTTTATTTAAAATTTTTTTTAAAAAACTTAAAAAAATGTTTTTTTATTTATTTTTGAGAGACAGAGAGATAGCGTGAGCAGGGGAGGGTCAGAGAGAGAGAGGGAGACACAGAATCCAAAGACAAGCTCCAGGCTCTGAGCTAGTAGTGCCCGATGGGGGCCTCGAACCCATGAACCGTAAGATCATGACCTGAGCCTAAGGCAGACCCCCAACCAACTGAGCCACCGAGGCGCCCAGTAAGAGAACTTTTAAGGTCAAGACTTCTTTACCATGCTCGTGACAACATTGAATAAATTTTACCTCCAGATCTAGAGAAAAGGTTATGCAGATCTGTTGTGAATTCATTTAATAATACTAGGTGTGCCCACCATTGTCTCCTTTAGTACTTTTATCAGTTTATTAAAAAAAAAAAAAAACAAGGTTAAATAGGTTTTTTTTTTAAATAAAATGAACTATTTATTTATCCAAGGGAATAGACAGCAGCAACTTTGGATTCCCTTAGGAACTATGGTTGAGGAAGATACTTTATGACCACCCCCAAGACGGTTTGTGGTTCCCGTTTGTAAGCTGGCATTTGTTGTCCTGTCTCTGTCTTGCACTCTCTTCAGCTCTTCTTCCCGAATCCTTGGACATGGTTCTGCAGAAAATAGTAGTTCACAGTGGTGGGTGCCCTCTGGGCCAGCAGCCCATGAGCAGGTGCAGTACAAGTTTTTCCTGTTCATCACATTGAAGATTTCCTGCCATTCCTTTCTGGCCTGCCAAGTTTCAGTAGATAGGTCTGTAACCACTCTGATAGGTTTCCTCTCATATGTTAGGGCTCTTTTATTCCTACCTCCTTTAAGAATTCTCTCTTTATGGTTATATTTTGCTAGATTCACTATGATATGTCATGCCGAAGATCGATTCAAGTTATGTCTTAGGGGAAGTCTATGCGCCTCTTGAATTTCAATGTCTTTTTCTTTCCCCAGAATGGAGATGTTCTCTGCTATAGTTTGATCAAGCACCCCTTCAGGACCTTTTTTTCTTTCTTCTTCTGAAACTCCTATGATATGGATGTTGTTCTGTTTGATTGTATCACTCAGGTCTCGAATTCTTCTTTCCTGCTCCTGTATCAATTTCTCTTTTTCTCAGCTTCCTCTTTTGCTATAACTGTGTCTTCTAACTCACCTATTCTCCTCTCTGCCTCTTCAGTCTGTGCGGTGGCAGCCTCCATTTTATTATGCACCTCATTTATAGCCTTTTTTAAAACTCATCACAGTTATTTTTAAGGTTTCTAGTCTTTGTATCAGTAGCATCTCTGATGACTTCCATGCTTTTTTCAAGCCCAGCGATTAATTTTGTGACACATGTTCTAAATTCTTATTCAGTTATGTTGCCTGTGTCTGTTTTGAGCAGTTCTGTCGCTGTGATTTCTTCCTGGAGTTTCCTTAGAGGAGAGTTCTTTCGTTTCGTCATCTTGGCTAGCTTTGTGTCTCTGGTCAGTGTTAAAAGCTTGTTCTACAGTGTGCCCCTGTTAGTATGGCTCTGTTATAGGAGGCTCATTGACTGTCCAGGGCCTGTCGTTTCAGGAAGTGTTCCTTTAGTGGTGTCTCTCGGTTCTCTTGTTATGCCTCTGATTATTTTATTTCCCTGCTCACTGATATTTGGGACTCTCCACCATGTGTGCTCTGGCTTGTTTCTTGAGGTAGCCCTGAGAAGGACAACAGACAGACACACACACAGCGCTCGTAAGCACGCAAACACACAGACAAGTCAAATAAACAAGCAAACCAAAATGGGAAAGAAAAATAGAACAGAAAAGAAAAGAAAGGGAAGGAAAAAAAAAAGAAGGTGGGGGACAGAAACAGCCAAAGACAAAGGATAATCTGTGAGCATAAAACCTGCTGAGGGGAGAGAGAAGAATGAGAATAAGGGAAAAGACCTCTGGATGGTAAGAACTGACCTAGTCAAGGTGGTGCATACGTGTTGGTCTTTCCCAGATCAGGCATCCATCATGCTGTCCTCTGTAAGGGCTCTGTGTGTACACCTCCCATTCGTGCAGATCAGAGTATTGTGGCTTTAGTCCTTCTCTGTTTGAGAGTTGAGGTCTGGCAGGGATTACAGAGCTCCCTGCTTCCCTGCCATCTTGCCGCTCTCCTCTAATTCTACGGGTTTGGAGCATGGTGACGCTTAAGCGCAGGTCGAGATGGCTGTGTTCTCTCTGTGGTTCACACCGAACACCAAAGAAACGTAGCAGGCGCCTGGGGTCACTCGCAGCTCAACTGTCTAAATGTCTTCTATTCAGAAGTGTGAGTCCGAGCGTGGCAGTTTTGCAAGAAGCGGTGTCCTGTATTTTAGAAGGTCAGCTCTTCCTCAGTATTCCTCTACGCTGGCAGGGGGCTAACCTGCGCCGGGCTCAGAGTGCTAGATGAGTTAATTCTTGAAGCGAATGACATGGAAGTTGTTTCAAACTCCGCTTCTTGGATTCAGGACGCCACCACAATTCAACATAAGCATATCAGTACGCTCGTGGATGGTGTCTGTGTTTCTGAAAAAGGAACCGCACAGCAGGCTGATGAATAAGGTCTAAGCCATTCGGCTACAAAACAGCAAGGTGCTGGATGATTTTCAGACTTATTGGCGATGCTTTAAACATGCAGTGAAAGCTGTATTGATTCAGGCTTAAAAAAAATTTTTCTTTTAATGTTTAGTTTTGAGACAGAGACCAAGCATGAGTGGGGGAGGGGCAGAGAGAGAAGGAGACACAGAATCCGAAGCAGGCTCCAGGCCCTGAGCTCTCAGTACAGAGACCAACACGGGGCTCGAACCCATGAAGCAGATACCATGACCTGAACCGACGCTGGATGCTTCACCAACTGAGCCACCCAGGTGCCCCAGGCCTTTTTTTTTTTTTTTTAACATAAACAAACAGAACTCTCTGTTCTTTAATCTTTGCGTGTGTTTCATCAAGAGAAAGAAGAACCACCACTTTCCTCTCTCCCAGAAACGCCGAGTGAAGAGGAGGACACATGACCAAGTCATCGTTCCAGAGAGATGTCCAGACCTCCTGGTGATGAGCTCCGAGCGCGGTGTGCACCCGCAGCCTTCCTCTCTTGTCCACGACTCCCTGCAGGGTCAAGACCACAGAAGTACTGTCGCCTCCCCTTATCACATCTCCTCCATTTAATGAGGATGCTTGAAGTTCAACACTAAAAGCTTTTCATAAGACCTAGTTAAACTTGGACTTAGAGATGCTGTCATTAGAAAAGTGCCTTGTTTAATTGACGTGGAAATAGGCCTGCTGGGCACGAGTCTGGTTTGAGAACCCACAGTCCCTTTCCGCTGAGCCACGGTTTTCGATGCTCTGGAAGCAGGAAGAATCCCTTCCGGTGCACAGAAGGAGAGGCGTGGACGTCCCCACCTGTGCCTCAGGATGTCACCCTTTGTGTTGCGCAGAGAAGCTTCCACTGCCACCTCCTTTGCATGTTCCCTGTGTTTATATTAACGTGTTACCCAGCATCAGCCGGGCAGCGGTTACAGAGCTTTACTTTCACTGACGCCATGCCTGGAGTGGTCCCTTTGCCCTTTCTCCAAACAGGAAGGCGACAAAATGCGCCCTGACCCCTTGTGCTGAAACCTCTACAAACCAGAATGAAGGCCTTTTTATTTTTTTTTCTTTTCCTTACTGCGTTTCACCTCTGGCGGAAAGAGTAGGAAATGTTTTTAAGTCCCAGCGTAATGACAGCTGCTTCTTCCCCAACCAGTAATTTTGGAAGTTGGAGATACACAGTCTGCGTTTTTACAGACCGTGCCTGGGCAAACATCAGGTTGCCCGGTGCCTGCAGAGCTGGGTGTTCCCGTGCTTCTAGAGAGAGTTCGATACCGACCGGAATGTCTGGCCCCTGGGTGACGGCTCGCTCTTGAAGCCACGTCTGGGACTGCTGCGGCCGCGGGCCCGTCACACACTCGTAACTACACAGCTTTCTCTGTGCGCTGAGCTCCGCGGCGGGTGTGGTTGAAGCGCGGACCTGCTCTGCACCAGAGGGGCGTCCGTTTCTCCCTGCGTGCTGATCCGTTCGCCGCCCGGTTTCCGGACCGTGGGTGCTGCTGCCCCGTCCGTCCTTCCTGTGTCCGCTGCTCCCCGGCCGTGCACGTGCGTCCTGGGATCGCACGCAGTCGGCACGCAGTCTGCACGCTGCCGCGCGCACGCCAGCCTCGTTTCCCCTGATGCTTTATCGTGGTAAAATTGACCGTTTTAACCATTTTTAAATGTACTTTTTAGTCCGTTCACCTTGCTGTGCACCCGTCGCCACTGCCCACCTCTGGGACACTTTGGGCGTCCAGAACTGGAACTCTGTGCCCATTAAACAGTGACTCCCCGTTCCCACCTCCTCCCGTAACCCCTGTGATCCCCGGTCCACTTGCTGTTTTATGAATTTGAAAGTTCCACATCCCTCAGATAACTGGGTTCATTGGTCCTTGAAAAATATCTGAGACGGTCACAGCCACATTTCTCAAATTCATGGTTGAACTTGCCAGTTCAGTTTGTATTTCTTCTTGTAGCTGTGGCCCCCAACAAAGGCCTTCCCCATTGACTGGCCAGCTGGGCGCGAGACAGAAACGCCCGGGGACACCCTGGAAATGATGGGCCTTCCTCTTTTTAACGAAGACTAATCCCAAGGAGACCTCTAACAATGAAATCGCCTTCTTCCCCATTGTCGTATACCTCCTGGGACAACAGTGTTGTCCTTACAAAGCAGGGAGAGTTTCAGGTCACTCAGCTGTTACTGGGCTCCAAGGCAAGACTGAGAGTTCTTAAAGGTAGACTGGGGATTCTTTAAGAAATCAGACACCTGGGTGCGCCTGGGCGGGTCAGTCGGTTAGGTTAGGTGTCTGACTTCAGCTCAGGTCCTGATCTCACGGTTTGTGAGTCTGAGCCCCACATCAGTGGTTTTCTCCTGTCACCTCAGAATTGGAAGTTGCTTCGGATCCTGTGTCTCCCTCTCTGTTCCACGCCTCCCCCCCGCCCCCACTCTTTCTCTTAAAAATAAAGATTGGAAAAAAAAAAGAAATGAGACAGCCGACAGCATCTGAAATTACTGAAGGAAACAAAATCCATTCTTGAGGAAATAAAAAATGAGAAGTTAGCTGAACACCAAGGACATCTTCCTTTGGTTGTCTCTGAAGCTGGTTTACAGACATTTTTACTTTGAATTCCCTTTTTATCTCTGTCTTTTGTTTCATGCTTGGATTAAAGGAAAAAAGTCAAGTTTTTATTTTTTAAGTGCTTTAAATATTTTAATAACATTATTTAAATTTTGACCAGCAAGCTCTCAAATGACTTCTAGTGTAAGATCTCTTAAGTTGAAAGATGTTATCGTGGCATCAGAACTCCTATAGCCTTGAGTCAGCGCCGTGGAAGCCCGCCATTAACTGTTGATAAGTAATCCAGGATCCCGTCTGCGGCTCCTCTTCTTTCCAGCTGGTCCCCGTTGGGCTCGGACTCCAGCAGTGCGCACTGGAGAATATTGTGTACGATGTGAGCCCTCAGTCATAATGCTCATTCGTAATAAATGACAGCGTTTTCCATGTTTGCTCATGAGGCTTAAAAAGAATTACTGTTTATGGCTTCATCAGAGGTTGGGCTATGGAGGTGATAAATCTAAGCTTTAGCAGCATTTCTGGTGGCTGTCTAGAACGTTACTTCCTCGTGCCATCCACTCAAGAGGACGAAATATGCACCAAAGATGCACAAAGGGAGGAAAAATTGGTCCCTCTTTTCCAGGTTTGGATGAACTGGAAACTATATGATACAGGGGCGCCTGGGTGGCTCAGTCGGTTAAGCCTCCGAGTTCAGCTCAGGTCAGATTTCATGTTTGTGGCTTCGGGCCCCGCATCGGGCTCTGTGCTGACAGCTAGCTCAGAGCCTGGAGCCTGCTTCCGGTTCTGTGTCTCCTTCTCTCTCTGCCCCTCCCCCTCTCATGCTCTGTCTCTCTCTGTATCAAAAATAAATAAAACATAAAAAAAAAAAGAAACTATGATACAGTGCAAACACTAGTTTGAAGATTCTAGAAGACAGGGCTATGGCTGAAACAACTTACATTGTTAAAAAAAAAATAAAGCAAAACAAACTCCACTGAGATGGACAGATCATTCACTCTTTAGGTAAAATGGTTTGAAATTAAAAAATAAAACCACACTGTGCATCACTGTTTGAAAATAATGGCTTCCTGAAGAAAGTTTTGGTGTCTCTTTTGGGTGAGATGTTTGAATGTCAAGTGAATTGTATTTCCTAATAGTTACCTTTCAAAAACAAGTAAAATTGTTTGTGATATTTAAGATGAAACAAGAAGGCTGCTTTTTTGGGGAAAATATGAATTGTGTAACTTAAGGGAAAACTGATTTTAATAGGGAAAAAAAAAAACCAGTAGTTGGTTGACTGTTGATTACTCAGGGCTATGGTTTTTAATGATTTTTTGAGTCAGATTATTTTAATAATCTAATAAAACCCAAGGGCATTCTCCTCTTACTGGAAAGAGGCACGTTCACAAACATGTGAAGTTTTCATACAGTTTCAGTTACATTTTTGGAAGGCCGTACATGGATATCGAGTTTTAAACTCTTCTTCTTCCTTCTTCTTATGTTTATTTATTTATTTTGAGAGAGAGAGAGAGAATAAATCCCAAGCAGGCTCTGTGCTGCTGGTGCAGAGCCTGACACGGGGCTCAGTCCTGCAACTGTGAGATCATGACCGGAGCTGAAATCAAGAGTCAGAGGCCTGACCCGCTGAGTCTCTCATGCGCACCTTGAACGTCTTTCTATAAGGGCTGTGGTGAATTGATGTAAGTCAGCTTTGTCATTCACAACACTTAGTTTTTGCTAAACAAGTTTAAGGTGGGGGAGGGACTTCTCTGCGGGACTCACACCGTAGCCTTTTACACAAAGATACCTATTAATCATTCATCAGTGAATCCAGCTCAGAAAATTAACACAGCTTGCTTCACGAGCTTGATGAAGGTTCAGGTCTCTGTCCTTTGAGGCGCTTTGACTACTGCCTTGTATGAGAGGTTCGTCCAGGCAGACACAGTGAGATTTTAGAAGTGGGATTCTGTTACCTTTATATTCGACATTAGGCAACAGAGAATCGCCTTAAACTCATGACTGGACAACAGGACTTCTTAAAGATTCACTTTTGAGGGGCACCTGGGTGGCTCAGTCGGTTAAGTGTCTGAGTGAGGCCCAGGTCATGCTCTTGGGTTTTGTTGGTTCAAGCCCCTTGTCGGGCTCTGTACTGACAGCTCAGAGCCTGGAGCCTGCTTCAGCTTCTGTGTCTCCCTCCCTCTCCGCCTCTCCGCTGCTTGTGCTCTGTCTCTCTGTCTCCCCAAAATAAATATTTAAAGAAAGGATTAAGTTTTGGGAGCTGTCTCTGAGGGTGAAGGCTTCTTACGCTGTGGACATTCAGAAGTGTGAGGTGTCAGGGCACTCGGGTGACTCCGTAGTTATGTGTATGACTTTGGCTCAGGTCAAGATCTCACAGTTTGTGGTCTCAAGCCCCGCATCTGGCTCTCGGCTTTCAGCACAGAGCCCACTTCAAATTCTCTCTCTCTCTCTCTCTCTCTCTCTGCCCCTCCTCTGCTCACTCACTCTCTCTAAAGTAACATAAATGTAAAAAAGAAGTATGTACTGTTTCTGAGTATTTTAGTCTTCTGTTTCTTGAATACTGCTACTTTCAGTAAGGGAAAATCTGGTTTTAGCAATATTCTTTCCAGACAACAGGCTGCTGTTTTTTACCAATAAAAACTCATTCCTGATATTTAGTGTACTAATTAGCAAATGTTAGCTGCTACTTGAGATACTGATAATAGGAATATCTGTAGTAGGCATTTCTGGACTTGGGATTCTGATTAGATTGCCCTGGCCTTCCTATTCTTGAGTAGGGCAACTGAAAGCCCTTAGACTGGAAGTTTGAACTACATGAACATCCCATTTTATGTTCAAGTGTTTTATTTCATTCATTTTTTGAAGCTGTGCTTTTTCTTATTTTTTTAAAGTTCATTTATTTGTTTTTGAGAGAGAGAGAGAGAGAGAGAGAGAGAGAGAGAGAGAGAACGAGCACAAGAGAGAGGGGAGGAGAGAGAATCCCAAACAGGCTCTGTACTGACAGCAGCAGTCGTGAGTGGGGCTTGAACTCATGGACCCTGAGATGATGTCCTGAGCCTATAGCAGGAGCTGATGCTTACCTACCGAGCCACCCAGCCGCCCCATCCCCAAGTGTTTTAAAGGAACGGACATTGTAACAGCAGATAATAATTTCCATTCTTTATGTTAGGGAGGCACTGCGTTTCCTACCCAGCTGTTTTTAGTCACTTTCCTGTTGGTGGGGTCCCGGTCCCGGGTACCGCCTTCTGCGTGTTTGCGGTCTAGCGACTGATCAGTGGATTTTGGTGGAAAGAACGGGCTTTCAGAGTTCTCACAATGCTGAGAGTCTTTTTATTTTTGAGTAACTTCCGCTTCACAGAGAGGTAGCCGAGACAGGATTCCTGCGTACGCTTCCCTCCGTTTCCCCTGGTGATACCTGTTGTAGGAGTGAAGGGCACTTGGACCAAGTGAGAAGTTCACATGGGCGCATTACTGTTAACCACGCAGATTTCACTGGTTTCCCCCCACGTCCTTGTCCTGCAGGATTTCGGCTCGGGCCCTGCAGTGTCCCTGGTCGGCCTGGTCTCACACTCGCCTTGTGTTTGACGGCTCTGAGGTGCGCTGTGTGTTAGCAGGTCAGCCCTTCCGTTCGGGTGTGTCTGACGTTTTTCCCATACGTGCAGTAGGGTCACAGGTTTTTGGGAGGAGGTGACGCGCCGGCCTCATTGTATCGGGTCAGCGGTGCGTACTAAAGAATTGTGTTTCTCACGTCTCCATCCCAGCCTGGAGAGATGGGCAGGGGAGGAAAGTGGAATTTAAATCCGTCAGTTTTTGTGGTAAAGACAGACGAGGGAACTAAATCGAAAAGAGAAATTTAAATTTATCTGGGGACATTCAGCCCTTGGTATACCTGTGTCCCTTTGGAGGCGTGCGAGTTGGTAATATTTACTTTATTTAAATGCTTGACTGATGCAGACCAGACAAATGACAGGGCCGGTGGTTTAGAGATACACATCAAGGCAGAAAAGCAGTAATTTTTAGAAGTGTCTCAAATAACCAGTTTTTGAAGTAGAAAAACCCTTAATTGGATTTTTTTTCCTTTTCCTCTGCTGCTGTGTTTTTCCTTTCCCCGTGTTCTTTCGCTTTTGGGTTTCTGTTTTTCAAGCCGACTTAATGTTACTGAGAAGCATTTCAAAGCATTTGTCACTGGGGTAGTTTATCCCTTAATTAATGGTGAGACCGTTTTGCAGGCAGGTGACTCACTTTAATGCATTACAGAGACTTGTTAGTTATTGATTCCTGATGAATAACTTACTGCCATTTTTAATCATAGGAAAATTTCTTTTGGGGATAATTAATCAGATTCATGCATTTCTTAACCAGAGTAGGATGATCATCTTTTTTTTTAGTTACAAGAATGGGCCTGCCTGCCTCTGCCCTACGTAAATTCAGGAGCGAGGACACAGGTTTCTAGGTTTGTATTTTGATCTTTACTTTTATTAGGCAGATGAAAAGTGTACTTGCTTAAAAATTACTTCAAACTGCCTTTCTTGTCAAGTAGGTTTTGAACTACCTGCGTGACAGATGGTGTTGGAAGTCATTACCGAAATCCTGTGTTTACCTGCACGCGGCCATGTGCTCCCCAGATGCACCGTTTGCCCAGTGCTGCTGGGTCCTTAAAGAAATACACAGCTTCTGGAGGGAGTTGCCTAACTTACAAGAGCCTCAGGCTCTCTCCGTTGCAGGACCTTGCAGAGTCGGCTTTGGTCAGAACCGTTTACCTCTCAGGGTGGTTGGTGAGGATAGGGTTTTGGAACGTTGTTTCCCTTTCCTTCTTTTCATTTACTTGTCTACAGAGTCGGTTAAGAGACAGCCCCTCCCATACTGCACATTCAGCAGTAGTCTTCCATTGTGATGGTTGTGGTTTAGTGTATTGTTGTAGTATTTGTACGCAGTAGTTTTAGCCACATCGTTTCCAGATCACATGCTAAAGATGTGCTCATCCTCCCCATTTCTGAATTCTGATTTTGGAGGGCTGACTTTTGGGTTAAGGAGCGTGTGTGTGTGTGTGTGTGTGTGTAACAACTCACGGGGTGATTCCTGTGTTCATGAAGATTGGGCATAGCTGCTTTATTTTACTTATTAACCATCAAAACCTAATTTATGTTTTCCAACTCATTTCTCTTTTACTTCTGTTTAAAACAAGGTAAAAAAAAACAACCCAAAACCAAAACCTCAGTGATAGTGACCCCTTTTGAACATGTATGCCTTAAGTGCTCCGTTTTGAAACAGTACATTTAACTGTCTGTAAACCCTGAGAGACAAGGGCGGTCATTGTTGGAAGGTTTTGACAGGTGCAGAACTGTAAATAATTGCAGGCCTGGGCGGTGCGGAGCCCAGAAGCAGCCCGGCAGCTGGCGGCCCTGACCTGTGACAGGTCTGACCTGAGTGAAGGAGCCTGCGTTTCACGGCAAGCTCAGATTTGTTTCGTAGTCTTGACATCCACCTTCTGCCACAGAACCTTCTACTGATTCAGACTAGACACCAGCTGCAGAGGAGGGACAGATCCCGAATATGGAGAGAGAAGATGTGCCACCGAGCCCCTTTGTCCGACTTCAGGGCCAGATGGAACTTGTAGAGATGAATTCTAAAATTGATCAACTGTAATAAATCACTCAACACCAAATGGTAGACGGCAGTTATGTGTGAGGAGGGTGGTCTGCTGCCCTTTTTTGTTTTTGTTTTTGTTTTACTTTAAACATTAAATTTTGTTTTAAATATTTATTTATTTTGGGTATAACACAAGTGGGGGAGGGCAGACAGGGTGGGAACAGAGGATCTGAAGCAGGCTCTGTGCTGATAGTCTGACGGCACAGAGCCCGACGTGGGGCTCGAACCCACGAACCACAAAATCACGACCTGAGCTGAAGTCGGACGCTCAACTGACTGAGTCACCCAGGCGCCCCTAAAACATTAAATTTTTTAGTCATGTGACTATATCTGATGTCTGTAAAGAGTGATGTCTGAGTTGTATTTTTTTGGGTCTTCATTGAGAGTAAAGCAAATCTTTAATGAGGTGTTATCACCGTCATGTTCCAGTAGGCGGCCAGGCACCTTAAAATGCCAGCTTCGTTGCTGATCCATAAAGCATCCTGCTCGGCGCCTGCAGCCTTGGCCTCACACCCCGTGTTTTCATGCTGGAAAGGACAGGCTTTCGCTAGAGCAGAAATAAAAGAGCTGGTGATTTGTGGGCCCAGTCTGACCTATAGACAATTTCTTTTTGCTTGTACAATGTTTTAAAATGTTGACAGTTTCCGACTTCGGAATCTGTATTTCTGGCTTTCTTAGAGGCACTGATCGTGCGCGTTCCCGGCCTGCGTTCCTGTGGGGGAGCGGGGGGCTGAGTACCAGGAGCCCCTTTTCCATCCTTGGGCTTGCTGTGGTCCTTACCTTCCTGTTTGCTCACTTCCGTTACCTGCCTGAACACAGCGAGTCGGTGTCCCTTGGGCTAAAGAGGTGTGGGTTTAAAAGCGGACATGCCTGAAGAGAAAGGACAACATGAGGGGAGATGTGTGGAGCGTTGATCCAGCTGAGGGCTGCTTTGTCCTCTGCTCTGTTTCCTCCGTGCTCCGTCCCTGTTACTCCGTGGCATGCTTGCATTGTTTTCCTCTTCACTGGTACAGGAATTGAATTACTAAGAACTTTTTAAAAAGTGTTCATTTATTATGAGAGAGAGAGAGAGAGAAAGAGAACATCCAGCCTGCCTCCATGCTGCCAGCACAGAGTCCAACGTGGAGCTCGATCTCACTACCCTGAGATCATGACCTGAGCCACAATCAAGAGTCAAGCCATAACTGGCTGAGCCACACAGGGGCCCAGGCACATGGACCATTTTAAAGTTCTGGGCATCTCGAGTTAGGGCGTGGTCAACGCCATGGGGGGCGACCTCGGTGAGAGCAGCCACAATGGTACCCTGTACGAAGCGGGCAAGAGGAAGTAGGAAGATCCCAGAGATGAAAACTGCCCTAGAAAGCAGAGAAGAAATGGTCTCTTCTTCCTTCTTCTCTTCATACCCCTGTGCTGTTTGGTGTTTTCTTCGTCTGATTAGGAGGAGAGAGGGGAACTGGGGAAGAGTTGAGTTTCATTTACCTAAGAATCTCACTACTACAGTGTATTCCGGGAAAAACCCACCTCGGTTGCAGGTTGACTTGGCGCATAGTGGGCCCGTAAGCGGCCTTGCGCTGAGTTTGGTTGATTGAAGCTAGTGCAGAAGGGGTGGTGTAGACCAGGAGTTGGGAGACTGTGACCTGGAGACAAACCCAGCCGCTACCTGTTTCTGTAAATAAAGTTTTACTGGAATACAGTTGCAACCATTAGATTATATACTGTCTGTGGCTGCTTTCATGTTACAAGAACTGAGAAGTCGTGACCAGGATTGTATGGTTTGCAAAGTCTACAATATTTACTGTCTTGCACTTTACAGGAGAAGAAACTGTGATGATTTTTATGTAGAAGGTTATGTACAAAAAAGAAAAAAAAAAACAGCCCTTTTGTGTGGTGGAAGTTATTTGTGTTGAAAACCAAGGGAATTAGATGTGTGATTGATTTTCAAAATTAATATGGCTTTTTGATGATTTTGTATATATTTTTTATAGAATTATTGTTCAGTTTGAGTGAAATGGAAATTTTATGCCCAGGACTTCAGTGGGGCTATGATTTTATTATGTCATTTACCACAGCTGTTTCTGGAGAAGCTTATAATAGCTAATGGGAAGACATGAAGTAATATAGTTAGTCAAAACATGATATAATATGAGTAAAAATTGGTAAAATAAAAAAACTGGCTAAGTTGGGCCACAGCTTTTTTGGAGGGAAGAGTTTAATGGCAGTAAGTATGAAAGCATGACGTTATGGAATTAGCATTACCCAAAATATTTTCAGGAATATGCACATATTTTCAGATGTGCACATATGGTCCATTATGGTGTTAATTTAAGCTTTGAAAACTGCCAAAAGTGTTAGTTATTCGGGAAGTTGTGGACGCTCATCTAATATTCACATTAAACATTAATAAACTTAGTGTCTTTATTGTTGTTAATTTAGAGAACATTTAAAAAGAGCAGGCCTGTATTGTGGGATTCATTCATCAGGATTGTTGAGTGTCTTAAAAATAAACACTGTTCTAGGCGCTAGGATTTAGCACTGAGTAAACTAAAGTACTAAAGAAGCACCTCCCTTTTCTGTTGCTGCTGGACAAAAACGAAAGATACCTTTGAGGGCTCATGGGCTGGGTGGAGGGGACATAAACATTCATCGACTCAATTATTTATTGAGCTGTACCAAGGGATCTTTGAAGTCCTAAGGATATAATCATCAGGAAAGCACATTTTTGTCTTTTATGTAGCTTCTGTGGTCGTTGGATAAGAGGGTACCATAGAAGTTGGGTAATTTCTTTGATGAGGTGGTGTTTCAGCAGGCTTCTCAGTGAAATAAGGTAATGAGCAACGGGGATGTTTGCGAGGAGAACATTCCAGGTAGGGGTAATAGCGATGAGAAGGCCCTGGGGTAGGGGTGTGCTTGGTTGTTGAAGGCACAACAGGGGGTCCTTGTGGTTGGTGCCAAAGGAGCCAGAGGGAAGGAAGATGGTCGGAGAGGTTTTATTTTCTACTCAGGGCACAGCTCTGAATATACATCTGAGGTAAAGTCACAGGGGACCAAGCTAAATTCTGGACGAATCTATGACAGCAGTGTAAAAGGAGAAAATAAGGGTCTGTGGAAGATGTCCCTAGAGCAGAAGTCAGGAAATAATAGAGTTAATTTGCTCATTGTCCCTCAAATTAAATCTCCCTTCTATGAATCTCTTTGTGATTTACTCTTTCAAAATGGAATTCTACACGGTCCAGTCCAGTGCCCCAAGGCCTGTATAAATTGTTGAATTTATGGGGTGCCAATACCCATTACCGGGTGGCCATCCAGTGAATTTGTAACAAAGAGTGTGAGGCTTGGAGTAAATGGGTCAGAAAGCCTGACTAAAATGAGAGTAACAATTCACATTCAATTAAAATGTGCGTAGCCTGCAATAATTTTTCATTGTCCTAGGGTTAAGAGGAAAGTAGAAGTAGGATGATAATTAATAGTTGTAAATTTAAAAGTCAGCTTTATTCCGAGTGTTAATTTTTTCCTGGAAGTGTTTTACAAAACGGTCAAGTTCCTGAAATTGTAGAAACACCGCTCGTGGTATTTATAATTGTGAGACATGCTAGGTAGCCGACCTCGAGTGTGAACTAATTAATTTAGGGCTTGTATAATATGCTTTAGCAAAAGTAGGTATTTAAAAATAATTGACTTGTTTTTTTTTTTAATTTTACAAATGACAATATTTAAGGTGCTTTAATGTATTTTCATATCACCGAACACATTTTTATAGCGATTCTTTCAACTCTAATGCAGGTGGGTATTAATAGATGAAGTTTTTTTTCTGGTGTAACAGGATCAGTAAACTTACTCACAAAATGTTAAAGAACGACATCGTTGGCGAGTATTTTAAAGCTCCTGTATCTGAGGCAGGACAGGTTGTGAGACTTGGCAGTTAGTAAGAGTATTGAAATGGCATACAGAGACAAGACGCATGCGCAGTGTTGGGAGAACGGTATTTCCACTTGGAAGGCAGGCACCCGCATGTGAACAGGTTGGGTTAGAAAAGTTCTTTTGCAAAGACTTGCTGGAATTAAGGACTCCTTGTTCCTGAAGAGTCGTAACGCATATGGTAGTTTGATTTTCAGGCAAAACCAAAATATATCAGGAATCTCTATCTATTTCATGGCTCTTTAGAGGTCTCTGGTACTAGTTTTGAGCAGCTCTAACTTCCAGTAAAGAGCTACAGATTTTCTTGGCCTTGGTGTACATGATGCAGCAGCATATTCCCTCTTGAGTCTGTTTAGGATTACTTTTCTATTTGCTGTGTTGGTTCACCCATGTGGGGGGTAACGTAGGCTGTGTTCACAGAGGGGCTGCCTTAGGAGTTGGGTTTCCAGGGGAGGCGGTGAGGTCCTACCGGACGTCCTCAAATATTTAGTTAGCTCTTTCCAGGCAGCGAGTCTTACCCATGGGGCTCCATGCCCATGATTATCAGCCACAAGAAAAGTGAGATAATGGGGAGGGCCGTGTCCCTGACCACCCATCCCCCCCCATTTTATAGGACAGTAGGAGGTGGTGGAGGCCGGACACAGTGGGTGGGGCCGGTGGGGCCTCTCTGCTTACAGCCCCATGGCGAGTCCTGGGAAGATTCCTTTGCCTTAATTCGGACACTTTGTCAAGGAATACCCACCCCTTCGCTAGCTCTGCCTGGGATGGGAGGCAAAGCTGTTTGGGCAGAACCTTGGAGGGAATGTTGTGCGGTGGAGGGAAGGGAAGGAAAAATAAATCACTCCGTCTAACTTCTTTTGCTTTATTCCATTATGCTTCCCCACTTCCCTCCTCCCTTTGTGGTGAATTCGAGGTAGTTTCCAGATGCCCATAGGTTCAGCCTACTTTTCACTCTTCAAATTCTATGAAAAATATCCTACAAGACAAATTTCAGTGAAACTAGACACACTTTCCTCACTCGTGGCTTTATTTCAGATTTGTAACATTTTACCTTTATATACTCAGACCAAAGTGTTCATTTAATTCAGCCCCTCTTCTTACAACAGGGGGAATGGAATGCCGTCAAATAACTGACTGTATTTAAATCTATATGTGTCCGTCTGTGTTTGTGTATATTACTGATCTGTGTTACACAAGTAATCAATAATCCAGGAGCACAGCGTCTGTCTTGCCTGCTGTTCCCTCCATGATGTGAAGCGATGAGTCACACGGGTAATTGTATTACTTGTACAAAGTACTTGGAAGACAGTTTCCCTTGCATTAAGTCCTGTGCTGCGTGTCATAAAGATGAAAAGTTTGAGCCATCTGTTACTTAAAAAAAAAATTTTTTTTTTTTTTACCCTGGTATATGCCACCTGGTGTTTAACAAGGCTCGGGGATTGGTCCCAGTCCAGCACGGCTTCATTGTACAAATATTGGGGTGAGGGCGGGGAGGGGCCGGGGAGAGCTTCTGGGACTCGGGAGGGGCCTCTTCACTGAGTCTCGAACAATGCTGTTTGGATCATTGTTACTTCCTATTGTGGCTTGCCTGTCATTGAAAACAGTTTTGTCTTAATTTTGAAAATTGGATGTGAGGGGTACCATTACACAAAAACAACATTACACAACGACGGAGATCATGTTCTGGGCAGCGTGATTGAATCTGGAGCAGTGCACGGCCACCTGCTCGCCTCTGTTCGTGTGGCGGTCTGGCCAGTGGCCCCAGCGACTGGGGGCTTTGGTTGTCACATGGCTGTTGAGATCCGCCTGTGGCCTGTGTAGTCGCAAGCCGTTAATCTGGTAGCACAGGACATGCAATATTTGGCTCCTGGGTGTTGAATTAAGAAAACAAATCCCTTTTAAAGCTATTATTCAGCAATCACAGAATGCTTTTAACATGTTGACATAACATCAGAGTCTTTACATTTTATCTAGGGGTGGCCTGTTCTTATCTCCGACATAAAAACAAGAAGTCCAGTAGTATTTGGCACTGTGGTAACTAGCTACCATGCAGCACCTGTGTGCTGCCCTACTGTGGTGGGGTCACCCTGTAATTCAGTGGCTGACGCTGGGACACTTGGGAGAGTGACAGCCACTAATAACTGTGCTGAGACAGAAGGTGAAGACAAGGGCATATGGGCACTCTGTTTATGAGGCTTGGCCGTGTCTTACCGTCCTCTGTGATCAAGAAAAACCAAATACTCCACGTGTATTTACGGGTAATTCCTATTTTTAATTGCATTAATTGTGGCTGATACGGCCCTTTAGACAAAGTAGGTGCTCAAATCAGTATTTGCAGATTGAGTAAGTGGTTACATTTAAAAAAGTTAAAACTTCTGCCAAGTGTACATTTTAAAATAGCTTTTGGGTAAAACTCTTCTCTGTTTTCCTGATACTTGGGTTCTGTCTCAGGGTTCCCCGTCGTGGTATTACCTGTTGACCTATGATATGACCTCTGAAATCATTGTAGTACATAGCATCTTAAAAGGGTGGGCAAGTACTTAAAAACTGTAGTTGCCAGTTCTTTCTAAAATAATTTAAACTGCATACTAGTAGAGGGAGCCACGTGGTCCAGTGCTTATTAAGACTTATCCCATCAACTTACTTACTTTTTCTTATTACTTGGAGTTGCGAAATGATTCATTGGCTACCAAGCAATTCCTTCAATTTCCTATGAGAAAATAGGGAAGCCAAGTCAATCCATTCAGTTGTTTGATTAATACATAGAGATTTTCATAGTATAGAAAGATTGAGATTTCAGATAGTTTTTCATGCTCTGCTTTACTCTTGTGTTTATCAGTTTGGAACCTTTCTTTCAACAATGGTCTCTCTCTTTCCAAGGCTTAATGCATTACATGTAAGACATAGGAATTTCTCTCTTTTTCTAGATGAGGTACTAGAAAGGGTGTTTGTTGCCCATCTGCCCATCTCATGATTTAAATCCATTTATCTGAACCCTGGAATACGGGTGGCAGTGTTGGGGGATTTTGAAAGTCAGTTGTGGTTGAGAGGGACTCTGTGATGCAGGAATGGGAACTTCGGTGTTTTCTTCTGGTCCAAGGTAGGTGTTTTTAAAAGAGAGCCGTCAGAAGATCTTGGGTTCTGGACCATGTGAATTGGTTTAAACATCTGGTTCCCGTTTCTAATATGAAAGAGTTGAAACAGACGCTATTTGCGTCTCCATCTCTTCATCCTTTGTGTGTGCGTGTGCGTCGTGAGGCTTTCGTAGGCTTGTTCTCTTTGTGTCTTTCCCTATTGCTCTTGCACCAATCTGGTCTGATTTTTTTTTTCTCTTGATCTTTCTGCATTTTTCTCTTGTTCTCAGGCCTTGCCTTTCTCATCTAAGTGAGAGAGTTCAGAAAGTCTTCTTTTTTTTTTTTTTCTCTACCCTAATTGTTCCTAATATTCAGACACTTGTCATGACAGAACTTGCTTGGCTGCCTCATGACTTCTATTCAGTAGAACCAAATTCATAAGGAAGATGTTTATTTACTTGTTAATTGTCTTTCATTCCCTGTTGCAGTAGAGGCTCCAAGGGCAGGCATTCTGTTTTGTTTATAGCCTGGAAGTATCCTGGGTACCCAATAACTATTTTATTTATTTATTTATTTTTAATGTTTTTTAAATTTATTTTTGATACAGAGAGAGAGCATGAGAGGGGGAGAGGCAGAGAGAGGAGGAGACACAGAACCAGAAACAGGCTCCAGGCTCTGAGCTAGCTGTCAGCACAGAGCCCGATGCGGGGCTCGAACCCACGAACGTGAGATCTGACCTGAGCCGAAGTCGGAGGTTTAACCGACTGAGCCACCCAGGCGCCCCATCCCAATAACTATTTTAATAAAAGACTAGAAAAGAAAAGGACACCTGGCTGGCTGAGTCAGTGGAGCATGTGACTGGTGATCTTGGGGTCAAGCCCCATGTTGTTGGGGGATAGATTGTTCTTAAAAAACAATTAAAATAAGAATAGAAATGTTATAGCTTCTTGATAGTTTACCAAATCATGTATTTTTTAGGGAGAGTCACGGAGTTCCTCCACTTTATAGAAACTCTCTTGAACTTTGGCTGGCATTTGAACCGTTTACTGAGGGAGAAGGTACTTTGGAGTGATTCTTCTTACAATAATACAGGTTTATCATCTCTTTTCTTTCTAGCATTGGTAGTCCCTAGACTTGATTTTACTACTTTTATCAGTTAAGATCCTTTTTTGTTGCAAGTACTAGAAACCTCAGCTGAAACTCACGTAAGCGATACAGAAGTGGCTTATTCTCCCAAGTCCAAGAAGGCTTCAGAGTGGGTTGGTTGAAGTCGGTGTTGTCCGAAGAGACCGAGGCCTGTTTGTCCTTTTTCCTCTCCTTTTTGCTACCGTGGCTTCACCCTTAAAGCTTGTGCTTTGTATGATGAGGAGGACAGGAGTCACGGTGGAGACCATATTCTTGGTCTTCGTATCAAGTCGGGAAAAGGCTGGCTATTTTTCATTGAAGACCTGAGCGAGACTTCTTGGTGCGTCATTGGTCCAAACTGACTTGGGGCTGCTCTCCCTGAGCCCTCGCAGAGGAGACGGAAGGATAGCATTTGGCTGGGACTAATAAGCATCTCAAGTGAAATCGAGGTTGGGATCAACTACACTGCTCACTAAAATCCCACCTGAATTAACCTTTATAAATACATTTTTAAAGACTGTTGATTTCCTGAACTCCAAGATAAGACTTCCCGGAGTAATTAGGTTCATAACCAAGAGGATGTTGGGTAAAGTCAACCTTATCATCATAATTACTTCATCAGGGAAATTGCAGCATTTAAATTTAAAAATGTGACAGTTTTTGTTCTGTCTTCCCAAGTTTATTAAATAGACACGCCACGTTGTTTTTGTAAAGTTGAAAGTAGGCTTTTGTAAAGTAGAAAGGAGAGATTGGTCGGATCTATGACTCCCCCTTAAGTGTGTTTGCGCTGATAACAATTGATGTGTTTAAATTATTTAAGTAAAATGAAATCTGTTGACCAGAAATACGTGGAAAAAGATAAGTAGGACATAGGGAAGCTTACTTAAAAATATAAGTCAATATAAAAGGTAACGTGCATCTGGTGCCTTAAATTAGTAAGAGGTTTCTGATTTCCTTGGAGGTACAGTAATGGATTATTTTTGTTTGGCAAAGGATTCTTAGTAAATATTTTAAATTAGCAGCATGGAAGCATTGTGATGCGGTGAAGGAAGCACTGAATTAGGAGCTGAAACCTCAGTTTCTCTCATTTTCCCACCGACCTAGCAGGGAGCATGATTTCAGGCAAGGATGCCCCTCCCCCTGTCCTGTTGCGTCTCTGTCTCTTCGCTTCCAGGGCTCGGGAGCCGTTGGACACTCCTTCGTGACACAGTGACGTGTCCCGGCTGGTGCAAATCTAATGGCCCGCCACTCTCACAAAGACCTGAGCGGAGGTACTTTTTTGGTTCAGGTTTTCAAGTGAAGTCATAATCGTCTTTCTCCGTCAGAAGGCAGAGCCCTCCCACAGGCCTTCTGATTTCTGTGAGTGCTCCAAGTGTTTCTTTTTGCTTTAAGTAGTGGAGGCCAATGTTAATTTGTCTCTTATTTTTCTTTTAAGTTTATTTATTTTGAGAGCGAGAGAGAGAGAGAGGGAGCGAGTGGGCGAGCGCTCATGAGGAGGGGCGGATAGAGGATCCCAAGCGGCCTCTGCGTTGTCAGTGTGGAGCTGGACGCGGGACTCCAACTCACCAACTATGAGATCGTGACCTGAGCTGAAATCAAGTCAGACGCTTAACGGACTCAGCTACCCAGGCTCCCCAGTTCGTCTCTTATTCTTGTATTCCGTTTCCCAGCTTCCTTCTCTCAACCTCGTTTTCCTAGTTTGTGAACTGAGCGGCTCTCCTTTAGCACTCGGATTCTTCCCGAGGATTGCCTGAGGCAGCACTCGGTGCCTGTGAAAGTTGCTCTGGAAAAATCTAAAGCAGAGCCTTCTCTAGAAACATAGACAGTTAGCCAGTTAGCTAGCCACACAGGACCACACCTTAGACTCCTGATGGAGACGTTTTTGTCCCCTCCCCCCACCCTGTTAGAGGTTTAGTGTAGTGACCTGGGTATTCAGGACCTTGACGTGTGGGGGTTGAAATCTGAACCCTACCAACTGGAGGTGAAAGACTATATTGCCCATTTTTTTAATAGTTTATTATTCTCAGATGCAGAAAACACAAGGTTTCCCTTTTGTCACCATTTTACAAGTGGATGGATGAGACAACCAGAACATAAAATATGAAAATTTTCAGATCTACTAAAGTTGGGTGTAAAAAAATTGTGCATAGATTGCAGCTTTTGGGGCAAGTTTTCAGAGAAATTGTACTTTTTTCTATTAAAAATGTAAATATTTGGAAGAGAAGACAATTTCTACGGATGTCACTTGCTACCACAGTGTTTTGTCTTTGCCTTGTTGAGTTTTGGTGGGAAGTACTGCTTTTGGGGACAGACATTTCCTGTCATAGTCACAGGTTCTTAGTGCTAGAATCGGCCTCCAGGCTCACGTTACGTTACGATTTTCCTGTCTGCGAGACAGAACTAAGGCTCAGAGAAGAAGGTGCACCTTCCTGTCAGTTATAGCGCAGCCAGGGCCCGGGCTGAGGCCTCTGGACTGTCACTGGGGGGTTGTGGTCCTTGACCCACCCTGCCCCTCAAAGGCCCCCCTTGTGTTCTCAGGAAGGAGCAGTGGCAGTGTGTGTGCAGCCAGCCCGGCACACGGACGTGTGTCCTGTGTGCCCCCCGCGCTTCCAGCGCCGCAGTCTGTGCAGGGACAGACGTGTCCGTCGGACACCGCCGAATGCGGCACCTGCACCAGTCAGTCCCCCGGTGCCACCGTCTTAGATCTCACGAGCAGTTGTGAACAGTTCAGTCTCTTCTGTGTCACTCTGGTGGCCTCTGCCCGGACAGCCGGAGGACAGAATACGGTCTTCCATCTACAGGCGTACATTCTTCCAGCCAACTGTGACATCCTGTTTATACACCTCGGCTTAAAACCACTTTCATGTGGCCTCTCAGATACATAGGACGGTTCACAGGACTTCAGAGACAGCGACCACACTTCTACTTCTCTTCCCCTTTTTGTTGACTGGGAAATTTCTGGTTAGTTAGTGCTAGAGCGTATTTTTTTTTAAATTGGATCTTTATCTTACGTTTAGCCCCTTCATCATAAAATAAAGTAAGAAGTCTATTAAAAAATTTTTTTTAATGTTGTATTTATTTTTGAGAGAGAGAGAGAGAGAGACAGGCAGACAGCATGAGTAGGGGAGGGTCAGAGAGAGAGGGAGACACAGAATCCGAAGACAGGCTCCAGGCTCCTGAGCTAGTCAGCACAGCACTGATGCAGGGCTTGAACCCATGAACCGTGAGATAATGACCTGAGCCGAAGCCGGTCGCTCAACTGAGCCACCCAGGCGCCCCAATAAGAAGTTTAAGAACGACAGAAAAGTATGTCGGTTGGTGACTTATTTTAAGTCACACATCCCTGTAGCTTAGCCACCCTGACACCCTCCGATGCTCCCCACCACAGTGGAAGCTTTCCCCCGGCCTCCACAGCGACCAAGCACTGCCTTGACTTTCATCATAATCTCTTCTTGCGGCTTTATCACCCAAGGTTTCTTTTTAGACGACAAAGGTCAGTCTTGCCCATTAAAAAAGCCTCCTGTGTATTTTTGCTGCACCGGGTGGCTCACTCAGCCAAGCGTCCGACTCCTGATCGGGGCTGCGGTTGTGATTTCCGGCTCATGCGATCGAGCCCTTGTGGGTCTCCGCGCGGAGAGGGGAGCCTGCTTGGGATTCTCCCTCTCTGTCTCTCTCCGATCTTCCCTGTTGTGTGCATGCTCTTTCACTCAAAATAAACAAACTTAAAAGCCCCCGAGATGTATTTTAAGTCTCTCCTGATCTCTGTCTCTCCTCAATCTGCTTGTTGACCTGGGCCATTTGGCACATGCGCATTCCATCGCCTGGAGTTTGCTCTTGGCCGTGCTCCTGGTCCTCTGTTCCTCCTGTGGATGGGCTGCGGGCGGGGGAGCCGGGGCAGGATGGGTGTGCTGTGCTGTGTCCTCTCCTCCTAACGTGGGCTTGTCTCTTGTTTCTTGGTGGTGCCAGCCACGGATGCCTCCTGTCCACGTTCATTCCTTCCTTGGTGTCTGGGAAACGGTGACATTTTAATTTGTCATATTGTTGTCATAAATTAGCTGTAATAATTTTATAAGGTGTCTTTCTTCATCTAGTATTTGTGCATTAGTAGAGTTCACAGAGAAAGGCAGAATAAATTTTATGTTCTTTTATTTACCTGGTTTCCAAGATAAGATAATGAATCAGATTCCTATCATTCTCAGGTGATTAACTTTTTTCCCTTTTTTTTAATGTGCTTAGAAACTCATGAATTTAAACATACTTGGGCTTGAGTTAATTGTAACTCTTATCCAGGTTGAAATTATCCCATCTTTGGTCACCGTGTCCCTGTTGGGCTGGCTCCTGAGTCCCCTGGCATGACCGTGGGACTCTCTGATGGCTTCCTTGTTCCCCACCGAGCTCCTCACGCATGTTTCCTGTCCCAGAGCTGGAATCTGTCATTTCTCTAAGAATCCTGGGTTTCTTTAATGGAGAATGGCATTTCGTAACTGCATCTGAGTGCTTTGCTTCCCTGTGTTTCTAGGCCTTCTCCATCTTTTCAGTGGAGATGTACACACACACACACACACACACACACTCACACACTTACCAATTTTAAGGTAAATTGCCTCGAGTTCATATTGATATTTCCGATTTACACTTAAGACTACAGGATTTTGTTTGAAATCTCTTTCTTTCTTCACCAAGAGTCTTCATTCTTAAGGACATTGAAGATACTAGAATTAGAAAGATCCCATAGTCTTCATGAGCTTTATCCCACTTTATACCTGTAAGCACGTGGTTTCAGAAGAACGACACATGTACATATACCACAATGATGATTACTGAAAAGCTAAGAAGGTTTTTTTTGTCAAATCCTCATTGTCCCCCCTAAATATTTATAATGGGTGTTTCGTACGTACATTGTCAAATGGTCTAGCCATTACATGGTCTCTCTCAATCCGTATTTGGTGTTCTATAAATAGCCATGTATTAGGGCCCACCACTAGACAATGTGTGGATATGTTTATGTAAATGCCCTTCCACTTACTTTTTTGGTTATTTGAACAGCATTCCTAGTAGGTCCTTCAGGAAGGGCTTCCAGGAACAGCGGCTGTGGTGTGTTGTGACCACTGCACGTTGAATAAAAAAGTCCTTGGGTCACGTTTTCTTTCGGCATGGAGCAGTCCTTTCAATGTCCAGTGGCAGTGAAATATTTTTCCCTTTTAAAGATTTTTTTTTTTTGTGGGTGTTTGTTTATTGTTGAGACAGAGCAGGGGAGAGAGAGGGAGAGAGAAGATCCCAAGCAGGCTCCGCACTGCCAGCACAGAGCCTGACACGGGGCTCAATCCCACAAACGTGAGATCACGACCCGAGTCAACATCAAGGGTCTGCCGCTTTACTGACCGAGCCACCCGGGCACCTGTTTTCCCCTCTCGAGGCTGTTTTGCTTCAGTGCCAAAGGCATTTTTTCTTTTTCTTTAGGGTCCAGTGATTTTTTTTTTAGACTCTGTCTTGGGGTTGCGTGTTCTGGAGCAGGATTCTCAGGAACATGGTGTGATCATTCACTGTATAGCGACATCTCTTATCAAGTGTTTATCAAGTTTCCTTGAATTATGAGTTTTAGTTCTTATTTCTCTTTCCTTTGCCTCAGGATTCTTTCCACTCTTCCGGAGCTTTTCTTACTCCTGTGGTGGCTTGTCTTTGCCTGTCCTCAGCGATGGCCACCTTCTCTGGGGTCCTGTGCTCTTACCACACTAGCTTTTTAGGTCTAGTAGCTTTTTAGTAAACTCCTATAGAGGTTTGTATATACTCAATGATTTCATTTGTGAAGAAACTTTTTTATATTAAAGTTTATTTTGAGAGAGAGAGTGTGCTTGTGTGCTAGCACACACAAGTGAGGTTGGGGTGGGGGAGAGAGAGAGACAGAGAGAGACAGAGACAGAGAGAGTCCTTTCCAAATGGGCTCCACACCTGCACCGTGGAGCCTAATGCGGGGCTTGAACTCAAAAACCGTGAGATCATGACGTGAGCCAAAACTGAGAGTCAGACGCTTAATAGACCGAATCACCCAGGTGCTCCGTGAAGAAGCTCTTCAAATGCCCCCCACCCAGCCCCTTTCCCGGATCGTGTGCCTTTTCTTTCCTTATTACGCCAGCCAGAGCTCCTAGTCGAGTACCGACTCTAAGTGGTCTCAGTGGGTGTCTTGCCTTGTTTCTCCTCTGAGGGAGAAAGCATGTTCCGAGTTGGTTTATTATAGATGTTCTCTGTCCAGTTGAGGAAATTCTCCTCTGATTTTAGTTTGCTGATGTTTTTTCATGAATGGATGGTAAATTTTCTGAAATACCCTTTCTGCCTGTATTGAGGGTTTTTCTTTGTCATTGTGTGAATACGTGGATGTGGCTCTAGTTGTTGGTGTAGGGGTGACGGTGGCAGACGGGCTGGCAGGGTCCCGAGGGCTTCCTTCGGGCACCAGGCGATGCTGGTCCCTCAGGGGCGGTGATTCAGAGACCCCGCCAAGCCCCCTTGGTTGCCGTGCTCATCTGGGCCTGGCTGTAAGCGCGGCTTTACATCGGGCTGTCCTGGTGGCCCCTGGACATCATGGTCTCTCTGCCTTTCATTAGGGACGTTAGCTTTTCTCGGCTCCTTTCACCTGGACTTCGGGCTTTTCTTTGGAAAAGTTGCCTTACATTTTAAAGTTTGACGCTGTTTGCTCCATAGTTTGGGTTACTCACGGCCCCTTGCCCCTTGCCCCAGATTTCCATCAGTGCTATGGATTTAGGGGTGTGTGTGTGTGTTTATTTTTCTCTTCTCTGTAGACTTTTGGGGAGAGGGTGCTTCTGTTCATTTGGCTATCTCAACCCTGGGATTAAACCACGTCATTTGGCTTTATCTTTTGGAAGGACTCGGAAGGTAGTAATTCACTATCTTTTTTGTGTTTTATTTTATTAAAATTTTTTTCTAATGTTTTAACTATTTTTTTTGAGAGAGAGAGAGCGCGTGCGAGTGAGCGAGCGTGAGCAGGGGAGGGTCAGAGAGAGAGAGAGGGAGACACAGAATCTGAAGCAGGCTCCAGGCTCTGAGCTGTCAGCACAGAGCCTGACATGGGGCTCGAACCCTCAAACCGTGAGATTGTGACCTGAGCCGAAGTCGGACGCTCAACCGACTGAGCCACCCAGGCACCTCAGTCTTTTTGTATTTTAAATAAGACACTTATGATAGCAGCTCTCGTCCCCTTAGAACTTGCTTTTCTATAGCAGTTGCCAGCCATTCTGAATATAATCTTACTTTTTTCCAAGTCCTTTTATTTATTTATTTATTTTTTGCTTCTGGCTACAACTTAAGAATGTTTAAATGTTATTTATATGATCATAATAGTATGATTTTCTGTATGTGTAGAAATAAAGATAATATGTAGTGCCTTCCTTAGTCTGAGGTTAAAATGAACTAACATCAGTCTAGTGTTAGTTTTTCTTTCCTTCCTTCCTTCTCTCTCTCTGTCTCATGTATGTATATGTATGTTCACTTCTGTGCGTTGGGAAACTATGGAGTTACTTAAAGGGGAAATTGACTGATTTAAGTAGAATTCAGAGAAAAATCTCCAGAGGGAATTGGAACTTCAACATTAGCCACAAACGCTGCCCCCTAACGTTCGTAATGAAAAAAGCCTCCTAAGGACAACATGCTTTGTTTGTAAGGTTCAGCGAAACGGATCGTTAATGGGATTGTGTAGTTAAAGCAAGTCTTTTCTTCCTTAGCCTGTGTAGCTTTGCATCCCAAATATTTCGTACTTGCTACATGGTGATTGTTCAGTAACTGTTGGTTGTTTATATAAAACTCTCTTACTTGTGGCAGTCCTATGTACCGTCTTCTTGTCATTGTTACGGCCGTTCCTGCCGGTGACACTGAACACAGCGGCCAGCACACTGTGAGCACGTTCTCTTCTCTTACGTGCCTCTCAGTGGGAGCACGTGGTCCCTTTCTGTAGGACCGTGGAACTTTCGTGTCTTCACAGCAGATGGTGGTGTTAAGGAAGAAAACCTATTTTCTGTTTGTATATTACAGTATAGTTTCATTTGTTTGAGTCCAGTTGCTAAATGGCATGTGCTGTCCGCTCAGTTATTTCAATTGATCGTTTGAATGGATGTTGGTGTGAGTGCTAATGGTGTGGTATTAGCGTGTGTGTGATGACATTTGTCCTTTGGCTGGCACTGCGGACAACGGAAGCTTGGCGGGAGCCTCCCCCAGCTCCCCCGGGTGTTGGTATTGGAGCATTTTCACGTCGAATAGAGGGCCATGTCTGTTTCACCAATACGTTGCTTTCTAGAACTGGAGGTGAGCCCTTCACTCCAGGATTCGTCTGTGCCAAGCTACGCTAGGCGCTCCTGCAAAAGAATTTTCTTTTTCCTTGTGATGTTATGAAAGAGTTGGGTTTGTTATAAATACCTTTCTTATCTGAGGTTAGATTAATTATATTCAATAGCTGTATTACTTTTGTGAAGATGTAAATAGAATTCCTTTTTTTTTTTTAAGAATGAGTGAGGGAAGGGACAAAGAGAGTTGAGGGGAAAGTTGTGTTATGTATAAACCCTAAGAAAATAATTCTTAATAATGATAGTAATTCTTACGAACTGCTGAATTGCTCTCTGAGAGTGAAAATCATGTTAGGATTTACCATAAAATTCACGTTGAGATAAATGGTGTTGGCACTGATCGCATGCAGTTCATCTGATTGGATCCTCTGTTTCTGATGATGAAGAAGATTCCTGTTGAATGGTTGCTTTATTAAATTTTATGAGACATAAGCATGGCTGTTAATCATAACCTCAGTTACTGATTGATCCTAGTATTATTTCCTGGTCTTAGGTTTTCTGTCTTTAATTGCAGGAAGTTTTGACTTTAAAGTTTATTTATTTATTTTTGAGGGAGAGAGGAGGGGGCAGGGAGGTGCAGAGAGTGAATCCCAAGCAGGCCCTGAGCTGCCCAGAGTGACCGAGCCAGCCAGATGCCCCACAAGCAGTTTTCTGAAAATGTCTTCGAAGGTGTGTGAAGTGAATCCCCTCTTGGCCTCGCCCTCGGGAGCCCACAGTCTTGTAGGCGGAGAGCTGCCTGCTGTAGGCATTACACGACTGTAAATCAGGGCTGAACGTTGTACATCTTCTGTCTAAGAACAGTGCGGACCATTTAGGACAGTGGGTTTTCTGAAATGAGTTGTTTATGGTGCCCTGTTACTAATTTTCTCTGTCTCTGGTGAAGCCTCGTGATGATGTGGAGGTAAAGCTTGCTGAAGCCCAGTTCAGACAGTTTGGAAGGACGTTTCTCTTTTCTTGCCTCGGTTCTGTAGGTGGGGATTCCATAACTGTACAAACTAGTCAAGGAGACAGCTCTTACTTTTCCCCGGACACAAGGGTCTCTTGGTTGGCCACTTTTTGTTGTTTTATTTTAAATAATAAAGTGCTTTTCTGTTACCCCTTCCAGTGGATATGCTTTTACATTAACCAGTGCCTCTTTGGAGAAGTGACTTCTTGAAAAAGGCGTAAAAAACTTGGAAGTTTTGTTAGGGAACTTTTTATATGTTTCTAATATCTTTTCATACAGACTGTGTAGACAGTTCCAAAACCCGGTGGATCTCCCCCAGAAACCAGGTTGGGATTTAATGGTACTCCAGCTCAGATTGTACTCAGGATGGACTAGAAATAAGCCCTGTGTGCACTTTCCTTCTGAACTTTGATTCCTTTAGTTTAATTTTTGCTTGGGATCAAAACTGTGTATTCCCTCATTCCTTCCTCAAAATATAACATAGATTCCTTTTGTAATTTAATTTTCGTTTTTCTTGGTAAATGTGATAATTAAGTACAGTGAGATGTGCAAATTGGACAGTGAATTGAATAAATGTAATAGCCGATCAGGGCATCTCTGACTGTCACTTTATTAAGGTCTTCTGATTCACTGATAGGCTCTTGAGATTCCTGCCCACCGCCCCCCTTTCCTTCTTTCCTTTGTTTCTTCCCTCTGTCCAAAGGTATTACCATTTAAAGTGTTTGCTATGAAGAATGTCGGGATATTGATCTTAGGAGAGGTGAACTAATTACAGATTTGCATTTCATTCTATGAAATGAATTCTCCATAATAGGAATATATCTGTCATTACTTAAGGTTATTTTTTGTGTGAGTCCTTTTAAGGAACGGTGTCTTAGTTTAATTAGATTAATAAGAAGGAAATGACTAATTTGAATGGTAACTTGCATAAGTCTTAAATGCAGCGTTAAAGGTGCTGAAGTATCATATATATAATAGTCAGATTTTCTGATCTTCACTCCTCTTACTTTTGCTTGGATCTCAGAGTTACACAGAAATACCGTTGGACTTTAAACTTTGGAATGTAGGGGAGGAAGAAACCCCCTCTTTGTATGTATCTTCTTAGGTTCATCCACTGGGGCCTGGGAATCAATCTGATAAAAGATGGATGAATGGGGGCGAGGCGGGGGGACAGATCAGGTATGCGGGGGTCCTTCATGAGGACGTGTGACCTAAGGAGGAGGGTAGGATTTGGAGACTGTATGCCATCCTAACAAAGGGGATCAGAAGTAGAGAGGAGTTTAGATGAAGGAGAAAGGGTTTGGGGTTTTTGGGTAGGGGGAGTTTATGGTAAGGTGATTTGAAATGCGAGGCAAATCAGGTTGTTTAGCAGGGTTGGTTATGCAGGTCACAGGCAGTTGGAGTTGTCTCTGAAGTAGCTGTCTTCCTGATGCTGGAGAGGGCGATGCCTTTACATGTAGAAATTTATGTTCCTCATTCAGCCTAATCGTTGGGGGATTGCCTCTTTTCCTGAGCCTGCTATTTCTTTTTTCTTTTTTTCTTAGGTTTATATATATATTTTTTTTAGGGAGAGCGCGAGAGCACGTGAGCAGAAGTGGGGGAGGGGCAGAGGAAAAGAGATAGAGTCCCAAGCAGGCTCCGCACATCAGTACAGAGCCTGATGTGGGACTGGAACCGTGAGATCATGACCTGAGCCAAAATCAAGAGTCGTGTGCTTAACCAACTGCACCATCCAGGTGCCTCCTGAGCCTGCTGTTTCTTAATTGCCTTCTGCTCAAGATCATCTTCTTGCCAAATGCGGTATTTTGTGGTGGCATATTCTGGCCCTCTTCGGTGACTAAAGAAAGTTCTAGGTGATTGTTAGCATTGTACCAGATTTTAGGAGCCTTACGTAACGCTTATTTGAGCCTGAAATAACTTCTTCCTGTTTGAACTCAAGAATACTAATATTCTTTTGAAATAATGGATCAAAAATCTAATATTAAGGTATGTTTTACAACATATACAACATGTTAGTATAGAATTACATGTGTATGATTTATATATGATTGTATATATTTATGTGTCTGGGTTATCTGCCTCTTTTTTATGCTGGTGAGTTGATTAAAAGGTTTGGTGGCCACTTTTTAAAGTTTGTAAATAAGTCTGTAAACTTATTTGTACTTATTAATATGCCAATCTTGGACTTAGAGTGTCTGTTATTATTTCTGTTTATGTATTTCAGTTATTTTATTGTTTTCAACTTTATGTGTATTTCTTAAAGCACAAATTCCTCTTGATATCTGACAAGGCTCTAAGCATTTACCGTATAATAGGCACAAATACTTCATTAACGGATTTGTGAAAATCGTCTCTAAAGTGAGGTTGTTCATGGTCATCATTATTCCAGAGGTTTCACAGATTCATTGTATAGCAGTTAGAAGTGGCAGTGGGTGAGCTGAGTAGGTAAGCTAGAAAAGACATGTTGAGAGGTCAGAGCCGACAGAAGAAAGAGAAGAATCCACCTGGATGGCTTCCCGAGATTATTTATCATGGGGCCACCCAGCCTTACAGATCTTGGTAAGCCCTGGCTCCCGACACCATCATAATGAATCGAAGGGCAGCGAAGGATGACTGTCAGTGCTGTCTTTACTTTGACCTTGCGCAAGCTATTTCATCTCTGTGACCCTCCATTTTCTCTTGTAGAAAATGAAATCACAAGGCTAGAAAGTTTGGGGTGTCTCTCACAGGTGTGAAATTCTCTGCAGTGATGAAGACGGTTACCCCAAGTTGCAGTTAGAGTCACTCTATTTTGTTAAATGGGAAATGCAAGCATGTCCATACAAATATCATAGAAGCACTTCCTTTGGAATGGTTATGTATTTTTTTGACCATACATGGTTTGATAGGTAGGCCAGGATAGGGGATGAGGCTTCAGGAGGTGGAAGCAGGCAAATTTGGGTGAGTAAGTGGAAGCTGCTCAACCGGCAGAGACAAGTGTTGAATGATTAAAAAGGTAGAGATGATGGGATTTATCAACTTTGAAAATATCATCCAAATGTGTATTCAGATGTGTAACTGGGGCTGCCTGCAGACGTTCAAGTCCAGAGTGACTGGGGCTTAGTCTCATGATCGCGAGATTCAATGTTATTTTCATGAAACCTAGTTATGTCACCTGGAAAGCCAGCTTGCCATGACGTACATTTCCATGGCTCGAAAACTGAACCCCCGTCCTGTAAGACAATTAAGCATCCATACCATCTGGTTTCTAAAGATAGTGGCTTTAAAGTTGTATCCAAAGTAGGAGAACCACAGGTTTGTTCCCTGATTCAGAAATTCAGCATCAAGAAACTTGGCAGGATAACGGTGGGCCGATCAAGAGCAAGTCCATTCTCCCAGGTGTTTTTCCAAAAATCATCGAATTATTCTCAGTACACCTTGTTCTCTTGCCCTCAGTCCGTCAGCAGAATCCGCTCCCTGTACCTGGAAGTGCGCCCAGGTCCCAGCCACTTGTCACCACCTCCGCTGCTACCGCCTGCCCCAAGCCAGGGACAGCTCTGCCCTTCCTCCTTCACCTTTGTCCCTCAACACATCCCTCGGAGTGATCGTTGTAAAATCTCTGTCGGAACAAAGCATTCCTCTCCTCCTCCTTGACTGCTTCTTCCAAAATGTAGAAGAGGCGTCGTGGTTGTTGGAGTTCGTCGTGCACGTAGATCGCTGTGTGCTGAGGAAGTTTAACGTTTCACATGGCCGCATGTCTAACTGTACACACTTAGAATAGGCGTTCCCTGGAGTATTTGCGGAGAGTGCTCCTCATGCAGAGTAGTGAGGGCCGTGCTTGCTTTGTGCAGAAACAGATGGATTTGCCTCTCTTTTTAGTGCTGCTGTGTGGAAGAGTTTTTATGAGCATATCCATGTGCTGTTAGGAAGGTGAGAGATCGTGGGGCGCCACCGTGGGGCGCCTGGTGAGCATCCGACTTTGGCTCAGGTCATGATGTCATGGTTCGTGGGTTCGAGCCCTGCATTGGGCTCTGTGCTGCGGATTCTGTTTTCCATCCCTGCCTCCCCCTCTCTCAATAAATAAACATTAAAAAAAGGTAAGAAAAATGTAAAAGATCAGATATATATCTAAGAAATACTTTTTCATGAAAAGGAGACATCGGTTGAAGACCAAGTCATTACTAGGAGTATTACATCGATGAGGCATCACCTCGCAGGAAAGATACAAGGAATAGGCAGGAAGAACATGGAGAGAGAAGCAGCATCTCCTCCCTGCCTGCTCCTTGCACAGAACTGTGTTCTTCTTGATTTTATTTCTATCAGATTGTCCACAAAACTCAGAACAACAGGAACTGTCAAATACTGTGTTTCTACTTTGCAAACATTCCATACATTATAATCCCTATAAATTTCTGCATTGTTTTAATCAAGAATTGTTTGCTCTCGTTTTTATTACACGATCAAAACCCAAGTTTGGTTTCTGTTCCGAGATTTCGGTGTTCAAGGAACGGGGTGTCGAGTGCCCGTCGAGCTGCAGCAGGAACTCTGCGTGTGAGCTTTCGGCCTTGATGGCTGCGTCTTCTTGAATCTCCGTTTTCTCATTTGGGAAATAAAGCAAATGATATTATGTCATCTTTACTTTTTTATGATTCTGTGAAGTTTAAGATTCTGAACAAATTATTTCTTATGTTTAGTAGTTGACAGAACAGAAAGAAAGGTTTCTTTATGTTTTCCTCATCCCTCTAGTGCTGTCATCAAGGACATGTGTCTAATTTTAGAAGTGTGTTTCGAGAAAATAAGGATGATAATAGTGAACTAATTTTACATGTGATTTTTATTTTAATTAGTATTTCAAGGCTATCTAGAATGAAAACATGGAAATTCATGCTACCTTAAAGTTTCTTAAGGTACTGTTGTTCCCAACATTCATGTTTTGAAGGATAAAAGCTTTTACAATGTGTCTTTGCTGGGTGCTTTCTAAAGAAATTGTTTTACTGGCTTTTATTAACCGGAACAAAGCTCACTAGACAAAAAGAACAGGATATAAGAAGGGAATGTTTAGAACAAGAGGACTCAGAGAAATTGTGTTCAAACCTTTACTGCTTTATTTGGTCACATATAAAATGAGACATTAACATTCCATAACGGGGCTGTGATTTTTGCTTTGATTCTAATTCTGGTCTACCCTGGCATTTTAAATCCAAATTCAATAAAAACATGAAATAATATTCTAACTAAATTACTTGTTCAAGCATCTCCGTGTTGAACTTTTCCTCTTAATTTTCTGGTGTTTTGCTTACTCCCTGAAAATCAGTCTTGGGCCGTGTTATGACCTGGTTCAGTGTTTATAATGTCCCTGGAACATTTTCCATGGATTGCTGTACACATGGCCGCCCTGTTTTCAGATGTTACGGAGTTAAGTGCATAACGGTCCGTTAACCCGATCAGGTGCCAAGGGCTAACCATGATGACTGCTGCTGCTAATGTACAGTCGGTGGCGGTGATGTTACCTACTTCTTGTTTTCCACACTAGTATTTTTATCTGGTGGAAATGTTTCTGCCTCTCTAACGAGCCTTAAAGTTTTGTACTCAATCAGATTGTCTGCACACCTTTAGGGACATTTTTATCCACTGTTACCAGCCGTCACACTAGCTTGATTCCCAGCCGGTTGACTTGAATGTCCAGAAACGTGATAGGCATTGGTGGAATGTCAGAATAAGTGTGTTCTGTGTGAGTTTGTTCTCTTCCTTTCCCGTACTCAGCCAGCTGCTTCTTTGGGCTAAATTGACCTGTTTCCTGTTTTTATAAATGAAGCTGCATTGGAACACACACACACACACACACACACACACACACACACACGTAAGTGTTATATATGATCGTTAATGTAAAACATTAACGTGGCAGAGTTAAGACTCTTCCAGCGGAGACCTCTGGGGAACAAAGCCTAGGGTATTTACTCTCTAGCTCTTTATATAAAATGTTTGCTGATGCCTCTTAGACTTAAAACCTTGGCATCACTTTTGATTCTTCCTTGGAGTTCTCCCCAAATATATTCAAAGAGGAGAACCAATCTCCTTTCCTTTAATGTTTTTTTTTCCAGATATTTCACCTGCATTTGGTTCCTCATGTCCGTTAGCGTAGAGCATTAATAAATTTCCTCATCTCTTGACTTCTTCTCCCCTTATGTTTCATTTTACGTCTTGCCGTCAGTGTGATGCTCCTAAAATTTGGTTCCACTCTTTCCTCTGCTCTGCCACCAGAGCGCTTCCCCTTTGCCCACTGACTTAGAGATTCTCCAGCTTTTCTTAAGGTTCCTTCCATAATATAATCTTTACCAGTCTCCCTCACACAGGAATTCTGTAGTGTCATACTTTCCTCTTAACCTTCTTGTCCCCATCCATGCCAGAACACCCGCCCGGGGCTTTCCGTCTCCATTTTCCACCTTCTCCTACAGCTGTCTGCCCTACAAATCCCCTCAAGTCTGTTTGGAAGCGTTTACTGTCTATTTCTGTCTGAATATTCCTTTTCCGTCCTGATAAATATATATTGTCTATGCATCTTTCTGTCGCTAGGTACATTTTATTGGATGCTGTGTTGTTGATGTTCTTTTATGTCTCATCCATTATAGACCATAAGCTTGTTGAGTGCAAAGTGTCTTCTTCTGTACGGTGTTCCCTTAAACTCTCAGCGCCGTGTCTTAGATGGGCGTAATAATTATTACGTAGCCGAGTTACGTGATAGGAGGCAGCCCTTTTAATTTGAATGGAATTATTGGTGACTTCCCAGGCTCCCTCGGATGTTTGCCATGATTCTAGGTGTTAGAGGAAATTCTTGAGGAAACCAGATGTCCCTTCCTCATATAGATTGTTAATGTAAATGGAAAGATTTTTCTCGGTTGATGAGGTGTTTCACATTTACCACATTAACCACGAGAAAACTGTTTGTGTGCAGTGATGTGCACGGTGCTGACAAAACCAAGTAGGACTAGCGGGCAGAGCCAGGCAGGAATTCTCTTGGATGTGGTAAGCACTCTACCAAACTCAGGTACCAACCCCCCACCCCCAGGATTCCAAGTTGGAAAAATTATACCAAGCATTCGAGTAAGTTATTGAAATGCAACGCTTACAGATGCTGTTAGACCAGCATTATACACCCTGCTTATACATCCCCTCAGTCACTCCCTGCTCACCTCCCGGGAGGTTTGGATGTGGCTCTCAGTCACAGAGCTGGTTCTGTTAATCCCAGGGGGTTCTGGGGAGCCTCCTGCTCTGAGTTTGTACTCTGGAAGAAGTTGAGAATACCGAAACAGGTTGCCAGGTGTAGAGACTTTTCACTTCACGGTGGTATGTTCCCGAAACTGGGCTGCTGATCCCCTTCACTTCCTCAATTGGTTTTAGTAACAGAGATTGCCGGGGTGGGCAAGGGTGGGGCCAGGAAGACAGTCGGGTGTATTAAGCGCACTACCCCAAGCATGTGACCTAAAGAAAAAATAAAAAAGGAACAAAGCATCACTGTATTCCAAAGCCCACATACTTGAAAAAGAATTGAAGACTTGAAAACTTTAAACAGGCAAAGGGCGTGCATAGTTTCTAGGAAAAGATACCAGCTCTGCTGGGTTCACCACTGTTTCCTAGCACCTGGTCAGTGCTTGCCGTATACACGCTTATGAGATCAATGAGCAACACAGAGGAATGAAATCTATCCCAACTTTCTCCCAAGTAACGAAATCTGTAATAACTGGACGTATATCTCTGAATCAGCATTTCTACTTCCTGGAATTTAGTCTAGAGAAATAATCAGCACAGATTTCATATTTAGGTTTCCATAATCCTGAAACGCTTTCTCCAATATTCAGAGGTGTCTATCCACCCACATGCGTATGTACATATGTGTGTATACACATATACATGCGCGTATGTGAGTATAAATGTATATACATGCAGGCTCCTTATAAAATCGTTCATTATAGTGAAAGATTGTAAATGCCTTTCAGAACGAGAATAGGTAAGCTAGTATATTCACACTGTAAAGGTTAAAACGGAGAAGATTGATTTTTAAGTAAAGTCCATAATGGAAGGATAAAAGATGTGTTAGAAGTTGTAAAGCAAAACAGTTTCATCTTTATGTATAAATAGTACATGTACGTTTGTTATACATTATATCCGCACATAATGGGCTGGGAACCCGATAAGCTTATGCGTAAGTGTCCAGGGAACAGAACTGGGAGATATAGGAGTTCTCAGGATAGAGAGGGTATTAATACCTTCTGTTTCTTAAACTTCTGTTTGATTGTTTTATTTATTTATTTATTTATTTAAATATATAGTTTATTGCCACGTTGGTTTCCATGTAACACTCACTGCTCTTCCCCACAAGCGCCCCTCTCCATGACCATCACCCCCTTCCCCTTTCCTCCTCCCTCTTCAGCCCTCAGTTTGTTTTCAGTATTCAAGAACCTCTCATGATTTGCCACCCTCCCTCTCCCTAACTCTTTTCCTCCCTTCCCCTCCCCATGGTCCTCTGTTAGGTTTCTCCTGTTAGACCTATGAGTGCAAACATATGGTATCTGTCCTTCTCTGCCTGACTTATTTCACTCAGCATGACACCCTCGAGGTCCATCCACTTTCCTACAAATGGCCATATGTCATTCCCTCTCATTGCCATGTAGTACTCCATTGTGTATATATACCACATCTTCTTAGTCCACTCATGAGGTGATGGACATTTAGGCTCTTTCCATGTTTTGGCTATTGTTGACATTGCTGCTATGAACATTGGGGTACATGTGCCCCTATGCATCAGCACTTCTGTGTCCCTTGGGTAAATCCCCAGCAGTGCTATTGCTGGGTCATAGGGGAGTTCTATGGATATGTTTTTGAGGAACCTCCACAGTGTTTTCCAGAGTGCCTGTACCAGTTTACATTCCCAGTAACAGTGTAGGAGGGTGCCCCTCTCTCCACATCCTTGATTGTTTTAAAAGTATAGTTTAGGGGCGCCTGGGGGCCTCAGTTGGTTGAGTGTTCAGCTTCGGTTCAGGTCATGATCTCGTGGTTCGTGGGTTTGAGCCCTGTGTGCTGACAGCCCAGAGCCTGGAGCCTGTCTTCAGATTCTGTGTCTCCTTCTCTCTCTCTGATCCTCCCTTGCTCAAACTCTCTCTCTCTGTCTTTCAAAAATAAATAAAAACATTAAAAAAAATTAAAAAAAATAAAAGTATATTTTATTTTTATACTGGTCAAAAGACTGGGAAGTCATAGAATGAGGTTTAGGTACATTTTCATTAATAGTTAAAATAATTTATTTGAATGGCTAACTTTTTATCTAGAAGGTGTGTTTTTAAAAATTTTATTAGTTTTTAGAGAGAGAGGGAGGGAGGGAGAACAAACAGGGGAGGGGCAGAGAGAAGGAGAGACAGAGTTCTAAGCAGGCTTAATGCTTTCAGCACAGAGCCCGATGTGAGGTTCAAACTCATGAACCCGAGAGATCATGACCTGAGCTAAGATTAAGAGTCAGACGCTCAATTGCGCCATCTGGGGACCCTGGAAAGTGTGGTTTTTAAGAATGATTTATATCCCTGAGAATTCTGGGTAAGTGCAGTTTTTGGTTTTGTAACGGGATGGTAAAGACAGACATTATCAGGTTGGACTGCTGTCTTCTTTAATGGTGCAATCACTGGATGCATAGTTCAGAAGTCTTACCGTGCTTTCTTGCAGCAGTTGTAAGAAGATCCAGCTTCATGGCGGAATGGCCTATGGTCTGGAGAACTTACACGCACTTCCATCCATTTCCAAGGGCACTGTGAACAAAGAGTGACACTATTTTCTCTTCATCTCTTTAGAAAAGCTCAAGAGGAGAACAAGAAAATTGTGCTAGCCGGATGTGTCCCTCAAGCCCAGCCTCGGCAAGATTACCTTAAAGGACTGAGTATTATCGGGGTAAGCTTGTACCTGACGGGGAAGAGAGAGTCCTAGGTTGTTGGAACATGCAATGGGTCCACCTTGGACGTGCTCTTTCTCTGTTATTAGAAGCTCTGTTATGCTTCCGACTGTCTCTGGACACTCTCCCTTCCCCTGTTGCCGCTGGAATTTCATCACGTCTGTGTAACTTCCTCATCTTAGCACAAAAGAATGTTCGAGATGCTCTCGTTTAATAACCAAAGGTGACACAATCTAAAGCCATTGGATGGGATTTAAGTCCGTTACTAATACCTGCCCTTTACCTGCCTGTCCAGCACCTCCTCCTGCCATATTGTTGTACTTTTCCCATCCCACGGAGCCAGGCGCCATCCCTCCGGTGCGTGGGTGCCTTTTTCTGGAATGCTCCCCTTCCCTTCTACCCCTCCCGCAAGTCACGACTGCAGCGCTGTCCATTCCGTTCGGCTTCCTCTGAGTGGCCTTCAGCAAGCCTGTGTCTCCGCCCACCTGTCATCTGTTCTCTGGTCGCAGCCTTCCAGAGGGTTGTGATTTTACCTTGACTTTTATAATTTTTTGATAAAGGCCACCTTTCTACTTCGTTATTAATTTTATAGGACAGCTTTTCAGTCTTTTTAAAATCTCTGACCATGTTTCTCCAGCCTTTCCCATGATGCCTGATATACAGTAGGCACTCAATAAGCGTTCGGTGACTGACCAGAGGACTCCTCCTGTTGTATTTTTGTCATCGGCATGTCTTCTTCCCTGTGGGACACGTAGCATTGTGAGGTCCGGAGACCTCCTGTCTGTTCCCTCTTTCATTCTTTGTGGCCGTCACTGTTCACAAAAGGCCCGAAGGTAGTTGGCCACATGGCCCTTCACCCTGCTTCCCGGTCTCTTAGGGCTGTGCTTACCCAACACGCTCAGTCATCTTATTTTAAAATAAGCTTTATTGATTTTTTTAAAAAATATGAGAATACAGTATTCTCATAGAAAAATCATATGCAAAATTGGCACCTGGAATGAGGTTTATTGGATTTTTCTTTATATTACATACTATTGACGAGTTTTTGGTTTTTTTTAAGACTTTATTTTTTTAAATAATCTCTGTATCCAACTTGGGGGCTCGAACTTACAGCCCCGAGATTAAGAGCCGCACGCTCTGCCCGCTGAGCCAGCCCGGCACCCCGCCGTCGACGGCTTGCTACAGTGTGTTCTCAGTGTGATGAGCTCTGTCTGCCGTCGGGTCCTTGCCCTGCCAGCAAATTTAATCATCTGTGAACAAACATTCTCGCGTTAAACAGAACCTGGATGTTTGAGAAGTTTAGTTTGTTTTCACCATTTGGCTGTTTACTTTATGATTTCTCTTGGTCTAAGGCATGACGTGAATATGGACTTCCGAGTTATTTTTTCATGTCAGACTAACTTTCTCCATAAACATCGTCCTGCTGTGTTAGGGAAACAGGAAACTTGCTAGAATTCGGATTCAGAGATGGAATGTGGCAAAAACATAGGATTCATCTTAGATTTCATTTCAAGGAATTCCACCACTGGAATAGTATAATTTGTTTAGCAGGACAAAGCCTTTCGTCTGTGTAGTGTGGTACCATTTTCCTGAGCTCCACTATGAGCAGTGGTAGGCGAGGCGTATGTCAGGAGGGGGGGGACAGTCGACGGAAAGACGCCCCGTGCTGGTAATGGGGACGGCGACTTCAAGGGTGACCGCGCCTCATGACTTTGGCGACTGCCATCTCCCTCCTCCCATTTAATCTAGCACCCCCTGTGTTCCGAAAGTTCTTCACACTGACTTATTTCGCTCCTTTATGATAATGGAGAAATCACGTAAGAGCACATGTTTTAAAAGGGGAATAGAAAGAATATTCATAATTCCAGCACTGAAACACAGGAAGTATACCTCTGCTTATCCCCTTCACTTCTTTTTCTGACGTGTTTTTTTGTTTGTTTTTAACGTAAGCTCTGTGCCTGATGTTGGGGTTGAGCTCATGACCTCAAGATCAAAAGTTGCACGCTCTACCAACCACGCCAGCCAGGCACCCACCTTCAGACTTTCAGCCTCTGCACGCTTGACTTACTGTGATCTCCAAACCATTTTGTATCCTTATTTTTTTAAGAGTTTTTATACCATTTCAAATCTTGTGCTCGCCTGGGCAGCACATAGACCAAACCATTTTAAGTCTTGCGTTAGCATTCTCTTGAACGATACGCCATAATTTGCTTAACTATTCTTGCTGGATATAAGGATTTTCTAATTTTTAGGAAATATACATCATATATTGATGTCCACAAAGGGCTTTTTATTTTAATTGCAAGTCCGCGTGTGGTGAGAAGTCTCCAAAAGCGGAATCACACTATTAGTAACACTGAGTTGTAATTTAATTGTGTCCGATGAAACTGTGAGACGGAAAGGCGCCCCGTGCTGGTAATGGGGACAGCAATTTTAAGGATGACTGCGTCATGATGTGAAACATCATTTTCTAGAGCCGTTGTTCCCGCAGCAGCATTATGTAACGTGCATCATAACCAACTATATATAAAAATCATGTCCCTAGAACCTAAATTAAAAAAAAAATTTGGAGCAGGAATCCAAAATCATCTGTAACTGGTGTTTGAAAAGACCCGTGTCTGAGGATGATTGTTAGAATTGCTAAAAAAAAAAAAAAAAAAAAGAAAAAAGGAAACCTTCTCAGATAGAGTGAGTTTCACTGATTTAAAGAAATAAATTAATCGCTTTATACATAGAAAACAAATTCTGAAGTATAAAGAATACGAAGATGTTTAAGTTCATTGACTCCTTAGGCAACTGGTTTTCAAGGGTGTTTGGGAATTTGTTGCTCAGGTGATTTGCAGACCGAGTGAACACTGATAGTCCTTCACAAAATCCCCCTCACAGAATATCTGTCATGGAAGGCTGTACTAGAAGGGGAAGCAAGAACCCCTGTAACTGCAGTCTGTGTTTTGTCGCCTGCTAGGATTTCCCCGCACAGGACAGGGAGGACGTGTTGATCCTTTTGACCAGGTGATTGAAATAAAGAGCTGCCGTTAGGTGGGGATCCCTGGGTGAGCAAGCTCCTGAATTAAAAGATCTGTTTTCCTTGTCTTTGCAAGGGCTCGTGGATTAGGCATCTAAGAAGATACGTAATATTTAAAAAGGATATTACTACCATTGTAACGTGTGAATTTCCATCAGTATCCACCTTAGAAATGGCACATTTAATTCGTTTTCATTATCAGAGATAGCAGTGTAGTGAGGGCACGTAGTTACCAGTCGTGTGACCCCTGAGCATTTCATTGTCATCTCTCCTACTGTCACCTGAAAATACTCAATTGTAATTAATATTATTTGTATGGTGGTGAATGAAAAGAAAATAACATAATATCAAAACCTACCACCCTCTGCGTCCAGCAGAATGGGCTTTTCTGGAAGTAACCTCTAAACCATTCCCATTCTGGAGCACAAAAATGTCTAATTTTTTTATATTGGGAGAGGAGTGACAACAGGCTTGAAAACATACATGGGTTAGATGAAAAGGTTCTTCTTTTCTTTTTTTTAACCAAAACTTCTTTCATAGCATGCTTGAATGAAATTTTTATTTTATATCTAGAATATAAGAATGTACAGGTCACCAGTACAGAATGAAGATCTTAAAACATTTTACCTCACAGTGAAAAATTTTACGTCACTTGGGGTGGACTCGTTATGGTTAGCCATCCCCCTTGGAATGAGTTTTCATGCAGTGCCATTTATTTTTTTCGAAAATCACTACTGTTGTGTGTTTACTTTGGTTACTCTGTGCCAACTGTATGTAGCTCCAAGATCTTGTGATACCTACTGAATGCTCCTTTTCCTTCTCTTCAGCTCATGTGTTGTCAGGAAAGTTTCTTTTAGAGTAGTCAACCAGAAAGTAGACTGTGCTCTGTTAAAGTCTGCCAGAAAAAAGAAGAGTAGACTTCAGGATTCCAAAAGCCTGATTTCATGTCCCAGGGGTCACCACATCATTTTTCTCCAGCGAGCACTTCCTGAGTGCCCGTCACGTGGTTGGCACGGTTCCGGGTGCTAGGGATGCTGCCGTATGCAAGATGGCCGAAGATCGCTTCCCTCTTGGAGCTACGTTCCAGTTCTTGGATAACTGGTCTGAGCCTAGGATGTCTCTTCTCCAAGACAATGTGGCGGGAGGTTCTGAGACCACAGGGAGATTGACTAGTTGGGAATCTCTCCGTAAGGCTCGATGTACTTTGAGAAATATGTTTTGTGTCCATCAGTTAGAAGTTGTGTTAGGAATAGGTGGATGACACATATTTGCCTGAGCTGTTCTGGAGGCAGTGTTATTCTTCCGTTATTGCAGTAATGGTTTGTAGGCGTGATGTTTATTTGGAGGGTTCGTATTGAAAGTTTTAGGAGGGTGCATGTTTAGAAAACACCTTTTGTATTATTTTCTGTGCTCATGAATAAATAAGGACTGCATCTGAACTTGATCTTGGTGTTGATTCATCCCTCTTATTTTTGTAGTTATATACTCCCTCTAGAAATACTAAATAAAAAAATGTGCATTCATACACAGGTTATAACATTTGGAAACATCACTTCCCAACAGAATATATGATTTCATATTGAAAGTTGGTAAATGACTTCCTGCTTGGCCAGCTCTGAGCCCTGCAGGCAGGTGCACACTTGTCTTTGGATAGCTGAGCAAAAATGTCATTCCACACAGGTGTCCACTCCTCTCGGGGGCTGTTAACCAAGTTGATCTGCAGCGGCTTACGCATCTTTTCAGTCAGGCTACGCTAATATGAAAAGTCAAACAACATAGTGAGTATTTCAAATGTGGACACTTTAATTTTGAAAATTGTGTGTATAAACAAAGCAGCATTTGAAAGAGGCTCTATTTGAGAATATTTCTGTTGTATATCTTATTGCAAAAGGTAAATGAATTCATGAAGTGGGACAATGTCACAGTAATAGTGGCATTGATTTCGAGGGCAAAGCGTGAGAAATCGTGTCTTTTTGTTTGTCTCTACTTCATGTATTTCATCTTGTTATATTGCCTTTTTTGACCTTTAATTATTTAAAAGGCAGTATCATCACAGAATGACACGTAGATTTAAAAGCCCATTCATTTTTGTACCTTTTTCATTTCTTTTGTGTCCTTTTCTAATTTTATCTGTATGTGTATCTATTCTTCAGTCATTCTAATATTTTAAGAAAGTGGCATATCTTTGTAGTTATGAGCATGGATTCAGGAGTTAGATTGTATAGGTTCATATCCCTGATGCACCACTTAATTAGCTTTGTGACTTTGTACAAGTCACTTAACCTCTCTGTGCCTCAGTTTCTTCACCGGTAGACGGGAGGTAATAGTAGAACCTAACTCTGAGTTTTGTAAGGATTAAGTCAGTTAATACATGTAATGTGGTTAGCATGGCGCCTGGCATACAGTAAGTGCTCCCTCTGTATTAGCTGTATTATTATGATTTATTTTAAAAGGTTTTTTTAATGTTTTTTAAATTTATTTTTGATAGAGAGAGACAGCATGAGCAAGGGAGGGTCAGAGAGAGAGGAAGACACAGAAGCAGGCTCCAGGCTCTGCACCAGCTGTCAGCAGAGCCCGACACGGGGCTCGAAGCCACAAACCGTGAGATCATGACCTGAGCTGAAGTCGGCTGCCCAACCGACTGAGCCACCCAGGCGCCCCTATTTCTTTATTTTAAATTCACATAACTAGTAGAATCAACATTGAGCAGCACACCTTGTGCCCAGAACAAGAACTGTTTGCTAGAGATGCAGAGCTGACTAAAATGTCTTTCCCCCCAAATCTGCGAAATCCAAAGAGAGGCAGGAATAATCATGCTGAATATGCAGACGTGCTAAGTCCGTCCCCTGTGGGCACACACGTAGGATGACACTGTCTCAGACTTGGGCTTCAGAGCCGAGAGTCGCGATCGGATGCAGAGAGGGGAAAAGGGTTTCAGCAGAAGCCACAACATACCAAAGAAGAGCATGTGTGCCTTAGGGCGCCTGGAAGGCGGAGGACCAGCAGTAAGCGTGTCTTGCACCCGAGCGTGATTCAGAGGGGTAGTTTAAGAGGTGTAGTCTGGAGAAGTGCGGATGAGTGATAATTAGGGTCCTGTGCGGGTGGAGAGAAGCGGTCTGCATTGTGTGAGATGCTCAAGTGAGACCCAGCAGCACAGCCGGAAGAAATGACAGAATGACAGGGCACAATCGAGGGGCTGTTCCTCTGTGCCCCGTTTTCATTATTTGTGCGTTATTTTCTTGTATGTTATTTGTAGTGATCCTTTTTTCTTACTTTAAGACAGATTTGTTGAGGTATAATTAACATATAGTGAACTTTATCTTTGATGGATTTTGACAGACGTACTCTGTTTTGTGAGCACGATCACAGTTAAGAAACAACATTCCCCTTGTGCCAGAAGGTTCCCCGTGTCCTCTTGCGGTCAGCTTCCCTGCCTCCCGCTCCGCAGCCTAACACACATACCCACAGTCCTTGGCAACCGTGGTTCCGATTTCTGTCCTATGGTTTGGCGGTTTTCAGAATGTCCTAGAAATGGAATTACATGTTACTTTGTTTCTTAGTTTTTTTACTTAGTATAATGCCTTTGGTATTCATCCATGTAGTTGTGATTGTTACTAGTTTGTTAGTGTTCATTATGTAGGATTATTTCACTTTTGGACGGACCACAGTTTATCCGTTCACCAGTGGAGGGAAATCTGTTGTTTACAGTTCTGGGCTGTTACGTAAAGCTCCTGTGAGCATTCCTGCGTGGATCTGCACGTGGCACTGTCTGCACTCTCTGGAGCAAATACCCAGGAATGAAATGGTATTGCCGAGCCACATGGTAGACATCTGCTCAGCCTTCCAGAAACTGCCGGAGTGTTTTCCAGAACTGTTGGGCTCCTTCGTTCCGGAGCAGCAGTTGACTGGCTTCGGTTGCACTCCAGCTTACGGTCTTAGTGGTGGTGGCTGAGCCGTGCGAGCTCAGTGTGGTTGTCATTCGCTTTTCTCTGTTGACTGATGATGTTCAGCATATCTTCATGGGATTACTTGCCATCGGTATGTCTTCGGTAAAGAGTTGAAAGCTCCCACCTTCCCCTCTTTTTTGGTGACCTTGAGTTAGGAAACTATTTCTTAGAATGCCTGGGTATGCACACCTGTGCTCGCGCACACACGTGCACACAGTGACACAGTCATGGACACCACTATTTCTTAGGACATGAAAGAAAAGAAATTGATAATTGGACTTTATCAAAAGTAAGTACTGTTGCTTTTCAAAAGATATTGTTAAGGAAATGAAAAGGCAAGCCACAGACTGGAAGAAAATATTTGCAAATACATGATTTCTTAAATAGTGTATGTCTAGAATATATAAAGGACTCTTACCACTGAACAGAAGGCAATCAGTCTCTCTTAACATGGGGGAAATATGTGTCTTTTTATCACTTTTCATCGCCTTTTAACATTTTGATATGGTAGGGGCGCCTTGGGTGGCTCAGTCGGTTAGGCATCCGGCTTCGGCTCAGGTCATGATCTCATGGTTCGTGGGTTCAAGCCCCACATTGGGCTCTGTGCTGATAGCTAGCTCAGAGCCTGGAGCTTGCTTCAGATTCTGTGTCTCCCTCTCTCTCTGACCCTCCCCTGCTAATGCTGTCTCTCTCTTTCTCAAAAATAAATTAATAAAAACATTAAAAAATAAAATTTTGATATGGTAGGAAGTTGGAAAATTGGATGGGATTAGTGATGAGTGGATAATGAGCTTCTTTTGTGGTTTTGAAACTTAAAATGTATATTCCCAGGATATCAGAATAGGTCTGATAAAGTATGTATTTCTCTCTCTCTCTCTCTCTCTCTCTCATCCTTTTTATTTTTAAAGTAAGAAAAAGATTTATTCAACTTTTGGGTTTATCTGCAGTTTACTCTGATTGACACTCCTTTAGGCCAAGGACTTTATTATTATTTTACATTTTTAGATATATTACATGATTTTCAGGGCTTATTAGTACAGCATCTAGTGAATGTTAAATACAAGGTATGCATTTAACTCAGTTTTTCTTATATTGTTCTATTTTCCTGCAGCATTTATCTTTAAATTTTTCTTTTCCTGTTTTATGCTCTCATATTTGTTTCTTAATTAATGCATTAGTTTTGTGTGCCACATAACAAGTGACCACAAATAGAGTTACTTGACACAACGCGTAGCTACCGTTTCATAGGCCTGGGGATGGGAAGTTGGATCTGAGTTTTACTGGACTAACATCAGGGTGTTGACATGGCTGCGTTCTTTTCTGGAGGCTCTGCGGAGTCTTTTTCCTTGTTGGGACCCGGGGCCTATTCTTCGTGGTCCAAGCCAGCAGTGCCCTTCCTGTCTGGCCCAGAAGGGGAAGACTTGCTTTTAAGAGTTCCTGGGAGGGGACTGGGCCCACTTTAAATAATCCAGGTTAATCTCACCATGGGAAGGTCTCCTCACGTCTGCAAAGTCCATTTGCCAGGGAAGGCACCTTTCGTAGGTTCTGGGGCAGGATGTGGCCATCTTTGAGAGGCCAGTATCCTGCCTGTGACATATACCGTTATTTATTAGTTGATGTTTTACATCTGTAATCCGTATTTGTATTTTGCTTCTATTATCCCTCTTTTTAACTTTAGTGTCACTTTAGAAGTAATTTTTTACTTCATAGTATCGTCCAAAATAATGTCTCTATACAGTTGTGTTTTTCGTATGTTGAGTTTCGTCATAATTGCAGAAAGAGTTGTTTTTTTCCACTCCAGAAAGTTTTATAGGTATTTTAGTTGGATTTAAGAGGAGGAAGTTTCTGGTACTGATCCTCATTTTGCCTGGCATCCATCGAGCCTGGCCTTATCGGTCTTTTAGTTATTTTTATCTCTTACTGAGTGTTGTCACTCACTGGTACCGTTCAGGTAGGAAGCATGCTTTTAGTGGCGTGTGGAATGTGCTGCCGCTAACATTGATGGGAGGACTGTTTCTGCCATTGGGGCCGGATTTTTCTCAACGAGGAGGTGAAAGACGATAAAACTATCCTGGAAAACGGGAAAGTTCTGTTGAAAAAGTTAAGCCACATGTAGCATCCAGTATTCTTCTGTGTCTCTCGCTAGCAGATTTGTTCACGGGCTTGCGAAGTCAGTCGTTTTTCTAGTCCCGTTAGTTTAGTGACTGCTAACGGACCTCCCCACATTTCAGAGATTGGGGCATTGATCTCGCCTCCAAAACCATGGCTAGAGGTAGGGGCTTTCCTTCACAACTCGGAGAAGAACTTTTAGCAGAAAAATTGCCTTTTTTTTTTTTTTTTAAAAACAGAAGTCCATATTGACCATTAACCTATCGGATGCTGATTATTGTATCAGACCCTCATTATGGTAAGAGGCGTTTTGTTTTTTGAAGGTTGATAGCGTGTATAGGAGGTTTTGCAGTTTGGGTCTGGTGTTTTTTAATTCGGATGGTAATGACAGGACAGGGTGTCCTGGCTTATTTACATACAGCCAGTTAAAGGAGCCGATGAGAGCTTTCCTTTGGATCTGTGTGACTGGGTACCTGTCACCCATTATCCTCTCCTGAAAGGAGGTGACGTGTCTTGGGATAAAGTCTGGAAACAGTAAAGCCCCAGGCAGATCTGTGCAAGGAACAGAGTGATGTGGGTGCATTTTCAGTAGAATTAGCCTCCGTGCTGCTGCCGAAGGGGCTCTCCTGACCCCACAGGGACGTGCCCGTGCCAGCGGGACGGGGTCTGACCCGTGTGGCGGGCGGTGCGGCGTCTCACCTGGGCTCCCCCCTACTTCTCTGACCTCCTCCCGTCTCCCGCTGCCCCTCGCTCACCGCCATTCCTGTCTCCGTCCCTGGAGGTTCCTGCTGATGCTCTGTCTGTAGTTCCGGTCCAGGATTCATGCTGCCTGTTGAGAGGTTTATGGGGACCGCCGTAGCAGGATTGCCGTCTCCACCTCCTGCCGCTCCCAGATTCTGTTTTCTTCCTGGGATCTGTCATGACAAGACACGCACATTTTCAACTGTTGATGTGTTTTGACCCCCTCTCCCTCGTCGTCGTCATCAGAATATAAGGCCCACGAGGCGAGGACTTTGCATTTTCCACCATGGTGTCCCCAGTTGCTAGCACGATGTTCTGTGCGTCATTGGTGCGTCATAGACACTTGTGAAGTGAATGGCTGCCTCCGCTGGTGATTTGCCGAGAAAGTTTGGGGAGAATAGTTGTTTCCACGGTCTCCTGAACATCCAGATTTAGTGGGGTAGCATTCTGTGACCCTTTAGTGATGACCTCCATGTACGTGGGGAAAGGAACAGTCATGAAATGTACCACCCTCGCCCGTGTGCCGTTCCCGGATGAGATCTACTGAAATCCCTGGCAGGACTTGAGCTGGGTATCCTGGCGCCTTGGCTCCTGGAATTCACAGAGCTCTCTGCGGCCTAGGAATGTTTGAGGGTTAAATGTGATAGGGCCTGGGACATGGTAATCGCTCAGCAAATGTTAGCTACCCCTGTGCTGTTACTAGTCATTAACTTGTCTAGCTGCTAGTTGTTCAGGGAAAGGATCCTCGAGGTGCTCACGAGGCCAGGAGCCTCTGACCTCCCAGCAGTATCTGCTTGCTCCCTGGCTGGCCTTTTTTCCAGCCTCGTTGGTGGAATTGTGTCTGCGGCGTGTGTGAGTTTCCTGGCGCTGCCGTCACAAGCCGCCGCGTGCCCGGTGGCTGTCTCAGCCCTACGCTAAACCTGCACTTTCTGGTCTGGCTGCCAGCAGCCGCATGTGGCTCTTTTAAGTAATTCACGTTGAAAGTCAGTCTCTCCGTCCCAGTAGCTGCCTTTCTAGTCCTCGGTGACTACACGGGGCCAGTGGCCGCCATGCTGGGGAGCACAGCGCGTAAACATTTCCACTGTTGCAGAAAGTTCTGTTGGCCAGCACTGCTCTAAACCAAGAGCACTTTGACTTGTTTTAGGTGACTGCGTATAGGTTTGCTTCTTCAGTATGTGTTTACTTAGAAATTTGGAGTAGTTCGTAATAGCTGAATCAAATACTTTTATGGACTTCTTTTAAAAGTTCTGCAGCAGAGTGACTCGTTAATGTTATTTATGAATTGTTTGTTCCCTAACTCCTTTCTTCATTGTCGAGAACATATGGAGTGAGTAACAGAACATACTGCATGCCCTCTTTTCCCTGTATATTTATAACTAAGTGCCTGCAGGACACAAGATACTGTTTTATTTATTTTATTTGAATTATATGCCAGAAACCAAGCTCTTGTGTATTCAGGACTACAATTTATAGTATTAATTAAGAACAGCTTTCCTTTTCTCTGCAGAATGGATTCAAAACAGTCTTCATTACGCTACGTGGATCTTGAGTTCCTTCTCTCCTGATTGTTTTTTCTTCTCTCCCTGCCTCCCACATGTTTTTTTTTTTTTTTTTTTTTTGCCTTCTGACTCCTCTCTCCCATTTAACTGCCCCCTCTTCTTCTCTGCTTCCCCTTCTTGTTCTCCCACCACTTCCTCCAGGATCCACCTCACTAGAAGTGGGAGCGACACAATATTTTCTTTAAATTGTTCACTAAACTTGCCCCCTGCGTGTTTGTAATTTTCTTACTGTCTGGGAGACCCTTGTTCACATTCCAGAGGCCCTCCACATGTCCGCTGCTTAAATTATGTGCAGGGACCACTGATTCTTCTGCCATAAAGCAAATGGAATCAAGTTCTTCTTTAAAAAAAAAAATCATACAGTGGGGCACCTGGGTGGCTCAGTCGGTCAAGCAGCCGACCTCGGCTCAGGTCATGACCTCACTGCTCGTGAGTTCCAGACCCGTGTCGGGCTCTGTGCTGACAGCTCAGAGCCTGGAGCTGCTTCAGATTCTGTCTCCATCTCTCTGCCCCTCCCCTACTTGATCGCACATGTGCTCTCTCTGCCTCTCTCTCTCTCTCTCTCTCTCTCTCTCTCTCATATAAAATAAAACAAAAATCAGAGAATGTATTTTCAGCTGCATACATACGTTCGAACAAATTCTGTATAACCATTAGTGCAAAACAAAATCTCTTTATTTCTTCAACACATACATACGCACACACACACATTTCAAACTTTTATTTTGACATGGTTTCACACTCACAGGAAGATTACAAACAAAAGGAATTACCATATGCCCTTTACCCAGATTCTGCAAATGTTAATATTTTAATAAATTTGCTTATAATTATCTTTAAAAAAATATATATATACAGTTCTCTCTGATCCTTTGGAGAATAAGATGCAAATGTAATGCTTCTTTACGTCTGAATACCCATATATTTAAAAATGAGAATATCTTCATACACTACTAGAGTGTAATTATAAAAATCAGGAAATTAACATTGATATGCTCTGGGCTTCTGTGCAGACTGTATTCAGCCCTTGCCATTTCTCCCAATACTGTCCTTTATAAGAAAGGAAAAAGCCCCAGATCCAAAGTTGCATTCAATTGTCAGTTTTCTTGTAGCCTTTAATTTGGAATATTATCCTCAGATTTTCCTTGAGTTTCGTGACCTCGGCATTAGAATGTTTGACCACCCTCAGCCTGTATTATTATTATGATTATTTTTGTAGTAACAACCTTCTTGAGGTACAGTGGGCAGACCATATAGTGCTGTCATGAAGCATGTGTAGTTTAATGATTTTTAATATATTCAGAATTACGCCACAGTCCCCACAGTCAATTTTAGAATATTTTCATCACTCTAGAAAGCAAGCCAGCCCTCCCGACAGCTTCTCTCATTTCTGCTGCAGCTGCTCATAGGCAGCCAGTGATCTGCTCTGTCTCTGAGGATCGTCCTATTCGACCGGTTTATACACATGGAGCCGTACAGTATTTGACTTCTTTGGTCTGGCTTCTTCCCCGATTAGCAGAACGTTGAAGCATATAGTAGTCCCCCCTTTACATGGCGATGTGTTCCAAGAGCCCCCGTGCACGCACGCAGAAACTGTAGGTTGCCCTGAGCCCTGTATATACAGTGTTTTTTTCCTATGCACATGTACTTATGGTAAAGTGTAATTTATAAATTAGGCACAGTAAGAGATTCACAGCAATTACTATTACTAAAATAGAACAGTTACAGTCATACGCTGTAGTAAAAGTACAATGCAGTGTAACTACGTACCATGCGGTCTAATACGTGAATGTGGTCTGCTTCTCCCAATATCTCAGTGCACTGTGCTCATGCTTCTTGTGATGATGTGAGATGATAACATGCCTGCGTGAGGGGCATGACATGTGCACCGTGACGGAGGGCGGGGCTACTCTTGACTTTCTGACGATGTGTCAGAGGAAGGGTCATCTGCTTCTGGACTGCAGGTAAATGAAACCGTGGAAGGTGAAACCACTGATAAAGGGGGGGACTCCTGTCTATCATGTTCCCCGTTAACGGTTGAATGGTACTTCACTGGATGGATATTCACCCTTTTGTTGACCTCTTCGTCAGCTGATGAAACTTGAGTTGGTTCCACCTTTTGCCTATCATGAACAGTGCTGCTAGGAACGTTTGTGTAGAAGTTTTTGCCTGGGTGTATGATTTTATTTCTCTTGGGTGTGTGCTTAGGACTGGAGTCCTACTGCAACTCTGTTTAACTGTTGGAGGCTCTGCCGGACGACTTTCCAAAACAAGTGCACCCTTTTACTACGTCCCCAGTAGCGATGTAGAAATGTTCCCGTCTCTCTGTATCTTTGCCTGCGCTTGTTATTGTCTGCGCTTTTGATTATGGCTGTCGTAGTGGGTGTGGAGTAGTATCTCATTACTACAAAGTATATATAACGTAAAATGTACTACTTTGCCTAATTTTAGGTGTGTGTTTCAGTGGCTTTATATTCATTCACAATATTGTGCAACCATCATCTCATTCACCTCCGGGATGTTCAACTCTTTCCAAATTGAAAATCTCTACCCATTAAACAGTAGCTCCCCATCCTGCCATTGTGATTTTTTTAAAAAGTTTTTTTAATGTTTATTTATTTTTGAGAGAGGCAGAGCACAAGCAAGGGAGGGGCAGAGAGAGAGGGAGACACAGAAGCTGAAGCAGGCTCCAGGCTCTGAGCTGTCAGCACAGAGCCTGACATAGGGCTTGAACTCACAAACTGTGAGATTATGACCTGCGCTGAAGTTGGATGCTGAAGTTGGTGTCCCTCCATTGTGATTTTGATTTGCATTCCCTAGTTGCCTAATGATATTGAACATTTTTTCATTCATTCATTTATTGGCCATTCATAAAGCTTCCTTGGAAAAGTGTCCAGATCTTTCCCCCATTATTGAGTTGCAGGAACTCCTTATATATTTTAGATCTAAATCCTGTCATGTTTATGATTTGCAAAAATGTTCTTTCATTTTCTGTGTTGTCTTGTTACTTTCTTGATGGTGTCCTCTAATGTAGCAAGAAGTTGTAATTTTATCTTTTATATTTTGTGGTTCTTGTTTTTCTTGTAATGTCTAAGACACCAGCATCTAACCTGAGGTTCACCTATGTTTATGGCTATGTTTTCTTCTAAGAATATTATAGTTTTAGCTTACCCCCAACTTTTTAACATTTTAACTGCTTCTCCTCCAGGTTATTCTGACTGTCTTTCTCAGTCCGCGTGCTCCCAGGCTGGGCTCAGTGATCCCTTTGAGCGATGAGATGTCCAGCTGCCTAGGAAAGCGTTTGGGTTTTGATTCCATCATGGTTTTATCTCCTCTTGCACTACTTTTATTCTCTCTCTTGTGTCCTCAATTGATACCTTGGTCATTTGTCCACATGCACAGGGAAATTTGACCTATTCTTCTTTCCTTGTCTCACGCATATCTCCCCATCTTTCTATCCATCTGTCTGTAAGAGTAGTCTCTATTTGCTGTCACTATTTTCTTCGTTGTGAGTTATCACTGCTGAGCTCACTGCTTCCCCTAAGTTCATTGATTCCCTCATTGTTAAATCAGGCATACGCATTCCAGTGTCTATGTGCACTCACTATCTCCGTAGCATTTGACCCTTTCGGCTGCTTTCCTCTTCTTTGAACTCTGTTACTTTGGCTTTGATCACATTCTGTAAGGAAGACACATGAGTTCTCTTCATAAAACCAGAGCTTAGTGGTTCCGGCAAGGCAAGTTTGTTTGGGACTAAAGATCCAGCAGACATGTGGTTTGCCTTTGGCAATTTCTCAATAATTATTGCTGGGCTGAGTGGTCAGAAGCAGAGTCAAGTTTGTGTTCTCAAAAGTCTTTTCTTATTTCCTCTAAGACACTGAGCCCAATGGAATATTCAAAAGAGGTTTGCCCTTGTGCTTTTATTCAAGTCTTTTTCAAAGGTTCTTGTCTCATTTGAGTTCATTGCAGCATTGTTGTGTAATAGTGAAAGATTAGAGATAACGTTAGGGTCCATAAGTTTGGGTATGGATGAGTGCATTATGGTATCTCTCTACATAAGATACTGGGCAGCTATTAACATAAATGAAATAGACCTTATGTATTGACGATGTATAGAGGCAGGATTGTTATTTTCTGTCTCATCTGTCTATCTCATAATTTGCCAGGAGAAAAGTGCAGAACAAAGCTATATGTAAATATTCTGGACCAGCAAATGTCTTGGTATCTACTTATTAAACTGTTATGAATGATAATTCTCTTAGGAGCAGACATGGGGGGTGTAGGATGTTACAGGTTACTTTATTTCCTTTTTGTTTCTGATTTGTTTGAATTTTTTTGGTGAACATGTATTCTATAATAAAGCAATGGCTTGAGGATTGTGTAAGGTGTAGGTAATATCAACTTAATGGTTCTTTGCATTTTGACTTTCTCCCCTCCCTTAGCTTCTTGCAGGACAGTCTTTGCTTTTTACATTTTCCTTCTACACCCTAGCCACTCTCGCTCCGTCTCCTGAGTGGGCTGCTCCTATCCTGATCCGGCTTATTTCTTGAGAGGCACCTTTGGTTCTCTGAGGCACATTCTGACTTGATGTTCCTTCGACCTGAGCCCAACGCCCAGCCTGTGGCAGACGTTCTTTAACACGGGTTTCAGTGTTAGAGTAATAACGCATAGAATTTGGGGTAGATATCCCTCAATACCAGCACGCCCTTTTGCGTAGGTTGTCATTTCTGCCATTTTTCTTGAAGAATGAAAAGAAGAGCGTGTTTGTGTGAAGAGACGTGTTTTAATTAAACTGCAGTTTCTGTCCCTGGCTGTGTTGAGTTGATGTTGATAGGCTGTGCCAGCCGAACGCCGGGCAGTTCATTTAAATGTACTGTGATTTCCTCAGTTCTCCTGGGAGGGACGGGAGAGCGGTAATTTCATACTTCACTGTAACATAAGTCAGTAGTACAGAATTTCTTAAGTAAAAGCTCCAAGTGCATGAATTAAAGAAAACCTGAGTTCATGTGCTTAGAAAATGTGTTGCATTGGCTCAGGCCGTAGGGTCAACACAAATTAATGTTTCTTATCTCATGTAAATAGCTTGTCTAACCATTTGTTTTCTTTTTAGGTTCAACAGATAGATCGAGTGGTAGAAGTTGTGGAGGAAACAATTAAAGGTAATTCATTGTTGAGAGTGGGATACACAGATGTATACAGTAGTCCTCCTCTCTGTGCAGTTTTGCTCCCTGCATACAGTTAGCCGCAGTCAGCTGCTGTGTGGAAGCCGATGGTCCCCCTTCATCATCAGAAGGTCAGTGGTCGCCAGAGCCTGCATCGCACGGCTATCTCATTGACCTCGCTGAGCATCTTATCGTCACAAGTAGAAGGGTGAATGCAGGGGAGCGAGACACCTGTTTTTTTAGTGTTTTATTTACTATGTGCCTATTTACTTAGTTATTTTTGAGAGAAAGAGAGAGCAGGAGCATGAGCAGGGGAGGGGCAGAGAGAGAGGGAGACACAGAATCTGAAGCAGGCCCCAGACTCGGAGCTGTCAGGAGCTCAAACTCATGAACCGTAAGATTGTGACCTGAGCCAAAGTTGGATGCTTAACTGTCTGAGCCACCCAGGTGCCCGGAGAGTAAGATCCTTTGAGAGAGAGAGAGTCCACATCCACATAACTTCTGTTACAGACTGTGGTTGTAGTTTTTCTATTTTATTACTAGTTATGATTGTCAATTCCTCACTGGGGCTAATTTATAAATTCAGCTTCATCATAGCTCTGTACTTGTAGGAAAAAAACACAATACATCTAGGGTTTGGTACTATATACATACATATGTGTATATATATGGTTTCAGGTATCCCCTAGGGGTCTGAGACCATATCCCTGGGCTGATAAGAAAGGGAAACTACTATATTGTTTGAACTATATTATAAAAACATCACTTAGTTAACATTTATTTCAATATAAAATGATAACATCTTGTCCTTGACTGCTCTGTGTCCCGAGCAATCTGGGGGGCATTTGTCTGATGGGTTTATAAATGAGTCAGGTCATAGCCTATTTTAATTTCATTTTTGTTTTTCTGTGAAATAGATTTCATTGGAGTTTCAGGTCAGGAAGACATAATCAATTTTAAGATAGGAAATGATTTCTTTATATGTATTTCATTTTCTTTTTTGCATTTTTAGTTAGATACAGTTGACATTTTTGCATGTTTTTATATCACCTACTTGGTTGTAGTTACTATTTTTATTTTTATTTATTTTTTATAATAGTTTATTGTCAAATTGGTTTCCATAGAACACCCAGTACTTCTCCCCACAAGTGCCCCCCACCATGACCATCACCCCCTCCCCCCCTCCCCCTTCAGTCCATGGTTCGTCTTCTGTATTCAGTAGTCTCCCTTGGGGAAGAGTGAGGGACACAGATGAAGGGAGACTACTGTAGTTACTATTTTTAAATGTAGTTTTGGGGCACCTGGGTCGCTCAGTAAGTTAAGGGGCTGACTTAGCTCAGGTCATGATCTCGTGGTTTATGAGTTTCAGCCCCGTGTCGGGCTCTGTGCTGACAGCTCAGAGCCTGGAGCCTGCTTTGGATTCTGTGTCTCCCTGTCTCTGCCCCTACCCAAGTCATACTCTGCTCTTTCTGTCTCTCAGAAATAAATAAACATTAAAGAAGAGGGAACAAAAGTACTTTTAAGGGCCCTGGGTGGCCTAGTTGGTTCAGCGTCCAACTCTTGGTTTTGGTTCAGGTCATGATCTTCCGGCTCTGTGGGTTTGAGCTCCACACTGGGCTCTGTGCTGGTGGTGCGGAGTCTGCTTGGGATTCTCCCTCTCTCTCTCTCTCTGCCCCTCCCTCACTCATGCTGTCTCTGTCTCTCTCAAAATAAATCTTAAGAACTTAAAAAAACTTTAAAAAGTAGAATTCAATTTTGATACTCTTTTGTGTATAGGTTTTATAGTTACTTTAGAAAACAGAATCGTGCTTTATTTTGTTAGCCACTGTTCTTTGAACCAGATTCTTATTGAAGTCACTGAGAAATAAATTATCGTCACTTAACATGGTTTAATTTTTAAATATTCAATGTTTTCCCCTTTTAGATTAATACAAGTAAAAACCAGTAATACAATATTGAAATATTAAATGATTTGAGCTTTTCACTTAAAATTTTAATCATTTTATTATAAGTGGGGATTGTGTGTTTATAAATAGTAAATGGACTGCTTTCATCAAGCTGAGATTTTAACCACGTACTTTCCCCGCTGGCCTGTGTCTGATACCTTCCATGTGCTGTGACTCATTTATTTTGACTCTTTGATTTATTAGATAATCAGAGAATAGGGGAATCAGATTCCCCCGAATCTTCTTTGAAGTTTCAAAATAAAATGAAATGTCTTGATTTAAAATTCAAAGCAGTGCTCCTGTGGAATAGTTTGTCAAACTGTGTGCCCGAGTCCTATCTGAGGAACGCAGAAACGGAAGTGCTGGTGTTTACTGGGCAGAGGCTCTGTGGGGCTGGCGTTGCCCTAAGCATGTCACATGACCACACCTTACCTCTTCACAACAGCCCTGTGAGGTGAAGTGGCTGTCAGTACTCTCCCCATTTCTTGGATGAGGAAGTTGAGGTCCACAGGCACACAGCTTGTGAGTGCAGGGCTGGGATTTGCATCCAGGCAGGCCTCCTCCGGTGCCTGTGCTTTTATGTGTGATCCTGCGTCCACGTGACTGTACCCTGCTTCCCCGGCCTCTCCCGCTGGGGACTCACTGGGTGAGGGGTCGTTGGATTGCGTTCCTGAAAGCGGTGCTTCAGGATGCTTGCGGGTTTTGTGGCCTCACCCATCTTTTGTCTTAAGTACCCACCCTGATAAAGATAGCACAGGGGAAAATGTACTTGACCTGGGGTATGGGTGACTTTTGTAGATGCAACACCAAAGGCTTGATCTGTGAAAGACCGAACTGACAAGCCGGACTCCCTTAAAATTAAGAACTTCTCCTCTGCAAGAGGGGACTGTGAAGAGAGGAAGAAGCCAAGTCTCAGCCTGGCAGAAAAGATTTACCGAAGCTGCCCCTGATGTAGGACTATTATCTAAAATATATAAAGGACTTCTAAAGTTCAAGAGTAAGAAAATAAACAACCCAATGAAAACATGAACCAAATAACTCATCCGACACCTCACCACAGAAGATACATAGATGGAAAATAAGCATATGGAAAGATCACCTCATAGGTCATTAAAGAAGTGCAAGGAGGTATCACCACACACTTGTATGGCTAAAATCTGGACCACGGACAGCCCCACACTGGTTAGACTGTGGGGTGGGTGGTAGGAACTCTCCTTCATTGCTGGGGCTGGTGTGCAGCGGTGCCGCCGTTTTGGAAAAGAGTTTGACAGATTCTTATCAGACCAACATACTTGGAGCATGTGATCCGGCAACCATGCTTTTTGGTGTATACCCAGAGGTCTTGAAAATTTGTGTCTGCATGAAAACCTGCACACAGGTGTTTATTGCTGCTTTATTAATCTTAAGTGCCAAGAGCTGGAGGCGACCAAGATGTCCTTCTGCGAAAGGCCAAACAAACTGGTACACAGAGGCCATGGGACAGTAGCCAGTGCTGGAACGAAATGAGCTCTCGAGTTATGAAAAGACATACAGGAACCTTAGAAGCACATCACTGAGTGAAAGAATCCAATCCAAAATGGCTACACACTGTATGATTCTAACTCTGTGACTTCTGCCAAAGGACCACCAAAGAGATAGTAAAAAGATCAGTGTCGTCAGGCTTGGGGAGGAGGGGAGAAAGATGAGTAGGTAGGCGACACAGAGTGTTTTAGGACAGTGACACCATTCTGTGTGGTACTGTCATGGTGTGTACACGGTGTTACACATTGTTCCGAAGCCATGGAGTGTTTAGCACCATGAGTGCACTGTAGTATGGTCTTCGAGTGTCAGTGATGGTTTGTTGATGTTATACATGTGCCATTCTGGTGGAGGATGTTGACACTGGGGACAGCTTGGTCGTGGGTGTAGAGAGGAACTCTACTTTTCTCCTTGATTTTGCTGTGAACCTAAAACTGTTCTAAAAAATAAAATCTAATAAAAAAATGGTAATATTGTGCTCTGAAGGTGGCCAGATGGCTTGTAGAGATATAATTTCTATAGGAAATCATAGAAGGTAAAGGTAAAGTACCTTTTTTTTTATAATGACAGTGCTCGTGACACCAAATATGTAGGCTTTTATACCAAACAAACTTTTTTAGTTAAACAGCACAAATAAGATTTTTTTATTTGTCACCATTAAATGTCTGATTTTTAATCAAGATTCTGGACTAGGGGCTCATAGTCCATCAGCTTGTTCAACTTTAGCTCTGGTCTCATCCTCAGGAGCTTTTCCAGAACCTTCACCATGAAGCTTAATCGGTTTTCCCAGTTCATATTTGGGCTTTTTCAGCATTTTTACTTTTCTGATAGAGACCTTATGGAGTGGGTACATGGTCTGACAGGCCTTTTCTGTGTCTTTTCTGAAGCCCTCTGGAATCAGTTTATTGACTACTCTTTTCAAGTCATTTGTCTGCACTTCTTGGGTCATGACTTCCATCATCTTTTTTGGAATTTGGAGGCCTCTTGATGCTTAGCATAAGAGGCCTTTTGAATGTGATCGTTGTGTTTTAAGTAAAACCAGCACAAAATAGACGAAGCAAATAACCGATGCTGGTCCTGGTACCCGTGTGAACGGCAGTCGTGGTCTGCCGTTTTTGACCATGGAGCACATTTTGTCAGGGGAGATCCAGGCCATGGAAATTAGTGAAGTTTTTGCGATGCACATCCTCAGTAATTAGCGTGAGTTTTCTAAATGTAGCTTCATCATTCTGCAGTAAGCAAGGCTCACTTCTAAAACACTATCCTTGAGGCCCTCAGATATAATTTCGATTCCTTTAGTTCTTGTGATTAGTGTTTTTCCCAATATATATATTTTTAAGAGAGAGAGACACCACAAAGAGGGGAAGGACAGAGAGAGAGAGAGAGAGAGAGAGAGAGAGAGAGAGAGAGAGAGAGAGAGTCCGTCTAGAGAATCAGAGAATTCCAAGCAGCCTCCAGGCTCTGAACTGTCAGCATAGAGCATGACACGGGGCTCAAACTCATGAAATGTGAGATCATGACCTGAGGTAAAGTTGGATGCTCAACTGACTGAGCCACCCAGGTGCCCCCTCCAATATTTCTTACACTGAACATAGCTGGTGCTTTTACATCCTACCAATCTTACTTAGAAAACAGATCAGCTATTTTCTTCTTGCCTCCCTTTCTGCCGCTTTTCATAAGGCGCTTGTTTTTCCCGGCCACCATGGTGCTGTTCAAGGGAATCAAAAGGGCTATAATGAGCGATTTTGCCATGAACGGTCTGGAATTAGTGCAGACAGACCTCATAGGTTAAGGGGCTCAGTTTCATTACACTACCCACCACTCTGGATGTCAGTTGCAAGTCCAGACTGCCACCTGTACTTCTGACACGACCCCATATTTAGGTTTGATGATTTGCTAAAGTGGCTTGTGGAACTCAGGAAAAATTCTTTACTTATGATTACTGGTTTATTATGAAGGATAGAACTTAGGAACACCCACATGGAAGAAATGCACAGGGCAAGCTATATGTTAACAGAAATGGACCTTCCATGCCCTCTCTGGGCACGCCACCCTCCCAGCACCTCAGTACTTTCACCAACGTGCAAGGTTTCTATGGAGTCTACATGACATATGCATGATTGATGAAATCGCTGGCCAGTGCTGCTTGAACCCCCAAAGTTGGGGGGTGGGGGGGATGCAAGATCCAATGTTTTAATCACATGGTTGGTTCCTTTGGCAACCAGCCCCCATCCTCTTACCAGTTACCTCATTAGCATAAATCCAGGTATGGATGAAAGAAGCTTATTAAGAATAATCAAAAATGCTCCTCTCACCCTTATCACTCAGGGAATTTTGAGTTCTAGGGGCTCTATACTAGGAACTGAGGATGAAGACGAAATATATATTTCCGGTTATATCGCCCTATCCCAGAGTGCCTATCACCTGTAGGTCGAGTTGACTGGAGATGGCTTCTCACTGAAGAGTTTTTGCTTGAGTTTGTTTGTTGGGGAGAATGAAAGCAGATTTAATTCTAGAGTTCACAGCTGGAGAGGAGTTGAAGATGAAGTTGATGGGGATGTTGATTGGCAGGCTGACTTGAGGGTGGCAAGGCCAATGAACTAAGTATTAGTATTGCAACGGGAGAACTGTAGAGATGGACGAAATGATTTTCGTAGGTTCTCTTAGTTGCCGATAAGGAAGGTGAGCTAGAGAAGGGGTCAGGTGACTTATCTGAGATCTGGTTGCTGGAGCTCTGGACCGATCAATGAACTTCTGTTCTTCACTTCCTGTTGTCAGTATTTCATTTAGGAACCACAAGTTGGTGGAATACTGTGGCGTTTGTAACAGCTAATTAGTTCTGTATTGACATTCAGCAGGTTACTTTCTCTCTTTTTTTTTAAAATATTTATTTTTGGGAGAGGGGCAGAGAGAGGGGAACAAGGATCTGAAGCAGGCTCTGTGCTGACAGGCTGACAGCAGAGAGGCCAATATGGGGCTTGAACTCGTGAACTGTGAGATCATGAGTTGCAGTCGGACGATCAATTGACTGAGCCACTCAGATGCCTCTCAGCACGTTACTTTCCTGAGATTCACATTTCTTAGTTCAAAATGGAGATGATTAATGGATATGACTTTTCAGATACCTAGGACATACTACGGGATCAATTTTTGTTACTGTTTCTTACTACCTCCTTAATACCTAGGCTGCTGAGATCATCTAACTGCTAGAAGTGACTCTTCTTCCAATCTGACTATATATGCTGTTGTCGTTTTCCTGGGATTATTTTATACTCCTGCCTGTGGACCTTCAAACTGCGACTTCATAGTGTGATCTTAAGTATCTTTTACTTATCATTTTCACTGTTTCTTTCATTGATTCCATATATACGCCTTTTGCTGCAGCCAAAATGTGCTCTTTGATGTTTCTTGTGTATTATTTTTAGCTTGCGCTGTTTATCTTTGGTCCTGCACATGAGTGGATAAGTTCCGTTAACTCTTACAGATCTTTCTCCACCTTTCCGTGCGTCTATAGACGCTGGCCTGTATCTCATCAGTAGTATCCTTGCTGTTGGATATCTACTTGCCTTTTTCCAGCTGGAGGTTGGAGGCTTGATTAAGGGTGACATAGGAGTATTTGTTACACTTCCTCACTCTCTTCTTCGCTGCTCAGGTCGGGTTTGTGCTCCCTCACCTGCACCACAGGTCCTGCCAGGTGGCCCACTCTCCTCATTCTGTTTCTCCAGGTTCTTCTAGCTCTTCCCTTTCTTTGCTTTGTCAGGCCCAGGGGTGGAAACAGCACCCCATTGTTGGGAGCCTGACAGTATTGCATTGTCTCTTGTTGGTTTTCCTAACCTTGCCAAACCTTAGTAAATAGTCCCTTTATTAAAACCTCTTCAGTTATCCAGTGTACCATCTGCCTTGCCGGCACCCTGATTGACAAATGCTCCGTGGAGAAAGAAGCAAGTCTCTGCCCAGAAAGGCCAGGTGGAATGCTGCCTGACAAGAGGGTTTTGCCCTAACTGTCTTGTTTCCACATTTGATTCCTGTTGGGCTCTCTTCATATGTCCTCCTTGAAGGGAGTTTGGACATACAGACTCTGCCAAAACCTGTTGGCATTCTTTTTACTGCTTATGTTATGTCAAGTCATGTTTTAAAAAATGAGTTAATACACTACTTTGATGCCCAGTAGCGTTTATTACAATCAACGTAAAGCCATATGAAGCCTGTTCCATTTGTGTCTGTCTTTGTTGGAACAAAATGGAAAGTTTTAAGTTATTCTGAACGAATCCTCACTATTTTAATAGTGGCCTGAAAATTCTCTCCATTTATAGCATTTACTTTAGGAGAAACCAGATTATAATGAATTTAGGATTTTCCCCCATATCATCTTGGTAATTCAACAGGCATGTAACTGATTCTGAGGGAAGAAGTTAAGTGTTTAAAGGATTGATATTTGTTTATTTCTTTTAAAATGTTCATGTACCTTAGTCTTGGTTTACATGGTTGTTAAAAATTTTTTTTGTTTGAAAGCTCTGAAGGGGATATAAATTTGTATTTCTTCTGATACATGTACATTAAGTCCTCCCAACAAATAAAAAATCATTTAAGTTCTTCTCTTTGTAAAAGTAGTCTGGGTAACATGAGACAAATGATTGCAAATAAACATTGCCTATTGAAGTTAGAAAAATGTTTTTACTATTAAGTCTTATTTCTTCCCCTCTAATAAAAGAGGCCTCCATTGTAAAGAATACGCTTGCTGGTATTTCATTCAGTCTAATTCCAAATGCCTCCAGTGTTGGTAATTCAAGACTTTCCCAATATGGCACAATCTACAGGCTTAACTGATTTGCCGTTTCCCTTAACTTCTCAGTACTTGATGCAATCTTGGATTAGACTGACTGAAATTCCCAGGGTGCCTTGCCAAATAGCCCCTTCTTATTTAACACATTGCTATTCATCTTCAGTCTGTCAGATTTTGTATTTTGCATTTGATACTAATTCAAAGTATAAACTTGTCATGAATTGAGACTGGAAGGCAAAACTGTTCTATGAAGCATGGTTTTTATCAGTGTTAATGAACGAGTGACCTCCTGAACGTCCCACGGAGATTTACTGGAGGATGTTTCCCAGACTTAATGAGTAAGTGAATTGAGCTTGGAAATGTAACACAGTCCATCTGGGATGGGATCGGACCACAGAAGCGCATCTACTTCTTCAGGGTTTGTTTTTCAGTAAAATCATTTTATTCATTTTCAAAGTATGCTTTCAGGGGACACTTCTGTGCACGCTCTCCGTATGCATAATCGCTGACAGTCACTATATAGTCTGAGGCGCTGGAACATGTTGCGTATTGGTTTTGTTCATTGGGAATACTTCTCAGGCGCACTGGTGTAACTAAGTAAGTGATAAGCTCCGTCTTGTAACAACTAAAGAAGTCGGGAATTTATTGCTGTTGTTTATTTAGTTTTTTTCAGCGAGCCTGTTTGTTAAATGTATGTATCCTGTGGTTATATGTGGTTATAGTTTTGCAACCATATTTTGCTAACTTCTTAAATGAGTTTCTGTTTTTTCCTCTCTCTCTCTGCTTTTTTAGTCCCTGAGATTAGCAATAGGATCTTACCTTACTTGTTCTCTATCCTGAAATATACATTATTTCTAGAATGGACATTTTTTTAAAATCCATTGTATCTCTCTTAGATAGCCTTTTCCAAATCATAATAGTTTAGAAAGACCAATAGGGAAGATTTCCTTATGGTCTCCAACAGCAAAGTTCTACCGCAGGAATTAAGTTCGTGTCTCTTGTCACTTTATTTTGTAATGGCTGGTTTGGAATAATGACTGGAAAGGGCCATCTATTAGAGAAACCGCCTTGTTGTATCTTGTCTGTATTTCTCTAACTTTATAACTTTATTAGCTAAATTATCAGTTCTGTTTCCAGCCACACATACACAGTTGAGTGGCCCTAGTTGCAAAATATCCAGTAGATGCTGATAAGGATCTTCTTTAAACATAAATGGTCATGTTGACCATTTTGAAAAAGTGAAAATATAGTTAAATAACTGTCATCTTGTCTAATATTTTTCTCTCATTAAAGCTTTTAAAACAAATGCTTATGTGTGCCTCCCAGATGGATTCTGCTACTTGATGATACCTTCAGAATCGTTTTACGTGTTTTTGGTTTGTCTTTAATTACCCTGCTTCAGTGTGTTCGTCACGTGTACTTCCTTTTCTCTTCAAAGGTACATTTTCTTATTGTTCGAAGCCACCTTTCATTATTAACGGAATTAATTTTTATGAAGTCTTGGGTATTTCATTAACTTTTGCCTCTTCATTCTGGACTGGGGCTACATGGGAGGGTAGATGGGGTTGAATAATTTGTTAGTTTGACAGTCTTACCGCAGTTTTCACATAATACACTGTTAAAACGGTTCACTGGATTTAATTGTTCAAAACAAGGAAAGGAAATTACTTCAAGCTCGAACCTCTCAAGCTTCCCATGACCCAACCCTCCTGTTAGTGGTCCCACTGATCTGTCTGGGAAAGTAGCCCCTTCCTTCCTGGTTTAAATATTAACGAGGAGTTGCCTACTGTGGAAATTGGACTTACACGTTAACTCCTGCAATTTTTTTTTTTTAACACAGATGAGACCATGTCCCTCCGTTACCCAAACTTCCTTGGTGTTCTCCCCCCCCCCCCCCCCCCCCCCCCGCCCATGTCACCCAGAGTACAAGCCAACTTGTACGGTGGCCTGTAGGGGTCAGTATGAGGTGGTTCACCTGCACATTCACTCCTCTTCCTCCTTCATCTTCCCCCTTTTAATCTCATTTTGGATGCATTAATGTCTTTGATGGTTCCCCCCCCCCTCCACCCGCCTTCCAGTTTCATGGAGAACCAAGTGATGTACATCACTGTATAAATTTCCAGCATACAGCATGATGGTTTGATTCCTATATCTTGTGAAATAATCACCGCTCTAAGTTCAGCCAACTTGCATCTTCTCGTATAGATACCATCAAAAGGAGAGAAGGAAGAAAAGAACAAAGGGGAAGATTTTTCGCTTTGCGGTGAGAACTCGGATTAACGTTCCCGACGGCTTTCCTGTGTGCCACACTGCGGTGTTCAGTGTCGTTATCCTGCTGCACCTGTTCATCTTCTAACTGGAAGTGTGTACCTTTGACCGCTCTCCTGCAGTCCCCCTGTTCTCTCCCCCACCAGCCCCCTGCCCATGGCAACCACAAGTCGGATCGCCTCTCCTGTGCGTTGGGTTTTCTTCCCTCTTCCTCCTCCTCTCTACCCCGCCTCTCCACCCCCCAGAAGTGAGATCATACAGTATTCGTCTTTATTAGTTCAGAAGAATGCCTTTGGGGTCCACCTGTGTTTACTGTACATGGTAGGATTTCTTTACTTTTTTGTGGCTGAATAATATTCCATTGTGAACACAAAGCACCACCTCTTTTACATTCATCCATTGATGGACACGTAGGTTGTTTATCTTACCTGTCATAAGGAATACTGCTTTAACTCTGGGGTGCAGATATCTTTATGAGTTAGTGTTTTTAATCACCTTTGTATATATTCTTAGAAATGGAATTGCTAGATCATATAGTAGTTCTGTTTTTAATTTTTTGAGGATCCTCCATAAATGTTTCCCATAGTGGCTGTACCACCTTGTGATTCTACCAGCAGTGCACAAAGTTCTCTTTTCTCTACATTTATCCCTTTGTGTGTGTATGTGTATGTCTGTGTGTGTTTAATGCTTACTCATTTTTTGAGAGAGACAGAGTTTGAGTGGGGAGGGGCAGAGAGAGAAGGAGACACAGAATCTGAAACAGACTTCAGGCTCTGAGCTGTCAGCACAGAGCCCGATATGGGACTCGAACTCATGAACTATGAGACCATGACTTGAGCTGACTGAGTCACCGGGTGCCCCTAACTCTTGTGTTTTTTGATGATGGTCATTCTAAAAGGTGCTAGGTAGTATATCATTGTGGCTTTAATTTGCATTTCCCTAATGACTAGTGATGTTGAGCATCTTTTCATGTGCGTGTTGACCTATTGTATATCTCTTTTGAGAAATGTATATGCCTTCTGCCTGTTTTTTCATTGGGTTATTTGTTTTTTAACTATTGAGTTAAATGAGCTCTTTATGTGTTTTGGATATTAACCCCTCAACAACTACATGGTTTGCAAATATTTTCCTATTCTGTAGGTTTCTTTTACCTTTCCTTCCTTTCCCTTCCTCCCTCCCTCCCTCCCTCCCTCCCTCCCTCCCTTCCTTCCTTCCTTCCTTCCTTCCTTCTTTCCTCCCTCCCTCCCTCCCTCTCTATGGTTTCTTTTGCTGTGCAGAGCTTTTTAGTTTGATGTACTCCCACTTGCTAGTTTTTTATTTTGTTGCTTGTGATATGTGTCATATCCACAAAATCATTACTAAGATCCATGTCAAGGAGATTTGTTCCTATGTTTTCTTCTAGGACTTTTATGGTTTCAGGTCTTACATTTAAGTCTTTAATCCATTTTGAGTTAAGTTTTGTGTGTGGTAAGATGTGGGTCCAATTTCATTGTTTTATGCATGAATATCCAGTGACCCAGTACCATTTATTGAATAGATGGTCTTCTTTCCATTGAGTATTGTTTGCTCCTTTGTCAAGTATTAGTTGGTTCTATAGATATGGATTTATTTCTGGGCTCTCAGTACCATACTGTTTTGATGACTGTAACTATATAGTACAGTTTGAAATCAGGAAGGATGATACTTCCTGCTTTGTTCCACTTTCTCAGAATTACTTTGGATATTTGGGATCTTTTCTAGTTTCATATACATTTTAGAAGTATGTTTTCTGTAAGAAAAAAATGCCTTTGTAATCTTATGTGGAGTGCATTGAATTGATTACTATTGACATTTTAACATTTTAACAATTGATTTTTCTAATCCATGAACATGGGATACCTTTCCACTTATATATGTCTTCATCACTTTACTTCATCAAAGTTTACAATTTTTATTGTAGAGGTTTTTTTTGTTGTTGTTTTGTTTTTTTAAGAGAGGAAGAGAAAGCATGAGAGACAAACTGCCAAGCAGGCTGCACACTGACAGTGTGGGTTCAATGCCGGGTTCACATGCACAAACTGTGGGATCATGACCTGAGTTGAAGTTGGATGCTTAACTGACTCAGCCATCCAGGTGCCTCCATTCTAGAGATCATTTTCCTTCTTTGTTAAAATTATTTCTAAGTATTTTATTGTTTGTGATGTTGTTGTAAATGGGGTCAGTTTTTTAAATATCTTTACAAAAATTTTGTTGTTAGTGTACAAAGCTGTTATTGATTTTTGCACATTAGCTTTGTATCTAACAATTTTACTGACTCCACTAATTACACCTGTTTATGGTTGAGTCTTGGGATTTCTATATATAAAAGCTTGTCGTCTGCAAATGAAGCTAATTTTACTTCTTTTTCAACTCCTATGTATTTTATTTCTTTCTCTACCTTGATTGCACTATGTAGGTCTTCCAGTAGTATGTTGAATAGTAGTGGTAAGAGTGGACCCCCGTGTCATGTTCTTGTTCTTAGAGGAAAGCTTTCATCCTTGCGCCATTGGACTGTGCTATTGATTGTGGGCTTGTCATGTATGGTCTTTATTGTATTGAAATATGTTTCTTCTGTGCCTAATTAAGGTTTTTTAATTATTACATGATGTTGAAGTTTGCCTAATGCTTTTTCTACATCTACTCATAGGATTATATGATTCTTTTATTATATTTTATCAATCTGATTTATCACAGTGGTTAAGTTGCTGATGTTGAGCCATACTTGCACACTAGAGAGAAATCTCATGTGACCATGGTGAATAATTCTTTCAATGTGCTCCTGAATTGTTGTCTGGTGTTTTATTGAAATTTCTTTCATGCATTCATCAGGGAGACTGGCCTATATATTTTTTCTTTCTAGTAGTGTCTTTTTCTGGTTTTGGAATCAGGATAAACTTGGTTTTGTAAAATGAGTTTGGGAGTGCTTCCTCCTCTTCAGTTTTTTTGTAAGAGTTTAAGAAGGATTGATTTTAATATTGTTTAAATGTTTGGTAAAATTTACCAGTAAATGCATCTGCCTCTGGGATTTTGTCTGTTGGAAGATTTTTGATTAGTAATTCAATCTCCTCACTAGTAAGTAGGCTATTCAGAATTTTTCTTCTTGATTCAGTTTTGGTAAGTGTATGTTCCTAAGAATGTTTCCATTTTTTTTAGGTTGTCAGGTTTGTTGGCATTTAATTGGGATCCTTTGAATTTCTCTGATATCAGCTGTAATTTTTTTTAAGTGTTTGTTTTTTGTGAGAGACAGAGCTCAGGTGGGGAAGGGGCAGAGAGGGGGACACAGAATCTGAAGCCGGTTCCAGACTCTGAGCTGTCAGCACAGAGCCCAGCATGGGACTTGACCTCGCAGACTGTGGGTTCGTGACCCAGGCCGAAATCATGCTCTTAACCAACTGAACCACCCAAGTGCTCTCAGAGATATCAATTGTAGTATCTGCATTTTCATTTATAATTTCATTGATCTGAGTCATTTTTTTCCCCTCCCCCTTTGGTTAGTCTAGCTATGGGTTTGGCAAGTTTATCTTTTCAGAAAACCAACTATTAGTATGGTTAATCTTTCCTTTTGTTTTTCTGTTCTCTATTTTAGTTATTTCTTAATCAATTAATCATAACAATTACTAAATTAATAATTATTTAATTAATTATTTAAGAATAATCTTTATTATTTCTCTTTTAATTCTAAGTTTTGGCTTTCTCTAGTTCTTTAAGGTTTCGAGTTAGGTTGTTTATTTGGGCTATTTCTTCCTTCTTAATCTAAGTTTTCATTGCTGTAAACTTTGATTTTAGAATAGAATTGCTTTTGCTGCATCCCACTACTTCGAATATGTTGTGTTTACACTTTAGTTTATCTCATGAAACTTTTACTTCTCTCTTAATTTTTATTGTGGTTCATTGTTTCAGGCAAGTGTTGCTAAATTTCCATGTGTTTGTGACTTTTCAATTGTCCTCTTGTTAATTTCTAGTTTTCATGTCATTTTGGTCCGAGAAGATAACTTGGTGTGATTTTGGTCCTCTTGAATTTGATGAGACTCGTTTTGTGAACTAACATTGTTTCTTCTATTACGTGTTCTATATACACTTGAGAAGAATGTGTTCTCTGCTCTTGTTGCATAGAATGTTATCTATATATGTTAGGTCTTTTTGACTAGAGTGTTGTTCAAACTTGCTGTTGCCTTATTGATTCTCTGTCTGTGTCTATCCATTGTTGAGAGTGTGTTATTAAAAGCACCCAACTGTTATTGTATTACTTTTATTTCTCACATTAGCTCTCTGATATACAAAATAACAAAACTTTTTGTGTTATATAATTGGGTACTCTGTTAGGCATATAAATATTTACAGTTGTTATATCTATTTGATGTATGACCCCTTTAGCATTTAATAATGATGTGTTTGGTCTCTACCATTGTTAGTTTAAGTCTGTTTTGTCTGATGCAAGAAGGGATACTTGTATTTTATTTAAGGCTAATGTGAACTCCCTTATAGGAGGCATATTGTTGGATCTGTTTGTTTGTTTTTGTCTGTTCAGACATTCTGTTTCATTTTATTGGAGAATTTAATCATTTTACATTTAAAATATTTTTTGGGGTGCCTGGGTGGCTTAGTCAGTTGAGTATCTGACTCCTGATTTTGGCTCAAGTCATGATCTCATGGTCATGGGATTGAGCCCTGCATCAAGCTCCACATTGGACATGGAGCCTGATTAAGATTCTCTCTCTCCCTCTTCCTCTGCCCCTTCCCACTCAGGTGCATGCATGTACTCACTCAAAATATAAAAAAAATACAATAAAATAATTATTGATAGGCAAGGAAACACACACTATTTCCGTTTTGTTAATTGTTTCCTGGTTGCTTTGTAGGCCTATTGTTTTGTTTCTTATTCTGTCCTTTTTGGTGTATTTTGATGTCTTTTTGTATCAGTATGCTTTGGCTTTTGGATCTTGTTTTTGTGTGTGTGTGTGTGTGTGTGTGTTATTACTACACATTTTCCCTTGTGGTTACCATGAGGCTTACATAAAATATTTAAAAATTTGAATACTCCATTTTAACTGACAATGACTTACCTTCAATAGATTTTTACACTTGACACCTTTACTTCTTTTCTCCATCACATTTTAGGTTGTTGCTTTTAGAATTTACATGTATTATGTAACTAAGAAGAAGTTGTACTCATAGGTACATAAATTTATGGTTACATTCCTTTTATTTCTTTATCTTTTTGATTTTAAGTGAGGTATATCATCACTATTCCCATATTGCAGAATCTAGCTATGACTTTAAATTTACTGTTTGTTAGCAGTGTGATTTATCTATCTTTTTGTGTTTTTATGTTAATTAGTGTTCTCTTACTTCCACTGAAAGAACTCCCTGTAGTCTTCCTTCTAATGTGGGTCTGATGCTACTGAACTCTCAGTTTTTGTTTGTGTAGAAAAGTCTATATTCATTGTTGCTTTCTGATGGATGGCTTTGCTGGGTACAGAATTCTTAATTGACAGCAATTTTCTTTCAACATTTTCAGGATGGCCTCTCAATGTCTCCTGGCCCAAAAAGTTTCCTTTGAGAAATCTGCTGATAGTATTATGGGAGTTGCCATATATGTAACTTCTCTCTTTTCTCTTAGCTGCTCTTAATTTCTTTCTTTGTCTTTGATTTTTAAAGTATGTATGTATGTGAGGATGTATGTATGTATATGTTTTGAGATACAGAACTGTGCATGTACTTGCATAAGTGGGGGAGGGACAGAGAGAATTCCAAGCAGGCTCTGCACTGGCAGTGCATTTGGGACATGAGGATGTATCTCATAAATCTTGAGATCATGATCTGAGCCAAAATTAAGAGTTGGACACCTAACCAACTGAACAACCCATGAACCCCTCATTTAAAAAATTTTTTTAAATAATAATGTGTAGCCCTCTTCTGGTTCAATTTATTTGACATCTGTGGACCTCATTGATCTGGATGTCCATTTCACTCCCTATGTTTGGGAAGTTTTCAGCAATTATGCTTTAAATTTAAGTTTTGTTCCTTTTTGTTTTTCTTTTCCTTCCAGAATTTCCATAATGGAAATATTGTTTCATTTCATCATGTCCCATTATGTGCATAGTCTTTCTTTCTCTTTTTCTTTTATAGTTTATTATAAAGATGGTTTCCATATAACACCCAGTGCTCATCCCAAGTGCCTTCCTTCATGCCCCATTACACCTTTTCCTTTCTCCCCCCATCCCATCAACCTTCAGGTTGTTCTCAGTATTTAAGAGTCTCTTATGGTTTGCCTCCCTCCCTCTCCTTAACTATTCTTCCCCTTCCCCTCCCCCATGGTCTTCTGTTAAGTTTCTCCTGTTCCACATATGAGTGAAAACATATGGTATCTGTCCTTCTCTGCTGGCTTACTTCACTTAGCAAAACACCCTCGAGTTCCATCCATGTTGCCACGAATGACCAGATTTCTTTCTTTTCCATTGCTGTGCAGTACTCCATTGTATATATATATATAAACCACATCTTCTTGATCCATTCATCAGGTGATGGACATTTAGGCTCTTTCCACGTTTTGGCTATTGTTGAAAGTGTCGCTGTGGTTATTTGGGTACATGTGCCCCTATGCATCAGCACTTCTGGATACCTTGGGTAAATTCCTAGCAGTGCTATTGCTGGGTCATAGGAGGGTTCAGTTAATTTTTTGAGGAACCTCCACACTGTTTTCCAGAGCAGCTGCACCAGTTTACATTCCCACCAACAGTGTAGCAGGGTACCCATTTCTCCACATCCTCACCAGCATCTGTAGTCCCCTGATTTGTTCATTTTAGCCACTCTGACCAGCATGAGGTGGTTTTGAATTGTATTTCCCTGATGATGAGTGATGCTGAGCTTCGTTTCATGTGTCTGTTCGCATCTGGATGTCCTCTTTGGAGAGGTGTCTCCTCATATCTTCTGCCCATCTCTTCACTGGATTATTTGATTTTCGGGTGTGGAGTTTGTTGAATTCCTTACAGATTTTGGATCCTAGCCCTTTATCTGATATGTCATTTGCAGCTATCTTTTCCCATTCTGTTGGTTGCCTGTTAGTTTTCTTGATAGTTTCCTTTGCAGTACAGAAGCTTGATGAGGTCCCAGTAATTCATTTTTGCTCTTGGTTTCCCTACCTTTGGAGATGTGTCAAGTAAGAAGTTGCTGTGGATGAGGTCAAGGAAGTTGTTTTATGCTTTCTCCTCTAGGGTTTTGATGATGTCCTGTCTCACATTCAGGTCCTTCATCCATTTTGAGTTTATTTTTGTGAATGGTGTAAGAAAGTGGTCTAGTTTTATTCTTTTGCATGTCGCTGTCCAGTTCTCCTAGCACCATCTTTTAAAGAGGCTGTCTTTTTTCCACTGGATACTGTTTCCTGCTTTGTCAAAGATGAATTGGCCATATATTTGTGGGTCCAATTCTGGGTTCTCTATTCTATTCCATTGGTCTATGTGTCTGTTTTTGTTCCAATACCATACTGTCTTGATGATGACAGCTTTGTAGTAGAGGCTAAAGTTTGGGATTGTAATGCCTCCCGTCTTGGTTTTCTTCTTCAATATTACTTTGACTCTTTGGGGTCTTTTGTGGTTCTATACGAATTTTAGGGTCGTTTGTTCTAGCGTTGAGAAGAATGCTGGTGCAATTTTGATGGGAATTGCATTGAATGTGTAGATTGCTTTGGGTAATAATGACATTTTAACAATGTTTATTCTTCTGATCCATGAGTACGGAATGTTTTTCCATTTCTTTGTGTCTTCTTCAATTTCGTTTTCATAAGCTTTCTATAGTTTTCATCATACAGGTCTTTTACATCTTTGGTTAGGTTTATTCCTAGGTATTTTCTGGTTTTTGGTGCAATTGTGAGTGGGATCAGTTTCTTGATTTCTTTTTCTCTTGCTTCATCATTGGTGTATAAAAATACAACCAATTTCTGTACATTGATTTTGTAGCCTGTGATGTTACTGAATTCATTGATCAGTTCTAGAAGGCTTCTGGTGGAGATGATTGGGTTTTCCATGTAGAGTATCATGTCATCTGTGAAAAGTGAAAGTTTGACTTCTTCTTTGCCCTTTAATTTCCTTTTGTTGTCTGGTTGCTGATGCTAGGATTTCCATGTTAAATAGCAGTGGTGAGAGTGGACATCCATGTTGTGTTCCTAATCTCAGGGGGAAAGCTCTGAGATTTTCCCCATTATGGATGATCTTAGGTCTTTTCATAAATGGCTTTTACAGTGTTTAAGTAAGTTCCTTTCATCCCGACTTTTTCGAGAGTTTTTATTAAGAAAGGGTGCTGTATTTTCTCAAATGCTTTTTCTGCATCTGTCGACAGGATCATATAGTTTTTATCTTTTCTTTTGTTTATGCGACATATCACATTGATGGATCTTTGAATATTGAACCAGCCCTGTAACCCAGGAATGAATCCCACTTGATCATGATGGATAATTCTTTTTATATGCTGTTGAATTCGATTTGCTAGTATCTTGTTGAGTAATTTTGCATCTGTATTCATTAAGGATATTGGCCTGTAGTTCTCTTTTTTTGTTGGGTCTCTGTCTGGTTTGGAAATCAACATGATACTGACTTCGTAGAGTGAGTCTGGAAGTTTTTCTGCACCTTATTTATAGCTTTTTTAAATTCATCTCAAGTATTTTTAAGGTCTATAATCTTTGTAGCAATAGTGCCTCTTGTGTCTTCCATGGCTTTTTCAAGCCCAGAAATTGATTTTATGACTGTTGTTCTAAATTCTTGCTTACTTATGTTGCTTATATCTGTTTTGAGCAGTTCTTTAGCTGTCACTTCTTAGAATTTCTTTTGAGGAGAGTGCTTCTGTTTCGTCATTTTTGCTAGCTTTCTGTCTCTTGTCAGTTTTAAAAGCTAGTTATGCACTCTGCACCTGCGAGTAGTGCTGTATTAACGGAGGGTCATCGGCTGTCTGGGGCTTGTCTATCCAGGAAATGTTCTTATAGTGGTGTCCCCTGGTCCCTCTTTTTTCGACTGGTTATTTTATTTCCCAACTTGTAGTGATATTTGGGACCCTCCACTGTGTGTACTTCGGCTTGTTTCTTGAGGTAGCCCTCTGATTCAGGCCAAGCTCTGGAGCAGAGTTTAAACTCTGATTGCAAGTGTATACTGGAAGAGGTAGAGCTGTGAGACAGGCAGGCCTCCAAGCCGCAACGCCGGAAAGAGGGGGCTTGGACCCAGAGGCCTTTGTGTCCTTAAACTCCAGGGCGGTTCAACTTTCGCCGCCGGGTCCCACACCCTCGGATGAGTCCCAGATTCCTGAGGTGCAGGTCGCTCTTCTCCGTGCACAGTCTTTCCTCACTGTTTTTACTCCTGTTTCCCCTCTTTGCTCCTCTGGGTGATTTCCAGTGTTCTTGGTCTCTGAGTTTTTTCTTCTGTATCGTCAAGGCTACTTTTGAAGCTGTTCTCTCGAATTCTTCAGTTACTGTATTTTTCAACTCAGGGATTTTCGTTTGCTTTATTCATTCCCCTCCCCCCACTTTTTCTTAGTGACTAAGCAAATTGGTCCATACATATAAACTCTGTTTTATATATATATTTTTTTAATGTTTATTTATTTTGAGAGAGACAGAGAATGCGCGTGAGCAGGTGAGAGGCAGATGGGGAAAGAGAATCCCCCACACACATGTGTTGCCAGTGCACAGCCTGACGTGGGGTTTGATTCGATGAACTATGATCTGAATCAGGAGTTAGACAGTTAGTTGACTGACCTACCCATGTGCCCCGTGTTTGCTCTTTCTTTCTTTTTAAAAAAAATTTTTTTTCTATGTTTTTTTATTTATTTTTGAGAGACAGAGACAGTGAGAGCAGGGAAGGGTCAGAGAGAGAGGGAGACACAGAATCTGAAGCAGGCTCCAGGCTCTGAGCTGGCTGTCAGCACAGAGCCTGACATGGGGCTCGAACTCCCGAACCATGAGATGATGACCTGAGCTGAAGCTGGACGCTTAACAGACTGAGCCACCCAGGCGCCCCTGCTCTTTCTTAATGGTTGCTATTTCCTTGGAGAAAATCTCATTTTGTTTGTGCATTATTTTCCAATTTCATTTAATTGTCTGTTTCCATACAGTTCACTTAACTTCCCTCAGAGGCTTATTCTCAACTTTTTGTCTGACAGTTCAGAAATGTCCATTTCTTTGGGCCAATTATTAGACCTTTATTGGTTTTCTTTGGTGGTGTCATAGTTTCCTGATACTTTGATCCTTGGTTTCCCCCATTGCTGTCTGTGCATTTGGGCACCATGCGTTTTCTTCCTTTTGCAGGGAGAGTTCTTCCCTAGGTAGTTGAGTTTGGGTGTCTTGGTGCGTTTGCTGATAACATCTTTGCACAGTGTGAGACCTGCCGCTCTGATCGGTTTTCGGGCGAGATAGCTTTGAGGATGGCGGTGGGGGGGAGAGCCCTTGGCTGGGACTTGGCTTGGTTATCTGCCCGAATGAGGCGCCCGTGGGAGGGGCTCTGCTGTTGCCTCCAGTCTCTGGTGAGGCTTACTGGCTCCAGGCTCAGAACTGTATTTGGTAGTCGACATGGCTGTGAGTTCACTTCACTCCTCTGGCAGAGGGCCGAGAAAGGCCGAGGACCTATACAGCTCATGGTTGGGGCCACATCAGGCCTGAGTGTGCAGTGGATTTGCCGGGCAGGTCAGCCCCCCAGCGGTGTTCTGCGGGCAGGGAAGACCTGTGTGTCTATTCTGTGTTCGACTGCCATCTTTCCTAGGTCTGTTGGACGGGCTGTGTGGCTTCCTGTGTGGCCTTGGTAGTTTCCAGGGTCACACGGTTGAAGCGATATTCAGCAGTGAGCAGGACTGTGAAGTAGGTTCCCTTCCCAGACACAGCAGGAGAAGCAGCTCTGAAACCCGGAAAGGTTTCTGATTTCTGCCTTAACTGAAGCTGACGTGCACGTTCCCTGGCTGAGCACGGCCCTGGCTTCGCCCCACAACCCCTTGGCCGCTCCTGGGCTTCTGTTGGCTCTGTGCCACTGGCCACGCAGCTTGTGGGTGTTGCCGGCACTCTCCACGCCGAGTGGGGCTTTAAGTCTGTGCCTTGCCCGGTCGGGCAATCCGGATCTAGGTTCGCAGGATCCCACATTTGTGGATGAGAACTCGGCAGAGCCGCCTGCACACAGTCCCCCGCGTAGCATGCTGGTGACTCGGTTCTGCAGGAGAGCGAGCAGCCTGGTGGCATTGCTGCGTGGGCGCTGCGGGCATGACTGCGGGCCGCGCACATTTCTGTGCTGTTCCTGTGCTGACCCCTGCTCCCCTTCTGTGTCACAGTCACGATTTCCATGGAATGTCTGGAAATCCCTGGGGTGTGAGGAGGGGCTCCCGCAAGATGACCCACGATATGGGGAGGTTGGTTGACCCCTTGGGGTTCTCTTACCGCTGGAGAAACCTGAGGCCGGGGGGACCTCTCCCTTGGGCACAGCGCAGCCAGTGTCTGTCTGTCAGTCTCTTCCGACGCGGTCTGGCTTCATCTTAGACGTGCCGTGGGGTACGTCACTCACCCCTCATTCGCGAATCCTCTCGATGATTTCTTGTTCTCAAGTGCTTGTTGTTCTTGTGAGGGGAAGGCAGGTCAGGACCAGGTGACATCACTGTCCTGTTCTTGCAGATCTCTGTGGGGTCTTAGCAGATTGCGGGAAGAGGAAGGCCACACGACAAGTATTGTCCAAGTCTCTTAACGTGTGTGTAGTATCGTAGTCTAGATTTTGTGAAACCGTTCTCCTACAACGGTTTTTAAGTTTGAACATTGTGATTTTTGTTTGAATATTAATCAGTTTCATTTCAAGTATTTGATATTCTCAGGTATAGCAATTCCTGAATCCCAAGGTTCTGATTTCTATTTACTATTATAGGATTATTTAGCCAAATATCCCAAGGAGATGAATTACCCTTTTTTTTTTTGAAGCTCTCATAGAAACATTGAAAAACAAATATAATTAAAAAAAACTTTATGTAAAAAATGTTCTTCATAGGATGTTGTTTCTTTCATATGACTAACTTTTAAGAGAATCAGCATGGGGTACACTGCTTTTATACCCTGCGTGTATAGTATATGCGTTTTATATTCGTCGGGAAACGCTTTAATCTTCATTTAAAGAATGTGCAACTGTTGGTAAAATATAGGGAGAATCATTGAGAGTATAAATGGAAATAATACTAGCAGTTTCATTACATTTTTCAAATAAAAGAGGGTGAAGTTATAGACAGGTTAATTGTGCTATTTTTCTGTTTTTTTTTTAACACAATTGTAAGTTGTACTGGTAATTCGCCGCCATCAGTGCTTTATAGCCGGCTTCCATCAAAATGGAGATATAAAGTGGAAACTGGTAGAATTATAAAGTAGAAGTTAGGTCGTTAGAGGTGTATTAGATCTTCAATGTCAAAACAGAATATATGTAAAAATTATGACCACCCATGAGAAGTGTATCTTTTTATGTTTACTTATTATGGAGACAGAAACAGAGCATGAATGGGGGAGGGGCAGAGAGAGAGGGAGAATCAGAATCTGAAGCAGGCTCCAGGCCCCGAGCTTTCAGCACAGAGCCCAATGCAGGGCTCAAACCCACAAACCGTGAGATCATGACCTGAGCAGAAGTCGGGTGCTCAACCGACTGAGCCACTCAGGCACCCCGAAAAATGTATTAAAAAATTTTTTTTGCTAGTTAAATCATGTGATCTGTCATAGCCAAATAAAAACACTGGCAAGTTGACAAGTTAGATTGAGCACGTAAAAATTGAAAGCTAATTTTCTCATTTTCCTAAAAATTTTGTTTGAAAGGAACATTGATTTAATCAGGCCATCATAGGATGTTGTTTGTTAGGCGATGCACTTGACCTCTCCCTGGATAACCCAATGTCGGTAATCAGTGGCACAGAGAGAGAGTGCTTCTCGACTTTAACGTTGTGTATATAATGTTTGGAGATACACATTTTTAAAAGTTCATTCTGTAATACTCTACAAAGCATGTACCATATTTATAGCAATTACTCCTGGGACTGAGAGAATAAATATCAATTTCCTGTAATTATTAGTTGGGAGCGGGGGAAAAGTCACCTGCAGAATCCAGGTAGAATATGAACTGTGCATGGAGTTTTCAGTAGAAATTTATCAGTCCTACTGTTTTATAACAAAGCTTACCTTGTATTGAACAATAAGGATGTGGTAATTGAATTATCTTTATGAAAGGGGGCTTCTAACACATGAAACCTTTATTTTAACTCCCAACGTTCAAGTGCACCATTTCTTGAAGTCCGACTGCAGTCGGCCATCGTGCAGGGTAAGGATCCTGGATTGAGCATGCGAGGAGCCGTGTTGAAATGTCTGATTCTCCTGTTAGCAGTGGCCTGGTTAGCAGCCCAAGCAACCAGTCACTGGTTCTGTTGCTTGAGTTGTAAATTGTAGGACACAGAAAGTGCCTTCAACTCAATCTCTGGAGGGCGTTGAGTCTGCAACGTAATGCTGACTTTCAGAGTCCGGCATTAGGACGAGATATTGACATTTTGGACAGTGTTCTCTAGCCCAGATTTTTAAAACGTGAGAAGCTTTTTCTCGCATCCACATATCCGTCTGTCAGATTCTACCTTTTCTTTCTCTGTGCCTTCCTACTTAAAAAATGAGGTTGAAAATGTTTGCAATACCATGCATTTTGATTTGTTTATCTCTGTCTTCCACAAAGAAGAGGGTCTTGAATTCATAGAGCACAGTTCTTGCACTCATTTGTCTTTACCTCATTCCGTGGTAATGGCATCCTGGGTGGTGATGGACAGGTGGACTTCTTTGTGTTGCTTAAGAATTTTACGCTTCTTTGAAGCAAGTTTCATTTCTACCCTGGGAGATGTTTATATTCGGGACTTAGAGACAGGCTGCCCTAGTCTTGGGGACTAGGATTTTGGAGAAAAAGGTAGCTTGAGAGGAGTTCACGTAAGGTGAGAGCATCGCCTGGGGTGGGGATGCTCAGGGTGCTTGCCAGAGAAGAGTGGCTTGCTAGAGAGGGAGCTGGCTGAGCGCTTTCTCAGAACTCGGGGACCTGGGGACTAGAGGTTCTGCCGTGTGGCCCGTCGCCTCAGTCATCTCCCTGTGACCTGCTGTCGCAGCCCGGCAAGGACCCTCGCAGGTGTCCTGGGAGGGGAGACAACCACTGATCTCTAGGCATGTGTGCTGAGACTTACCCAGGATCCTCTGCACTTCCTGGCACCACCACTTACGCTCTCTTCCTCTCCCTTCAGATTCAAGAAAAGGTATCGGTGCAAGTGAGCGATGTAAGATGAATGACCTTGAATCTACTTTAATTTATATATTTGAAAGAAATCACTAGCAAATTTGATTATTATTATTAGTGCAATTATTTGTGACCTATTTCCTAGCCCTCCAGAGCTTAAAAATAAATGGGATCTGACTTTAACTTAAAGTGTATGAAGGTTTTGAAAATCTCCTTTGCTTTTTGCTTTTGAAAAACATCATTAGTGCTATAGATCTTGATAGCATTACAATCACATTAATTACAGTAGCAACTGTAATTAACTTCTCTTTCGATCTTTGTAGCGACGTTTGGTACCGTTTGCGTGCGCATGAATCCATCTGCACTCCGCAGGAAGGGTGGTGTTACTGATCACACGCCCAGGCGCCGCGTGCTATCATTTGGAACCTCATCCTCCAATCTCCTGTGCTTTCCTTCCTGGGAAGCTGCTTACCTTGAACGGAGAGGAGTGAGAAAGGGAGGCGCATTTATTCCTTCCTTCCCTCATGCCTCTTGTGGAATGTCACCGCTCACTCATTTTCTGGTCCCTTTCTTAAATGTTGGCTTACACATTTTGTTCCTTCACATTTCTTGGCTCCTCTGTGATTGGTTTTCCCCCCTCCTCCCTCACTCTTACCAGTTACCCCATTTTGTGCCTGAGTGTTTTTTTTGTAAGGAGTCAATCAAGATTTGTTTTATTTAACAGCACCACTGCCACCACCACCACCAACAAAAACTCTGAATAGAATATTTGAGTCTTACCTCGCTGTAAAGGTGCTTAATTTAGGAAATGAGAGACCAAAAGTATATCTTACCTGTAAGCGGCCAATAAAAAGTTGATCTTCCCAGTAAAAAGCTAATGAAAAGTTTTTATGGAGAAAATTCTTTTGGCTGTGTTTATTAGGGGTACTTTTCAAGGATTTTTATTTGAAATACACTTTATATAGTTTTCACTCCCAAATGGTTAGGTCAGGAAACTCCTGACTATGGACTATGTTTTCTCTCTCAGTTTTTTTTTATTTAGCCCAGACAAATAATGAAGCTGTAAGCAGGATTTTGATGTAGTTAACATTCAGTCTTCAGCACTTCATAATGAACATTAATTGTAATTTCCCAAAATCAAGTTTTAAAACTGGTGTTTGGCCGCTCTGAATTAGAGCTAAGTGCATCTCAAGCCCACGTAACTTCTGCTTCATAAACCACATTCAGAGATATTTTCAGTTTTGAAGGTGAGGGGCCCCTTCATGCCAAACCTTAATAAATCTTTTTCAGTGAAATCTGGTTTTAGCGATAGGCTCTCAACTACATTGGTTTTAAGACGTGGAAAAGGAGCAACAAGCAGAGATTGCCGCCAAGAAGTCTGCTTGCTGTGTTGGTGTTAGGTCCACGTGCACCGTGAAATATGTGTAATCGTGTTCAGGCTGTACAGCACTTGCCCAGCACCCCGCCAGCCCTGCCGTCTCTCTTCCAAGCCTTTCCTGATCTTTCTCGGGAAAGTAAACCCTCTTACATGGTGTCCCACAGTTCTAGAAACACCTGTCAGACTTTCCTGACCCTTCATTCCAGGTACTCGTTGCCTGGTCTTGTTTTTCTCGGGACCTTCATCACTTTAGGACAGTCAGTGTTGGGGCTCAGGACAGAATAGGGTCTTTGTTTTTGCATGTGGGGAAGGTATATTTTTGAAATCTTTATGTATATTTTGGAAGTATGTAATATTGATAATATTTCATCTTAAAAAATTTTTAATGTTTATTTATTATTGAGAGACAGAGAGGAGCAGAGCTCAAATGGGAGGGGCAGAGAAAAGGAGACGCAGAACCGGAAGCAGGTTCCAGGCTCTGAGCTGAGCTGTCAGCACAGAGCCTGATGTGGGGCTTGAACTCGCGGACCGCGAGATCATGACCTGGGTTGAAGTTGGATGCTGAACTGAGTGAGTCAACCAGGTACCCCTTTTTTAAGTTTATTTTTGAGAGAGAGAGGGAGAGAGGGAAACAGAGACAGAGAGAGAGGAAGAAGAAGAGCCCACATGCGAGCAGGGGAGGGGCAGAGAGAGACGGGATCTCTAGCGGGCTCTGCCCTGACAGCAGAAAGCCCAGTGCTGGACTTCAACTCACAAACCATGAGGTCATGAGCTGAGCTGCAGACACTTAACCCGCTGAGCCCCCCAGGTGCCCTCATCCATCACTTTTAAAGCTCATCTATAATACGGAGCTTTTGTCTCCTTTATGAATACACATTAATGTATTATGATATAAAATACACATCTTCGTTTTCTTACATTTCTGTGCTTAATACATTGCCATCCTTTCATAGAAAAGCAGAGCTAACACCTATCACGGGGCTGAGGACTAAGACCGTGTGAGTTTAAAGCCAGCAAGGAAGTCCCTGGGGCCGTTTCCTACCTCCTCCCGGTTTGCCGTCAGATCGCCGCGGTCCAAGTAGGTTGTTCAGCTCATGGTGAGAGAAGACATGGAATGCAGACAGTGTGTTTCGAGATCCGTAGATGGGACAAATGTCCGACTTTCTCCACTTCTGGTCCCTCTTCTATCACATTTTATGGGGGCTGGAGTTGAATGGTAACAGGCAGAAACTTGAAATGTTCATTGGTGATTCAGAGTAGGAATTTGAACTTCAGTTTTTAGAAGTTCATAAGGGACTTGTGGCTTCTAAGTTCCTTATGTCCGTGTTTCACTGGTCCCTCTTCTAGCAACCCGGATGCCGCGTGTCATAAGGTCTGCGATTTCTGCTTTCATCGCCTGGTGCGGTGATTTCTGAGTGTAGGCGTGAGTAGGAGCAGTGATTAAGTTCTGCATTGCCTCCATGGATGCTTTACACACCGGAACTGAAGCATTTGTAGCTTTCTTGCTGTAAATGCTAAAGCCGTGGAGCTTTGGAGCAAATTATAGCTCAGAAGAGCCTAGTATGACAAGACAGCCAGTGACCTGGGTTCTTTTAAGGCTCCCACCACTGTGGGGCTGCTGACCTGGGGACTGCCTTCTACTCCTGAGTGTCTTGATGGACTCTTGATTTGCATCTGCAAAAATGAATCAGTACCACGCAAATCTCCCGGTCATAAAAAGTACATCTGCTTGTGAAAGATTTAATTAAAACATAAAACTAAGTGCTTATGGTAATTTGCCCCCAGAAGGTGTCTCCATTAGGGTAAGAAGGCATTTTGCTCATTTGGATCATTTGTTATGTGTGTCTTTTGTTTCATGTGATGACCTTAAACTAAGTGTCATGTTGTACCAAGAGTTGTGGGAAAATGTTCTGTGCAGTGAATGCTGTCGTCTTTCTACCTTCCATAGTTCTGGATCATCCATGACCTTTACATCATTATGATTACAGTGTAGATACTCTTTCTGTGCAACACGAGTTGTTGTGTTCAATAACCCTTAGACTTCTGGGATGTGCACTTTGTATTATAACCTCATCTCATCTTCCTCTCTGACCGAGCTGCCCGTGGTGCAGTGTGGGCTTCTTCACGCCTTGTTCAGCTGTGGGGCACACGCTGGCAACGGCGCTCCTCCGCCGGCCCTCTCCGCCTCCGCCCTGCCTCACACTGCCTCTCCGCCTCCGCCCTGCCTCACACTCCCCCTCCGCCTCCGCCCTGCCTCACACTCCCCCTCCGCCTCCGCCCTGCCTCACACTCCCCCTCCGCCTCCCTCCTGCCTCACACTCCCTCTCTGCCTCTGCCCTGCCTCACACTCCCTCTCCGCCTCTACTCTGATTCACACTCTGAATTCCACCTCTTCGGACCATTGAGTCTTACTATTTTCCCCTTATTTTTAATATCTTTTTCGAGGTGTCATTGTTCTAGTTAACATTTAAAATTTTCTTGCTCAAAATCTTAAAAGCTAAGATTTGTGCTTGAATTGGAACGATTTTGTGTGTTTGAGCCCATCCTGGCCCCTCGTGTAAAGTTTTCCAGCTTAGATGTGTGACAGAGCTGCTCCTTCCACTTGATCCAACTTCCAGGTTTTACTTAGTTTTCTTCTTTTAAACTGACATTCTTTCAAGGGAGGGCCACACTCAGTGACTGTCCAGAGTTCTCTCTTGCTTGAGGGGTGCCTGCGTGTGAAGAATGACATTGAATTGAGCAGAGTCACATTTTTGGCCATATTTTGTTTTTCTTCACGATGAAGCAGTTACACGTACCTGTGTAGGAAATGTCAAGTAAGAACGCCAGACGTTTTGTAGAAGAACAAATTAAATGGAGTGTTCCTTTGTAATGTTCTTAAATAATACTTAAATTGGTGTGACCCCATTTCCTTAAGTGAGAATTGGAGTCTGCAGTACATTTATTCTCTTTTCTTTTTGCTGGAATTTTCTGCCAGTCTTCTAGCCTCTGCCCCTTGCATCTTGCTGGGTTGCTTCACCAGGACGTTTCCCAGCAGTCTGACCTGGAGCTCGGGTTCACACAGGTCCGTGGAGGGGGTAGTTAATAGGACTGAATTTGTGTGAAGGGAGATCAGTTTGTAAAATGTCAAGAAAACTTGGCAGAGACCTCTCTGGTGGTAGTGGAAGGTGGGTGGTCACAGATGAGCGAAACGGTGGCCTTTGAAATGAGGTGGGTTGAATAAAGTATGGAAGGAAAGTCTGAAAAACAGCAGGAATTAAAGAGGGGCAGATACACCGTCGGAGTCCGTGTTGCCAGACCCCGGGTGCTTCTGGGAGGTGCCATGATATTCCAAAACTAATTTGTACCAGCCCCCCCTGCCCCCCGCCGCCGAGCTGCGAGAACCAGAGGAGGGAAGATCGGCTTGTGAGTAGAAACATCATTTAGTTAATAAACAGGCACTTTGTAGCCGGTCCTGTTTTCTGCCCCTCAGTTGATACATGTGCTTACATTCAGAGGCTCATTCTTTTCCATTTGTGAATGGCCGCTGTCATTGCCTTTCTGATGTGCTGACAGACTGTCTCTCTAGTAGACCTGGGTGGGATGTGTCCCCTCGATTTTCATAGCGTTCAGCACTGTGGGATTGGGAAGAGCTTTTTTGCTCTTGAAGATCCGTAAACAGCACTGAATATTGATTGAACTAATCGAGCAATTATTGTTCATGCCTGTTTTTCTCCCACCTAGATTTTCTCAGTATTAGGATTTTGCAAATATGCATGTAGGAGTGGATTACATTTAAAAATTAGCTTTTCGCTGAGAATTTCATAATGTGTAATTTTAGCTAATAAAATGGGTTAGTGGATTGGATCAAATGTAAAATCCAGCACAGAATCAAAGTTTTATAGCTGATTTAAAAATAACTGCTGAAAGCCTCAGGCTTAACGTTAAATTTGGGCTGAATTTTATGTGACATTTGTAACAACCCAGGGAGATGTTTATTAAAGATGGCTAATAAACCCACTGAGACCCATTTGACCATTATTTACAGGAGGTGAAATGTAAATGTATACGGCAAAGATAAAAGATCTCAGAAATCCTGAGTCTGAGTGTGTCCCATTCTGCATATTAGGGCCGTTTGGTTTTCGTTCTTATCCTCATGTTAAAGTTGCTTATCTCTGTTTTAGTCACTTCGCATCGCCCTCACTGACCCCACCATGGGCTCCTGGTGTTATTAGTAGATCTGGTCACACTGAGGATCATTCTTCCCTTCCGTTCCTATCAATTCCTCTTATAATTTCTTAATATGTGTGATTGAAATGATGTCGAAACTGATATTCCCACACTCGGTTTTCCTTTCAGAGTCTGTTGTCCTGATTGCCTCCTGCCCCTCTGTCTTCCATCCCGCCGCAGAGGGTGCTGGGATTCAGACTAGTCCCAAAGGAAAACAGCATTCATTGCGTGACCCTTCTTTGCCCGTTGCAGTGTGAGGCGTCCACGGCCAGACGGGAGCAAACAAAGGAGCAGTGTGTGTGAGCGTGTCACCGGGCTCCGTGCTTCATGGTCCCTCCATAAGTACTGCGTGGTCGTTTCCAACCCAAATTTCCAACAGTTTTCTTTCTTTCCACATCGTTATTCCCTGAGCCTGTTTCCCTGTTCCAGACCCCTTGTCTCTTCTCTTCTGGGACATCACCTCCAGTTTACTCGTTAGCCTGTCAAATTTCAGTTTGTTTTCGATGGTTACCGTATTGATAACCACACATAGAACAGGTATGATTTGCAGTATATGTTTTTCTTCTGTGGTCTGTATTCAAGGAATTAATTTGAAACAGCAGCTCTGTTTACAAAAGGATTCTTAAAAGAGCTGGATTATAACAAGTCAAAGTTTTATCCCTCTAGTCCATTTGAAAAAATTGTTCTGTGGTTAAATTTTCTTCTTTTCATCTTTGGCTGGGTATAATGAGGGACTTTTATATGATTTCCTACTTTGTCTTCAGTGTACTGTATTTTTCAATTTAAAAAAACCCGGGCTATTGTTAGTTCTCTCGCTCTTTAATGAATCATTGGATTGGAAAATAACTCATTATATCATCAGGCAGAGATATGTTCCTTTATTTGCATGTAGATAGTGAAGATGAATAATTTATCAAATGTTATTAGTGCAGGCTGCATATTACTGAAATCTCAGCAGGGTGTAATGAAATTTGTCTCATGCAAGTATGAAGATAGCGCCCCTTTGCATAGTCGTTATTGAACTTCTGGCATCTCTCAGAGAACTATTATGTTAGCACGCCAGTCTTGCTCACCTCTTCATTAACTGGACTTTTGATTGAAGACTTGAACTTATCTTGAAAATCTGTGAAATCTGGCATGCCACATGCTTGCTTGACTCTAGCTATGTTTCTACAGCCCAGCAAGAGTTTTCAGAATGAAAGGACTTAATGTTTCTTATTAAAGTGATTAGTGCACAAAGCCTCTGACTGATGGTTTTATTACTTCTGGTCATGAAAAGCTGTCTGTCCAAGAGACGTTGAAGCAGTGTATTTTTCTGAAATGAAGGGCGATGGAACATGTATATAATTGCCTTAGAATCTTATCCTGTACTAATTATGTATTTGAAGTTATTTTAAATGATTGCTTTGAAAAAGTTGGCTTTGATTTGCTTGTGGCCTGATTGCATGGGGAGGTGAACAGATCTCCCAAGCAGGAGTGTAGGTAGACGGTCAGAAATAGAACCCTAGCACTCTGGAGGTTGACTGAAAGTATTCAGCAAACGAGAAGTGTTTATTCACGAAAACAGTGGAACTTTGGTGTCGGGACTGGACAGGTGGACTGGCCAGGGGGTTAACAGGGACTTACGGAAGTGACGGGAGGCTGGCCGAGTCTCTGTAGATGGGCAGTTGACCTGAGACTGGACACATGCACAGCAGAGACAGGAGGGGCCCCTCCCCCTACGCATCTGCCTGCTGCCACCTGCATGCCCATCCTGAGGTGGCACAGAGCCCCAGAAAGTACAGGAAGAAGAAAAGGGGGGCGGACTTGACAAGGACCCTGACTTCCAGTAACCTCCCGGGCTCACATGCAGTTCTGTCAGCAGATAGAAGTCTTATTGGATAATAGCGTTTGAACAAATGTTAACCAGTCTTTCCTTAATAAAAGACTTTGCAGATCCAGGCTTGACCCTGAGGAAGTCAGGCTTGGTGGTGGGGGACGATGGAGGGCTTGGAAGGGACATCAATAATCCTTCATTGTAGAAGAGGTAGACTCCATAGATTTAGTCTAAGTAAGCTAAAATAAATAAATAAATTAAAAAAAACCCTATTCCTGGTGGAGGGAAACCTGAATTGAGAATTGCTACAATATATTATCTAAAATGTTCTGTATTTAACAAAGTATTATGATACATGCAAAGAAACTAAGTATAGCCATATTCAGGGGGGAAAAAAGGACAGATTGTTTTTTAGTGACCAGAAATGTTGGATTTGGCAAAGTACTAAGTGAAACCATGTTAAAAGCCTCTAAGGAGGAGCACCTGGGTGGCTCAGTTGGTTGGGCCTCTGACTTTGGCTCAGGTCATGATCTCACGGTTCATGGGTTCGAGCCCCACATCAGGCTCTGTGTTGACAGCTCAGAGCCTGGAGCTGCTTCAGATTCTGTGTCTCCTCTCTTTGCCCCTGCCCCACTTACCCTCGGTCTCTCTCACTTCCAAAAAGAAATTAAAAAGTTTAAAAAAAACCTTTAAGGAAAGGATGATGAAATTGACTTGAATGTAGAATCAAAAAGAAATTATAAAAAAGAACCAATGGGAAATCTGTAGTTGAAAATTACATTAAATGAAATGTTCATTCAAGAGGCTCATTTGCACGTTTGAGGTGGCAGAAGAAGAAACATTAGTAAATTTGAGGATAGATCAATAGAAATGATCACTCTGAATGACAAGAAAAATCTCCAGGGACTGAAAGACCTATGAGATAACATCTGGCACACCAGCAGGCATGTCATGGAGCCACAGAAGAAGAGAGAGAAAAATGCTCCCTCCCAATTAAAAAAATATATATATTACATGAAAACTTCCCAAACTTGATTTAAAAAATTGCTTTATGGAGCCAGAAAGCTGCACGAATCGCATGTAGGAAAATCACAAAATTCTACACTAGTTACATCATAGTCAAATTGTGGCAAAAGAGAAAATCTGGAAAGCATAAGGAAAAAGTGACACATTATATAAGGGGAACAACATTAAGATTGATGGCAAACTTCTCAGAAGCAACAGAGGTCAAAGGCAGTGGAAGGCTACGTAGATGGCCCTCGAACAACATGGTCTTGAACTGTGTGGTCCACTTCGACATGGATTTGTTTAAAATACAGTACTGTAAATGTATTTTCCTCATGCTTTTCTTAATATTCTCTTAAGCTTGCTTTATTGTAAGAAGTACCCAATAATACAGCATATAAAACATGTGTTAGTCAACTGTGGATGTAATCAGCAAAACTTCCAGGCAACAGTGTAAGCTACTAGTGGTTAGGTTTTTGGGGGGAGTCAAAAGTTACACATGGATTTTCAACTGTATAGGGCGTGATGCTGTCCAAGTCTGCATTGTCCAAGGATCTGCTGCGTTCACTGCTCAGAGAAAAGACCTGTCAAGTAATAATTCTGTATCCAACAATGGTATCTTCCACAAATTAAGCAAAGTAAAGACTTGCCCAAGTAAGCAAAGAATGTGTTACTAGCAGGTTTCCTTTATAGGAGATAATAAAATTCTTCAGGCAGAAAGGAAATAGTATCAAATGTGAAGTTAAATTCTCAGAAGGAAATGAGTGCTGGAAACGGTTAAATATGGTGGGTAAATATAAAATCCTTTGTAAATCTGTATTTTTCCCTTTTTTAAAAACTATACAGTTATACATAAAACAGTAGTTCTAGCACTGTGTTTTGGGGTTTATGCAGTTGTATGTTAATATGTGCGACATCAGTAGCACAAGGAAGGCAGATGGGAAAGAAATGGCACTCGGACAGTTGAATCCATATGAAAAAATGAACTGAGACCCTTATTATACAGAAAAAGTAACAAAGTGGATCCTAGGCCTAAAGATAAGAGCTAGAACAGTACGACTTTGAGAGGAAAATATAAGAGAACTCTCTGTGCCCCTGCATAGTTTTAAAAAGAGGAAAAATATACAGATTTACAAAAGATTTTATATTTACCCACCATATTTAACCGTTTCCAGCACTCATTTCCTCCTGAGAATTTAACTTCGCATTTGATACTATTTCCTTTCTGCCTGAAGAATTTTATTATTTCCTATAAAGGAACAGATTCTTTGCTTACTTGGCCAAGTCTTTAGTTTGCCTAGGCAAAGAATTCTTCCATAGAATGGTAAGAGCATGAGCTATGTAAGAAGAAAATTGAAAAGTGCACTCGGTTAAATTGAAAAACATTTACTCTTTTTTTAAAATGTTTATTTATTTTTGAGAGAGAAAGACAGAGTGTGAACAGGGGTGGAACAGAGAGTGAGGGAGACAGAATCTGAAACAGCCTCCAGAGCTGTCAGCATAGAGCCTGACGTGGGGCTTGAACCCATGAACTGTGAGATCATGACCTGAGCCGAAGTCTGATTCTTAACCAACTGAGCCTCCCAGGTGTCTCGAAAAACATTTACTTTGTAAAAGATCCTATCACAAAAGTGAAACTGTATGCTGGAGACTGAGTAAAATATTTAAAAGTCACATCTGAATGCTTTTGTGAACAGACTAAAGAAATCTTATAACACAATAATAAGGTAGTTACTCCAATTAAAATATTGGCAAACTTGTGGAGTAGACATATTAATGAGGGTTCCCCAAAGAAACAGCCAATAGGATGTGTTTGCGTGTGTGCATGAGTGTGCACACGTGCATGTGCACACGTGCACATGTATGGGTTAAAAAAATGTATTATAAAGAATTGGCTCATATCATTATGGAGGCGTGGTGAAGATTGAGAATTCCCAAGATAGTAGTCGGCCAGCTACCCAAGAGAGCTGAAGTGTGGTTCTAGTCCAAATCCAAAGGGCTGAGAGGCTCAGAGCTGATGGTGTAAGAATCAGTCTGCAGTTGGGCAGAAACAAGATCCAAGAAGTCTGGGTCTCAGCCAGAATCCCAAGGCCGGAAAAGAACAAACCCAGCTCAACAGTCAGGCCAGAGCTGTTCCTTCTTAGCTTTTGTTGTTGTTGTTGTTGTTGTATTCAGGCCTTTGATTGGTCGGATAAGGCTCACCAGTGTTAATCTGCTTTACTCAGTCTGATTCAAATGTCTGTCTTACCTAGAAAGGCCTTTTGTGGAAACCCCAAATAATATTTGGCTAAATGTCTGGGCATTTTGTGGCCCAGTTAAGTTGAAACATAAAAATTAACTATCACAACATTTTACCAAAGAAGACATACAGTTGGCTAATAAACACATGGAAAGGTGCTCAACATCATGAGTCACTAGGGAAATACATAATTCATTTGAACCACAGTAATAAACTTCTTCCCCCTAGAGTGGCTGTTGTCAGAAAAGTTACAATGTGAGGTCTTGGGGACAGTGGAAGGAGACTCAAACCCTAATACGTTGCTGGTAGGATATAAAATGGTACTCTGCTTTGGAAAAAAAAAAAAACACTGGTTTCTTATAAAGTTAAATATAAATTGATCATGCGACCTGGCAATTCCATTCCTTGGAGTCTATCTAAGAGAAATGAAAACATGTCCACGTAAAGACTTGTACGTGAATGTTCCTAGAAGCATTATTAAAACTAATAGGTATTAGTTGGAGACAGTTCAAGCATCCACCAGCTGGTCAGCAGGTTAACGAAAAGTGACATATTTTGGAATGGAAGCAAGGGCGGAGTGCAAGTAAGTTTGAGAAAATTTTGGGACTGATGGAAATGTTCTAAAAAAAAAAGGATTTTGTGAAGATTGCACAACTGCATGTTTATTTATTTATTTTAATTTTTTTAACTTTTATTTATTATTGAAAAACAGAGACAGAGCATGAGCATGGGAGGGGCAGAGAGAAGGGGAGGCACAGAAGCCAAAGAAGGCTCTAGGCTCTGAGCTGTCAGCACAGAGCCCAAATAGGGGCTCAATCCCACGAGCAGTGAGATCACGACCTGAGTTGAAGTCAGACATTCAACTGACTGAGCCACTCAGATGCCCCTGTTTGTGTTTATTTAAAAGTTGTTGAGTTGTTTACTCGTTATGGGTGAATCTTACGGGATGTTAAGGTTATAAAAAGTTATCAAAAATTCTATGTGTATAATAGGCAAAGGACAAAGTAAACATGGAAACCCATAACTTGGAGAATCTGAAGGGGGTAGGAATTCTCTCTACCATTTTTCCGTAATTTCTACAACTGCAATTCAAACTTTCAAAATTAGACAGATTTTTATGACTCGTAGAAATAATCTGATTGTCCTTTGTGATATTCATAAAATAAGTTTAAAAACCTGTGTTTAGGGGTACCTAGATGGCTCAGTTGGTTCAACATCTGACTTCAGCTCAGGTCATGAGCTCACGGTTTGTGGGTTCAAGCCCCAGGAGGGGCTCTGTGCTGACCGGTTAGAGCCTGGAGCCTGCTTTGGATTCTGTGTCTCCCTCTCTCTCTGCCCCTCCCCGACTTATACTCTGTCTCTCTCTCTCTGAAAGATAAATAAACAGAAGAAATTAAAAACAAAACAAAACCAAGAACCTGTGTTTGTTTTTAAAAAATCCAAATCCTAAAGTGTCATTTCATGTCAGCTTTTTACTTCTTTGTTTCTTGGATTTGCTGCTTGCTCCCAGCAGATAATCTACTTTGGTAGTTTTTTATATTCCCCAGTGGTGCCGTTGGCTGGCAGGCACTGCGCCCCTGTGAACACTCCTGCTTCATACACACACGTGGTTGACGCTCGAGAGCATGCGCACCGTGACGAATGCCATTCGGAGTGTATTTCCGGTCTGTCATCGTGCAGTACAAAGGTGCAGATATTAGAAGCAAAGCCTTTTGACTTCAGGACATGCACACAGCCATTTTTCCCTTTGGCGTTATTTCTTAGGACAATGGTCATATCTTTTTATTGTTGTTTTGTTTCCTAGAGGAAGAAGAGAAACTAACACATTTGTTGAGCACAGTAAATGAGAGTGGAGTTCTGTGACTCACACTAATGTGTATTTATATGCTTTATTTGAAGGTCACTCTGTGAGACTCCTGGGTCAGAAGAAGAGTAATGGAAAGCGGCTGGGTGGAGCACCACTGGATTTGCCAAAGATCAGGAAGAATCCACTGATAGAAATCATTTCCATCAATACTGGGTAAGTGTCTGTCAGACTTACTCATGAAATATTCAGTATACTGCCTCCGTGAATTCAGGTGTTTTTCGCTCCAGACATGGGACAGAGTAAAGCAGTTGAGCATTTTAATGGGAAAGAAAAAGCAAAAAGCTCTAAACCACATGAATAGAATTCCCTCTAACAAATGTTCCCTGGGTACAAATTACACTTATATTTGCAGAAAGGGTTTAGGTTTTTGATTAATATTATTCTTCTTTTTGTTAATAGACATGGATTTCATTTTTCAGCCATACCCCTGGGTTAAAATATTTTTAAAAAGAGTGTTTTGGGGGCGCTTGGGTGGCTCAGTCGGTTAAGTGTCCAACTTCGGCTCAGATCAGGATCTCGTGGTTCATGGGGTCCCGCCTTGCATCGGGCTCTGTGCTGTCGGCATAGCTCATTGAGTTGTATACTTGTATTGGGTGACTCTTATAGGATGTTAACGTTATAAAAAGTTTTAAAAAATACTCTGATCAGCAAAGGACAAAGTAAACATGGGAAACAGTATTGGGAGAATCTGAAGGGGAGAATCAGTGCTGACAGCTGAGAGTCTGGAGCCTGCTCTGGATTCTGTGTCTCCTCTCTCTGTGCCTCCCTGCTCATGTTCTGTTTTCTCTCTCTCTCTCTCTCTCTTTCTTAAAAATAAACATTAAAAAAAATTTTTTAAAGAGTATTTTGTAGTTGGAATGGTTAACATACCCAGTCATCTTTGGCTGTTTATTTTCAATAGGGTTATAAGTAAATAATGCCCAAGAGACTAATTATGGTTTGATTATTAACTCTCTGAAACACATGTTTGAAAATGATGCCCCTTTGAGTTTAAAGGGGAAATAAGCTTGGTAACTGAATATGAAGCACTCTTAATCCCCTCCTCTTTGTCTGAAGTTCTTCTCCCGTACTGTAACTCTTGGTGTGCCCGTTCGAACTTGGCTTTATTTGTATTTGCTGAATTTGTAGTCAGTGTTAGTGTATTCCCAACGTATGATGAGGCCAAGTCTCTCCTCCGTTCCTAAAACTGCCTTCCACGGAGGCAGGCTGTCCTGCTCCTCTTTGATTTCAGCTTCCTTCACTCCTTTCTAGAATGGTTTTCCTCTGTCCTTGGCTTCCTGCATGCTGTTTCCTGTGGATGCAGGCCGCCTTGCCTCTTGCTTCCCCAGCATTTTCCACCTCTCTCTAAGTGCTTGCCCTCTCTTCCTCCTCACAGTTACAGCTAATGTCGTTGGTCATCTTTTCTCTAGTTTTATTACCTTCTGGTTAACCTTCCCACCTCCCTACCGCTGCCAGAGACCAGCAAAGGTTGAAGAAGTCATTTGGTTTCTCCCGAAAGGCCCCACGGGGTCACTGTGATTTGACTTGGTGAGATTGCCCTGGACCAACATCTGGCCTTTGGGGTTGCAGATTCAGAAACCTGCACTCTTCAAGCTCATGGAGTGACTAAATCAGAACGGGACAGTGAGAAACGTAGTTATCACATTGACTAGAGTATCTAATCTATTCTCTCTTTTGAGCCCGAGCCAAATTATAAGCATAAGGCTGTTTGCTTCTCCCTCTGTCTCAATTATTCTTCCCCTTTCTTCAGATATTCCAGTTTTTCGTTTTTGTTCCCAATTTCCTGCATAAAACTCCCATATCCCTATGTTCCCTGTCCTTCATCTTTGCCTTAGTTTCTTCTGTAACATTTCTCAGTGTTGAAACACATAGGAGTTCATTTATATTTTAATGGTCTCCCCTCATTGATGTGTGATGCGCTCCAAGGTGGTGGGGAATTTTGACTCTTATCTGCCACGGTTGCCTTAGTCTACAGAAAACCGTACACAGCAGGGGTTTAATAAATATTTACTTGCTGAATGAATGAATCATTGATTTTTATAATTTGAAAGTTTAATGGGTTTATGCTAAATTCTCTTCACAGTACAGATGGCCTTGCCAGTTGGACAGTAATACTTGGAGTTTGGCTCAGCATGCTTTCTCCCGAACAATGCCTTTTAGAAGGGCAACGTCAAGAATTCCTGAGAATCTCTCTCTTTCTTCAGTCTAGGATTGAGCAACACCTAATTTTGCCAAGACACATTTCTTGAAGTGTTTTAACATTTGAGGGTCTTTCAGATGCTATTCTGTTTAGATCTGTTTGGTCTCTCCTGGGTGACATGGCAGCGCTGGATGACCTACTGAGTGTTGCTGTTAACTGTTTGTTTTCCAAGATGCTTTGGTTTTCTAGTTTCTCTGTTTTTCTCCATTTTGTCTCTCCCTGCTTCCCCCTCCCGTGCTCAGTCACACTGAACTGCTGACACACCCCAACTCAGGGTCCCCCTCTGTCTTGACCGCAGGCCTCTGCACGTGCCTTCATGTGCCTTGCATGGTTTCTCTTTGTCCTGTTCGTCTTGTTGGTAATCCTACCCTGTGTGGTTACGTGCTTTTTTGGGCGGGTGGGGGTGACCTCTTACTCCTCTTTCCATGATGGGACTCCTACACTGCTCTTTCCATGGTGCGTTTGCCATGTTCCCTTGAATCATGGTTAGGGGCCTTCACGCTGCATAGTTTATATTTCCCAGTAAATTGTAAACTTCCTGGGCTCTGAAAGTATTTCAGTTATCATTGTGTTATTATCTCTGAGTTTAGTATCTAGTACAAAGTGAGGACTCAATAAATATTTGTGAATACATGTTTTATTTTAAGGCCACCACTAGTTCTCATTGCCCTAAGAAATTTTTAGACATTTGCTTTGGGTAGTCATTTTATTTTATTAAAAAATATTTTTAAAATTTTTTAAATGTTTTTATTTTTGAGAGAGAGGGAGAGAGAGAGAGAGAGGGAGGGAGGGAGGCAGAGAATCTGAAGCAGGTTCCAGGCTCTGAGCTGTCAGCACAGAGCCCATCGCGAGGCTTGAACCCACAAACCACGAGATCATGACCTGTGCTGAAGTTGGATGCTTAACCGACTGAGCCAACCAGACGCCCCTAGGTAACCATTTTAAGTGGCTTTAAGTTAAAGCTTTTCATGTATTTGGAGTTTGCCTTCCTTGGATTTAGTATTTCTTAAAATGAGGCTCCACTATAAACTTTCTAAAGCCCCCCCCCCCCCGATATTATTAGCTGTCGCTGTGTCATCCCGTCTCCCCTCTTGCCCTGTAAACTCACCCTCAGTAAGTCAGTTCGCGGATACGCTTTGCATATTAAGAGAAATCAGTCCACACTGTCTGTAACTGAGAGAAGGGTTTCTAACCTCCCTTGACAACTAATCACTTTCCGGAGTCAGGTGTGGCCTTATCGTCTGCTCTTCGGGCGAGAGCGTCTGGTGAGCATTTGTCCGAGCATCACTCTGCATCCTAGCTTGGATTTTATTTCTGACCTCTGGTGGCGGTCCTTGCTTTTATTCTCTTAGCTTACATTTAAACGTTTTATTTATTTTTATTAATTTGTTTTTCAATGTTTATTTTTGAGAGAGAGAGAAAGAGAGAGAGAGAGAGACAGACAGACAGACAGTGCGAGCAGGAGAGGGCCAGAAAGAGAGGGAGACACAGGAACTGAAGCAGGCTCCAGGCTCTGAGCTGTCAGCACAGAATCCAACGTGGGGTTTGAACTCAAGAACCGTGAGATCAGGACCTGAGCCGAAGTTGGATGCTTAACTGACTGAGCCACCCAGGCGCCCCTTTACATTTAAATGTTTTAAAAGCATTTTACCCATAATTATTTCTTACAAGAGAAACCGATTCTTTCCATCAAAATCTTGACAGTGTTTAATGCTTTCAAATTTAATAAGGACATACTAAATTTGATATCAGTCTTTTCATTTGGGAAAAGGCTCACATTTACAGCACATTTTATTGGATGTTAGTAAATTGTTGAGGTTCCTAATTAGAGTCTACAGAATTGTCATGCTTTCTTTCATTTCTATAGAACTATAAGGAGTATATTAATTGCTTAACCAATGAAGAAGTTAAAATCTTTAGGTCTTGCCAGATTCTGGATGAGCTGAGATTACTAATTTGAGAATGCCTTTTATTTTATTTTTTAAAAATTTATTTATTTTGAAAAAAAGAGTGAGACAGTGAGAGAGAGAGAGAGAGAATGAGAGAATTCCAAGTAGGCTCCACACTGTCATTGCAGAGCCTGATGGGGACTTGAACTCACAAACCCTGAGATCATGACCTGAGCCGAAATCAAGAGTCAGACGGTCAACTGACTGAACCGCCCAGGCAGGCCAAGAATGCCTTTTATTTTTTAAATAATGTTTTATCCTTTCTCCTAAACCCTCCCTCCAGTGTTCACTTATTTTTTTTTATACTTGCCATATTGAGCATATAGATGTTGGTCCGCTTGATTCATTGTGCAGTTTCCAGTGCTCTCCTTGTTTTCTGAGCTGCGCTGCTTCAGCTTAGCTCCTACTTGTGTTAAAAGCTCTTATTTCTGGATGGTCTCTCTTGCAGCAGAGACCCCTGTGGGGGAAACATGAACAGAACATGTCTCTCGAGTTCAGTGATAACATAGCTATGTGGATGTGACTCTGAAAAACAGGTGAGAATGAAGTTAAGGTTGATTCTCAGGCATATTGAGTGCTTCATGTATGCTGGGCACAATTCTATGAAATGTATATTATTTCCTGTATTTAATCCTCAAAGCAGCCTTATGAGATTTTCTTTTAATAGATGAAGAAACTAAAGTGCAGAGAGATTAAGGGACTTTCAGTTGTCATGTAGTTGGTAAGTGGCTAAGACAGAGACTTGCCTGTTAACTCCATCAGATACTTCTGTGGGTTCAGAGGAGCAAGGAATCCTGTCCCGTGTGGTTGCGCGAGGGATCTTTTGGGAGCAGAATAATCTTTGCATTCTAGAGACTTTTGAAAAGGACTCTGAAAGACAGGTAGAATTTGATAATTATGTACGGAGGTGTATTCCATTTAAAATTACTACGAACTGGGTGGCCTAGACCTCACACATGTGTTATTGTACAGTTCTGGAAGTCACAAGTCTAACACTGGTCTTTGCTGCGATAAAATCAAGCTATCGACCGGACTGTGTTCTGTAGGCCCCTGGGGAGAATCCACTTACTTCCTTTTGCAGCGTCTAAAGACCACCCAGATTCCTTGCCTCCGGTCCCTTCTTTCTCCTCAGGGCCTGCAGCACTGCGTATTTTTCTGTCTTTTCCCCTGGTCCCGTCCTCTCCCGCCCGCTCTGTCCCACTCTTAGGTGACTGCGTTGGAGCCACCAGGATCCTTTAATGTCAGCTGATTAGGAACCTTAACATCAGCTGCAGCTTTAAGTCCGATTTGGCACTCAAAGTTCCAGGGACCAGGACAGATATGCTGAGAACATTGTAGGGAGAGAGAAGAATGAATAAAGGCATCTGAGTGGACCAAGTGAGTTGTTGGTGAAGAAGACAATTTTCTCCAGGCTGTCTGGTGTTTCCGCTGTGTGTAAGAAAACGTGGGATAAATCATCATTGGTGTGAAGACTCAGGTTGCCCCAAGGTGAGAAGATACACTTTGGTTGGTTAAGGAAAAAGAGAGCCACTGAAGTGTAGAGTGGAGGTGAGAGATGATCACAGCCGGGCATCAGGAAGATGATTCTGGGATCAGCCGAAGTGTGGGCTGCTGTTGGAAGACAGGTCCGGGGGGACCAGCTAGCAAGGCGTGAAGGCCCGAGTGGTAGTTTGAGGAATAAGCAAGGATAAAGAACTGTGTCGTGGGTAAGAAGATGGGCTTTGGTTGGGGTTCCTGGGTGGCCCAGTCGGTTAAGTGTCTCACTCTTGATTTTGGCTCATGTCATGATCTCAGTCATGATCTCATGGTTCATGAGTTCAAGCCCCACGTTGGGTTCTGCTCTGAGAGTGCAGAACCTTCTTGGGTTTCTCTCTCTCTCTCTGCCCCTCCCTTGCACGTGCTCGCTCGCTCTCTCTCTCTCTCAAAATAAATAAATGCAAAAAAACCCCAAAACAAAATGAAGATGGGCTTTGGTGTACCCCACCAGAGTTGTTTGTTAACATCAACTTGGACGTTGCCAAGCATGGTTGGCGATGGAAGTACAAAGCCCCCAAAGAAGCTTTAGTTGGAGAGGTGTGATTGAGTGACGTCACTGAAGGTGAGAGGTCAGTGCCTGCCTGCAGGAAGTGGGAGGAGGCCTCTGTGAACCGGAAGTAGGCAGAGAGGAAGGTTTATGAACATCGCGTATCATATCATCAGTTGCTCCAGAGCCCTTCTGGAGAAATAATATTGGGACAGGGGAGCTGTTTCAGGAGAGTGGGAAAAATAAAAACCAGATTCAGAATTAGTTAAGTTTTACTCGAGGAAAATTACTCTTTTGAGGTGTTTAACTGTGAAGGAAGAGTGGCGGCCGCTAGAGAATAGAAAGACTCTTCTGTCTGAGCCTGGTTAGAGGCAGAGGGGTACGGAGGGGACAGACGTTGGCAGGTGAAGCTGTTTGCGCAGGATCGTGTGTACGGGTGCGAAGGTAGCCTCGGCGAGGGGGAGGGACACTTCTGTGCCTCCCGGGATACGGCAGTGAAGGACGTGAGTATGTCTGAGTGCAGAACCTCGTTCTTTTTCTTAGAGCTCTTGACTGATCTTAATTTACTTATTCTTTACGTATATTTATTTTTGAGGGAGAGACAGAGAACCAGGGGGAGGAACAGAGAGAGAGAGAGAGACAGAGAGAGAGACAGAGAGAGAGAATCCCAAGCAGGCTCCGCACTGTCAGCTCAGTGCCCAGCTCAGAGCCTGATGCTCTATGGCGGTCATGACCTGAGTGGAAATCAGGAGGTGGACGCTTAGCCTGAGCCACCCAGGCGCCCCAGCATCTTGAGCAACTTCATGTGCACGGGTTTCGGTTCTTTCAGCTAGCAAGGGAAATGGAGGGGACGGGTCAGTGTCTTTCCCCGCATGTTGTAGTTACTGCACCGCATCCTGGGATGGCCCTGAGTTGGGATAGAGCCAGTTCTTGATTGGAGTTCCAGCCCTGTCCCCAAGACTTGTCAGTGCCTTTTGTCCCTCCCTTCTTCCCGTTGGTGTTGGTGTCCAGCTGTTAGCCTACACTGTGTATTTTCTACAAACTGCAAGTTACATTTCCCATTAGATTCTAATTAAATCTCCAGCCAGAAATAAGCCAGTGTCTGAGGTAAAGATACAGATTGGAAGATTCATGCCAGAGTGTTTGATTTTTCTCATTAAATTGGTGGGATGGGGTCAGAGTTCTGAAACAACAATATGTAGATGTTTATGTAGTCGTATGTGGGTGTATCAGGATGTTTATGTAGATTTAACAAAAGGATCAGCCCAGCTCTGTGTACTAAGGAGTCTACATGTGCGTAAAAAGAGAAGTGAGCTGGGGTTGGAAGGCTCTGTTCTCGTTAGGGGACCTCATTTGTGTGACTGCCTTATTTTTTCCAAGTACTCAGCATGGAGGTCGAACGTAGGTAGTGTAGATTCGAAAGGTAAAAAAATTAGGAATTGGGCCATAAAGTAAATCTGTGCCTCATTTTTGCCTTTCCTGTCACTTAAATTACAGTCATCAGTTTTGACAATTTCATGGCAGTTGTGTTCTTCCAAAGCCAAGAGTTCGATGCTGCTTAGAGTTCTGATAGAAGTTATATCATTTTTCAGGTACTGCTATCAGATTATCCCTAGTTTGAAGGGATAATCCTCCCCTGGGCTAAACACATCTGAGGAAATACTGTCTGACCCTGTAATATTTTACTGATACTTTCTCTTTTAAGATTTATCTCATTTTTCTTATTACTTGCCATCTGTCAGACACAAAATGATGGTATATGGGAACCTTTAAGGGGGAAATCTAATTTTCTTTGAGATTATGTACTTGAATTTATTATCATTTTTTAAAGTATCTGTTACTTTTCCCCACTTGTAATGTCATATCTTTGTGAAAAAAGCTACCTTGGATGTTTCACTTTGTTTCTGTCACGTCCAGGATTGATCATGTCTGTTCCAATGCTGGATTCCTAGGTGTCCTCTCAGCGTTTGAATGAATGAATGAAACATTGATGATTTATTTTATGTAAGTAAGGTTATTTTTAGAGAACTATAATTACAGTTAATAACAGTTTGTTATCTTTCTGGTTCTAATGATTAAAAACAGGAAGTAGTATTAACTAGACATAATCATAGTACATCTGAAAATGGACTGTGGTGTGCTTACCACTTGACCAGGTGTTGTGTTAGGTATTGTGTTAGGAACTATGTATGATACATACAAAGTTAAATATTTCCCAGGTCAACAGGGAACTAACACTGAATCAGCTGATCCAAAGACATGCGGCTCGAAACACAGAAGTAATTGCAGTTCCTCTCTGGGGAAGATTGGGACCTCTCTCTCCTCTCTGTCCTGGGGAATGCTTTCAGGCCGCAGGATGACTGTCTTTCCGGAGGCCAAGGGCACACACACAGCAGGGACTCCTGAGACCTCCGAACTTGACCTGTGAGTTACTCAGACATTTGCTAACTGCCTCTCTATGCGATGCAGTGGCAGCAGCACAGGTAAAAAGTTTCCATGACCTTGGACATCAAGCAAGACCCCTGCCGTCGTGAGTCCGTGCGTGGACAGTCGAAGCTGCAGGTATCATCTCTTCATGTCACTCTTGAGTTACAGCTTTCAGAAAATTACACTGCATAAAAAACATTTTTAGAGGTATTTACCGAGAAGTGCACTAAAAAGCTTCTAATTAAGGTTCCGAGGAGATCCTATTAGCAGCTTGAATGTCTGTGGTTTCACACTCATACCCAGATGAATCTTTCTAATATTGTGGAAGGCCACAATTTGGCAAATCTTATAATCTCTTTGAAATGACTGCATATTTTAGTATATTCAGCAGTGATTTATTGAGTTCTTCTATCTCAGCATCAGGTAAAGAAATAAGCTGTTATTTTTGTAGTGCCTGCTAGACTGTTGTTCCAGCGTCCTGATTATATAAACCAGGGCCTTCTTCGGAATGTGCTCTCTCGAGAACTTGAGAAAGCCCTTCAGCCTCGGTGTCCTCCTTTGAGACAGCTTTAGAAGGTCCCAACACCCCTCTCCTCCAAGCGGCAGGATCCCAAGATAGAACACGTCCCAGAACGGGCGTGGCAGACTACATATAGTCATTCTCTAATTTCAGAATTGTGGGTCAGTATTGGCTTTTTATATATCAGGCGCTAGTGCTGTGAACCAGCCCCAAGCCAGTCTTGTCATATACAGCTAACTCTTGGGGTTTGTTGATAGACAGCAGTCGCTACCAATAGGGATTAGTTCTTTCCTTATAACCCAGCTGTCAGATTATAATGAAAGCAAGCCCCAGCCCGAAATCTATAATAAGAACTTATTAAGCAAGCTGGCACAGCCCAGCTGTTCTTGTGAGCTTTGTGAAGTCCTATTTCTCACTCCTCTTCGGTGATTAAAATCACACCTTGCACGAGAGGCTCGCTGGAGTCTGAAGAGACAATATGGTCAGGTTCAGCCGGCCAGCGTCTGCTCTCCGTGTTTGGTGCGGGTGGGTAGGGACCAAGGCGGAACAGGATCCTTAAAGTTCCACGCCAGGGCTACCAAGTGTGGTTCACGGACCGGCGCTGGGCCACCAGCTAACGGTGGCTGGTGTGTGACAAATGTAGAAATAGAAAGCCATCATTTTAGAAACTCCTAAAGCCGTTTAACATTGCTGCAACGTCCTGTAATTTGGTGTCATTGTATTTTACAAAACTAATGGTTTACAAGAGGTTGGAAATCAAAATCCTGGTGTGTCACTATAGTTGGAGAAACACTGGTCTCAGCCGTTATGTTCCAAGATCCTTCACCCTATTGTTGAGAATATGTTAGCCAGTCCACGTATCCTGAGTGCCACCGACTTCACTAATGAGACTGGGTTTCTGCTATCTTTTCTGCTAGTAGCGAACCCCTTTGCTTACTAGGGGAGTTAAGCACTACTTTTACAAATGCAGATTTATTTCTCTCATTTATTATTCGAAGTTGCAAAGCCTCTTCTGTTGTCCAAAGATAAAAAGCTAAAACAGTCCCATAATCTCTGGAAGGTAGTCTTTCTGACTAAACACTAGAAAAGAAAGACTCTTAGAGTTGTAATTAAAAATGACTCGCCCGTATGCTGCGTGCCTTAAGTTCTCACAAGAACACTGTAGTTAGTAGTCCTAACAGACGGTTTCTGCGAACCTTGAACCCAGAGCATGGAAGGGTTCCCTTCTCACGTCCCCGTGATGAGCAGAGAGCTGTTGTTAGTCTTGTTCTTCCATAAACTTACGGAGGCTAGGTCTTGATCATGAACCTGGAATGTGACTCCAGCTTATTCCAGAGACGGTACTAGGGTCCATGGCATGGAGAGAGCTCTGCACTTGGGGTTGGGGGCTTAGACAGTTGCTTTCTGGCTTCATGACTCAGGTAAATTAGAGACCTCTTAGAAGTGATTTTCTTCTGCTGTGGACACATGCTGCCCGTTACATGTGTCACCTGACTCTGTGTGGGTACTTTAATAGGTGTTTTTTCTAGAATTTTGATGTTCTATCCTCCAGTCCACCAACATTCTCCCTGACTCCTCCCTTTTCTTTCTCTTCTTCCTTTGTAGTATTTATGCAAGATAATTTCTGGTACTAGAGCTTATGGTTTGAAGTTTGTTTAATTCATCAGCTCATTAATCTCCTACTTCACTCATTCAGTGTTAAGTGTATGACAGACTTTAAAAAAAAGTTAGGATGCCTGGGTGGCTCAGTCCATTAAACATCCGACTCTTGATCTCAGCTCAGGTCTCGATCTCAGGATTGTGAGTTTAAACCCCATATTAAAAAAATTATTCTTTTTCCCCTTGTAGCTTGTGTCTTGCACACAGTATTCACTTCATAAATATTTTAGTATTCTAGTGACAGCCATGCTTCTTAAATGCAGAAAAATTTTTTTCTGGCTGGAGTATAATTCTAATTACTTCTCTCTTGCTATAGATGATTGTTTTGTAGAAAAAGAGAATATGATAATTTGGACTATGAATGAACCGAAACTTACTCAAACAATTAAATGTGTGAAATTGAAGTATTTATGGCAGTTTTGAACTTGTTTTATTTTCACTTTTGTCCAAAAACTGGCTGTCCTAAAATTTGCAGCTTTTTGATATTTTCAGTGAAATCTCCAATACTTTATTTTCACTTAATACTGAAGAAATGAAATTTTAAACTAATTTTATTTTCAGTGCATTATAAAACTGTATTTGAGAAAAATCATTCATAACAGTGGATGGCACTCTTGGTTCATACCTGAGAAGTAATTATCATTAAGGAGAACTTTTAAATGCTGGTTAAAAATGCCTTTAAACAAGTAGCCCAGTTAAAAATTTTAGGCAGTATTAGAATGGGGATTTCATCTTAATTTTTGTAAATTCTTCCTTCCAGAATCATTATTTTGTATAAACTTTGAAATGGATACATAATGTTTTTAGTAATGATACATAAAGAAAGGGTTTCAAAAAAAATCATTTCAAATTCTAGCATGTACTATTCCCCTAACTAAAAAGTGTATTTTGCTTACCACTTTTCTGATTAAACAAAACTTCAGTGTGAGGAAGGGAGATTAAAAAACTGAAAATTTAAAGAAACTCAAATTTGGGCACAGCATTAAGGGAACCTTAGGTTGCAGTTGATTGAGGTGAGCGGTCAGCACCTTGTTCAGGCTATTTCATTGAGTCTGTGGTGAGAGGTGTATGTTAATTATAAATCGTTGTAGATATTTTCATAGTTTTAGAAAGTTTTTTGTTTTTTAATTCATCTGTGGAAGTCTTTTCTGCTTGGTCATTAAGAAAATCGGGGTGCTTGGGTGACTCAGTTTGTTAGGCACCCAACTTCAGCTCAGGTCATGTTCTCATGGCTTGTGGGTTCAAGCCCTGCATCCGGCTCTCTGCTGACAGCTCAGAGCCCGGAGCCTGCTTTGGATTCTGTGTGTCTCCCTCCCTCTGCCCCTTCCCCTGCTCACACTCTGTCTCCTCTCTCTCAAAAATAAACATTAAAAAAAAAAAAACAACCAAAGAGCCCTCTATCTGGACACCTGTTAAGTGCTGAGGATAGACATGAGCTCATTTGGTGTTGCTGTCTGCCGTGGGGATCCCACAGGAGAGCAGAACAAGCACAGACCAATTAGAACGTTGGAAGCAGGACAGTCCGGGTGTAGACAGAGTTACCTGAGGAGCACCAATGGAGTATTCGGATGGATTAGGGAGGGCTTCCAAAGAAGGTGGGTATTCAGGCTGTGTGTCGGAATTTACCTCGTTGGTGGGTTTCTGAGGCCATCTGAGCAGGTGGGGGAAGACCCAGACTGTGGTGTTGAGTTGTCTCACATAGGAAATGCACACCGGCCGGGCCATACACCGGGAACAGTGAGTTGTTAAGTGCGGTGGTGTTTCGGATGATGGTCTAGGAGAACAGCCGTGAAAGATGTGGCTGGAGATTGCTTAGGTTCAGACCTTGGCATCATCATTTCATCGTTTGCTGTGCGACTGTGGGCCCTAGAGTTTTACAAAGAGAAGAAGCTGCCAGCTGGAGGGCAGGAGAGCTAGCGTCTCTGCTGTGCACTTGTCAGGTGCCTCCTAAGGTGCATGAAGTTCATCCATCGGAGTGAGATTTGAGTTCCCTGTTTTGATGTTGAACGTTTGGGACTGTTAAGTCCTACAGATTCAGAGTAGAGGACTACCCGATCTCCTGTCTTTTCTTCTTTCCTTCCTGCCCCTTCCTTTTTCCCTTCCCTTCCTCTCCCATCCCCTCCTTCTCTTCCCTTTCTTCCTTTTTTACCAGTACTTGAGTTAGGGTGCAAGAAAATGAGGGGCCCTGGGAAGGGCACGCTGGGAGCAGATGACTGGCTGTGTCCAAGGAGCTACCATCTGTCAGTTCCTGTTGCTTCAGGAAAACTTCCCAACCCTTATCAGGAAGGGGAGAAGCCTCCAGAATGTGTCTAGTGCAACTTTAATTAAGGATAATTGGATACACACATGATTGTGGATAAAGGCTTGTCAGTTTTTTCCTCTCGAAAATAGTACATATTCATAGTTATGTCAGAAACCACTTGAAAAAGTCTTTTTGCTACATCTCAGCATGGTAGCACTGGTTGTTTTATTTTTTCTAACCCTGACAAAGCAGAATGTTTGGTTTGGCTTTTTAAAACGGCAATAGAGCTGTAGTTACGACCTCATTTACTTTATCTGATGAAGCTGTCTCTGAGGAATGTCTCTTTTTCTGTAAATTCACGAAAGAACCTGGGTTAAGGCAAGGTCGTTTTTTGAAATCCTGCTTTCTGTTTCCAAACAACGTATGTGGCTTTGTGACTTGTAATTTGTATTTTATGATTCTTTTTAGGTTTGCCTTGAAATAGCTATTAATAGTTAGAAGTAATATGGGTTTAGGAAAGTCTTTCTACCTTGTAAAGTGCATTTTGGGTATTGTTCCAGTACTGTTTTTGAGGAAAATGGAAACTGTCTGAAAGGGGATTTTTTTTGTTGTTTTCTCTTCCTCCCCCAACTCCTTGCCCCATCTCTGATGTTCGCCTGCCCACGTGCCTGTACACATTTATGACAGTGGCATATAATGATGGATTTATTTATTTAGGACCTGTAGCACCTTGTGACTGGAAGATAAGATTGGTGGTCTGCTTTAGTCATTGGCTCGTTCATATAGTCATTGTCCTCACTCATTTATCCAACTGTGGGATAGCTGTATGTATCAGATTCTTTAAGTGCGATGACAGAAGCGAGGCTCGCCTGTTTCATCCCTGCCCCTGAGAGTCCAGTCAGGTTTAGTTAACTGGTCAATAATTCCGTTTTTTCATGGAGTATTATAACCATCAGTTCTTTATTTATATGTGTGTGGCTTAAGGTTGTCAACCTAGATAGGACTACAAAGACACAGATTGTACAAAGTAGGCTTGGAGAACATAGGTGGCTAAAAATGGCCCTGTCCAGTTTCATGTTCAGCATGTGGGATGTGAGAGGTGGGGACCCTCTTTGGTAACTGATTACCTTTGAGAATTCAGTCACCACGGTCACCTGCTGTCCTCACACCGGAGTTCAGACAACCCGTGGCCCTTTGAGTGTTGATTCTCTGTTTACTCTGTTAAACTCAGTGCTCCAGTTTTACTTCCAACCAGTGAAACTGTTAAGACCCCTTTCTGTTATATCTTAACCTCTTTCTCATTCTTATTTCTACTATTAGGTTTATTTGTTTATTTTCACACCTTAGTTTTCAGTTACACGCAAAGTAAGAAACAAAGCAATAAAAATAAAGACGCTATGTCACTAGCAGTGCTGATGTTGACACGTTGAACTAATTTTTGGAAAACAAAAAGGCGTCTGCCTGCGTCCAGTGTCCTCGAGGGGAGGGAGGGTGGGGCCCAGGGGCTGCTGCTAGGAGGGGCAGTGGTGTCCAGCGCCCAGTAGTGACTCCTGGCTGGAATGATGTGAGTCCGTTACCTTCACGTTCTAGTGGTAGATCATCAGAGGTGAGTGATGGAAGAGGGCGGAACATAGGTGTTGCAAGGTTTGCTTAGTGTTTGGTTTTTAAGTTGCCTTCTTCTTGGATGCCCTAGTTGAGACTTGCACAGTGACCACGGCTCCTACGCAGGGTACTCTCCGGGTGGTGCCCCGCAGGGCTTAGTGGAAGCGGCCTCTGTGCTTGCTTCATTTCTTACTTTCCATCGGCGACCCAGTATGGCGGTGCGTATTTCAGTGGTTCCTGGACAGCTTCAGGTGACCGATCCTGCCGTGTCTGTATTTTCTGCCTTATCTTGCCGTCTCTTTATCTTCTTTAAATCATTGCTTAGGTCACTATTCTTCCATCTTTGTGTATCTTGTCTATCCACAAGGGGCCATACCACCACTGGGCTCTTTTCTTCTTTACGTTTGACATCGAATGATTAGTCGTGTGTGTGTGTGTTTGTGTTTATTTATTTTTAAACTTTTTTCTTTTAATGTGTATTGTTGAGAGAGAGAATGTGAGCAGGAGAGGGGAAGAAAGAGAGGGGGAGACACAGAATCCAAAGCAGCCTCGAGGCTCAGATCTGCCAGAACATAGCCCCACGTGGGGCTTGAATCTACAAACTGCAGGATCATGACCTGAGCTGAAGTTGGACAGTCAACCGACTGAGCCACCCAGGCACCCCAGTGCGTGTTTTTAGAGAGGTCATTGGAAGAGCTTTTTTCCTGAATTTAGATGTATTGATAACAGCCAAAAAGTAACTTTAATAAAGCTAGACAAGAGTATCCATTCTTTTTAGTATACAGTACTTCATAAATTTACCTTTATCTTTTTATTCTCTTTCCTGATGGTTTTAGCTGTAGTTACCATTAGCATATTTAACGTGCTTTACAGCAGACCCTTGAACAAGACAGGGTTGAACTGCACAGGCCCACGTATATGTGGATTTTTTTCATTAAATATACATACAGCTCTGTAAATAGATTTTCTCTTCTTTATGATTTAAAAAAATTTTTTAAACTTTTATTCATTTTTGAGAGAGAGAGAGAGTGAGCAAACAGGGGAGAGGCAGAGAGAGAGGGAGACACAGAATCTGAAGCAGGCTCCAGGCTCCGAGCTGTCAGCACAGAGCCCGACGCGGGGCTCAAACTCACAAACCGCGAGATCTTGACCTGAGAGCTGAAGTCGGCCGCTTAACTGACTGAACCACCCAGGCGTCCCCTTTATGATTTTCTTAATCACATTTTCTTTCCTCTAGCGTATTTTACTGTAAGAACACAGTAACATACAAAGTATGTGTTAATCAACTGTGTCTGTTACTGATAAGGCTCTTGGTCAATAATAGTTAAGAGAATGCTCGCAGTTAACAGTAAGTAAGTTGACAGTGGTTCAGCTCTTGGGAAGTCAGAAGTTTTATTTGACTGTGCAAGAGTCAAATATGTGCTCCTAACCCTCCGCGTTGTTCAAGGGTCACCTCTTTACTAAAAAGCATAGATTTTCAAATATATTTCATTAGGATGAGTTAACAAGTGGAATTCTGTCAGAGTTAAGAACTTTTTTATGGGTCTGGGAATATAGATTCAAATTGCTTGCCACAGGCATTTATTATTTTAAGTAGGCTCCACCATAGGGCTTGAACTCATGACCCTGAGATCAAGAGTCTGCGGTCTGAGCCAGCCAGGCGCCCCTCACATTGCTTCCTATCCCCTTGCCATCACAGTGCTGACAGTGAACAGGATACATAGTTTATTCCGCTAAAGGCTTTGTTCTTATCCCCATTTTATGGAAACTGAGATTGAAGAGATTAAATCATGTGCCCGCAGCTACCATCTTAGCTTAAATGTAGCTGAAAATTGCAGCCTCATGGGCTCAGTGTGAGAGGCCATTTGGCCTTGTGTGAGGAGTGTGACTCTGGAGCCAAGCTGCCCGGGTCTAAATCCTGGCTTCACCGAGGATTGTGTAACTCCCGGCAAGTTTGTTTCTGCATCAGTTTTCATCTCTCTGGGAGTATTCATAAAAATAGCTGTTTCATAGGCTCGTTGTGAGGATTGAGTCTATCTGTCCATCGCTTAGAATAGCATCTGGCAAATCAGTGATTATAAGTGGTTGCTGTCAGCATCATCATTATTAATTAGATTGCATTCTCTTTAATTTTTCCCCCATGTATGTTTATTCCTTCTTTCTAAAACAACACAGACATTTTGGGCAGTCAGGTTCGTGGGCCGCACATTTGTGTGAGTGAGCGAACGAGTGGGTGAAGGAATGCCTGGACCCACATCTTTGACTTTTGTGTAGTTACGATGCTTTATTAAAAACCTCCTCGTTTTGGTGTAGTAGGTGAGAAGGAACTATTTTAATTAATTTATTTATTTATGTTAAAGTTTTTAAAATTTATTTAGAAAGAACGGGAGGGGCAGAGAGAGAGAGAGAGAGACCCAGCAGGCTCTGCACTGTCAGCAGAAGATCAAGAGTTAGACCTGAACCAAGATCAGGAGTTGGGTGCTCAGCTGACTGAGCCACCCAGGCGCCCCGGAACTCGTTGAGTTTAAGGGCATCATGCCAATAGGTGGATTTGTCCTCCGTAACATTTCTTTGCCGAATGTCTAGATGGGCGCCAGAGAAGCAGAACAGCTTGCCTGGTGAGCAGCAGGTCGGTTGAAGCTCTTTACTCATGGGTTACACTGCCCGCGGTCACTTGCCAACCAATGAGAACGGTCCGAGGCCTTTCTTATAAAAGATGGGGGCAAACCCTATTAATTAGGGATAGACTTTGCAAAACTATTTATTAAGTTCCTTTATTATTTGTAGCCCCATGGGCCAAATACCAGCTGCCCACACACCTTCTGAATACAAATCTATTCTTGGATTAATTAAAAACCCTTTTGGCAGATTCATATATTCAGAGACTCTTGGAGCTGGAAAGGATTTTAGAGATTAAAATTTTTCTTTTCATAGATGATGAAACTGAGGCCCACTGGGCCCAACAGCCCAGAGTTTGGTGGCTCTGCACGTTGGACTCACTTGTAGGGGAGCTGGTCTGTGACAGACAGAGAGAGGCCACTCTAACACGTGATCCACCTCCACCTTCAGGGTTCTAGAGCCTGGTGGAAGGATCGATCAGTAGCTTCTGTGGTCTGCGAGACATCATAAAAGTGGTATTTTATGTTAGCTTGCGTTGAAGTGTATATAGGTCAAAACAGCAGAAAATGGTATCACTTCAGCCATTAATGCTTGTGAAGGGACAGTGGGACACGGTGAACTTATCTCTGTATTTAGTGCATTGGATTAAACGGAATAAAGAGTCTATTGTTACTTAAGACTTTTCTTTTGATGTGTGAGAACCTTCACGAGAACTCTAGACTTTTTATCTCCTCGTGCTCCTCTTCTGTTCACACGTTATTTGCCTTTCCCGCCTATATTTCTGGCTCTACTCTTTACTTTCCTCTTTCCCTACGGGCTGTGTGTCTGTATCCCTAGCACGTAATAGTGACTGGCATGCGGAAACTTTCAATAACAAAGTTTTCTGACTCCATTTACAAATGCTAGTGATAGGTTTTCATTCCACATTTTCTCTTGCTCTTTGTTTCCTACGTATTTCAGCCTTTCTCCGGTTGTGTTCTCTGAGAGAATGAAGCCTGAACATAACTCTTGAATATTCTGTGGCGCATACTGTATAGAATGAATCTACTTCTTTCCTAGGCTTCTAGATTGGCAAGTATCTATTTACCATCCTTGGGAGATTAGAAAATAATCACCAAGATGACTTTTGTGGTATTTGTCTTGGAATGCTGGTTGAGAAAGCCCTATTTAGTCATTTCATCGGGCTTCCTAATACCGTTCCTCAGGTTTACTTTACTGGGAAGCATCATCACTGACCTCATTTTGATACAGTTGTGTGTTTTACACCACATTTCCTTATGTCACATAGACTCTTTATTATAGGTCGTTGCTAAATTTGCATTCTGTTATATAAGTTATAGTTGACTTGGCTTATTCTTTAAAGAGAAACAAAGGAATAAGTTTATAAGAGAATTCTGTCATTGCTCTATTCTTATGTGAAACATACACTACTTGAATATCAGACTTGCCACTTCCTGTTGGATTTGTATGTGACACGTGCTAGCACCATGACTACACAAGTTCCAAGGACAAAGGAAGGAGACTAGAATGACTAGATCAGAGTATGGTTAATGCTGAGTTGGCCACACAACTGACCCTTGAGAGTCAGCCCTGTTTTAGGCATGGCCTCCAAGACTGGCAACCATCGAGTTTTTACTTCCAAAGGAGTCCATGTTAGATGTGGTAGGGCACAGTTATATGAAAATAAAAGAAGAAATAAAACCCAGCCTGAGGCGCCTGGGTGGCTCAGTCGGTTACGCGTTTGACTTCGGCTCAGGTCATGATCTCACGGTTCATGGGTTTGAGCCCCACGTCAGGCTCTGTGCTGACAGCTCAGAGCCTGGAGCTTGCTTTATATTCTGTGTCTCCCTCTCTCTCTCTGACCCTCCCCTGCTCATACTGTCTCTGTCTCTCAAAAATAAATAAAAGACATAAAGAAAAACCCAACCTAACCTGTTCACAGATGACATGATTATCTACACAGAAAATCCCATGGAATCCGCAATAAATTTGGAACTCATCAGGGAGTTTAGCAAGAATGCAATATCAAGCCCACAAAAAGCAACTGTATTTCTATGTACTAGCAATGTTCAATTGGAAACTGAAATTTAAAAATTATTTTACAAAGGAGCTCCCAGAAAAATTACTACAAATCGTATTAGGATTGGTATGAGAGAAATGACAGTGGAAGAAATCAAAGAAGATCTAAAAAATAGATCTATGATGTTTATGAATTGGAAGACTCAACATAGTGACAGTTATCAATTCTTCCCATGTTCATCTTTAGATTTGATTTCAATATAAATTATGGTTGGATTTTTTTTTTTTGCAATTATGGACAAGTTGATCCTAAATGTTATATGGAAAGATAGAGAGACTAGAGCTTATCTGAAATAGTTTAGAGAAAGAGTAAAATTGGAAGAATCGCAGCACCTAGTTTATAACGTACTCTCAAACAACAACCATCAAGAGAATGTTAAGGCAGAGACACAGAAGTCACTGGGAACAGATCAGCAAGTCCAGAAATAGACCCCCACCAAAGGGCAGTTGACTTTTGACAAAGGTGCCAAGTCTGTCCAAGGAGAACACAGCGAAAACAGGGGAAATATCAAATTTCACTGGAGTGGTAGTAATCCACATTAAAAAAGAAGAACTTTGACCTAAGCCACATGTATATGATAGTTCACTTTGGAATCAGTGATCCAAAAGTAAAATTTTAAATTCCAAAAGTCCTAGAAGAAAACATAGGAGAACATTTTTGTGATCTGTGGTTAGGCAAAGAGCTCTTTGACATGATACCCAAAGCATGATGTAGAAAAGGTAAAAGGAAGGACTTCATTAAAATGAACATATTTTGCTCTTGAATGATACTGTCAGGAGAATAAAGAGCAAGCTGAAGACTGGGAGAAAGTATTTACATACCCAACCATAGACTAATACCCAGAATAACTCTGAAAACTCAGTATGAAAACCAAAACCCACTTAAAAAAATGGACGCGAGGCTTGAAGAGACACGGTGCTAAAGAGACTATTCCAATGGCAATGAGCACATGTAACGTTTTTCAGCGTTGTTACTCTCCCACAGATCCCGTATGAGGCTGGGAGGATTAAGAAGTACTGAGCGTCCCAGGTGTTGGCAGGCTTTGGGGAGCATCTGAAACTCTCACACGGTGGGGTGAAATGTACAGCCACTTTGTGAAGAGTGTCATGCCAGCTGACCATGTGACCTTTAGTCCCACTTGGGGGTATGAGAAATGAAAACTTCATTCCATAGGAAAACGTGTACAGAAATGTTTATAGCAGCTCCTCTCCAGATCTTCCTAAACCCAAACCAGTTCATATGTGTTCTGGGGGTGACTGGATAGATAAGCTATGTTCTATGCATTCGATGGTTGGTGAGCGATAAAAACGTGAATTAATGATTGCTACCCCTGGCATCTTGGGTGGATCTCCAAAGCATTCTGCCCAGTGAGGAAAGTCAGTTTAAAAAAGTTATATCCTGTATGATTTATTTATATGAAATTCAAGAAATGAGAAGATGATAATGATGCGGAAAAGACTGATGATTTCCATTGCTTAGAGCTGGAGGGAGAATGAAAGGGTGGATGTAGAGAGAGAAGGAAGGAGTGTGTTGGGTGGTGAAACTCTTGTATCCTTTTTACCATGGTGGTTGCATATATCTATTGTATATGTGTGCTAAAATTCACAGAACTAAACTGTATATTCTGCAACAAATTCATTGTAGGAGCTACCATGTGACAGTTATTGTTAAACATTAATTGATCCTACTAAGAAAAAATATATTAATTGTTTAGGTGGAGAACCAAGGAAGGAGATTGAAATTTTTGAAAGAAAGGTGTAACCTTGCATCTGAATAGGAAGCAAAGTCGTCTGGACAAAGAGGGAGATGGGTTTGGGTCTGTATATTTGCAAAGAACTTCGTTTTGGAGCGGCTTTTGAGGTTAAATGGAGTCTTGCTGAATTGTCCTCAGTAGTGAATGGAATATTGTCACCTCAAGGTAATAGGAGATGAATAATAAGACAGTGAAATGGCAGGTTTTTGTCAATCTGATTTATTAAATAACACTTTTTAATTACCTGCTGTCATTTCCCATTAAAGAAGACTCTCTTTCGTTTTGGCGGTCCTGCCAGTCACCCTTTGTGGGTCAGCAGACAACTTGTGGAAGCGTTCTGTTGTTTGTTGCTGGAGGTGAGAGTGGGCAGGGATGGAATCTGGTCAGGACGGGAATGTCAGTCACGGAAGATGGGGCGTGCCTCACAGTCAGGCCGGCGTCTGTGTGTTTTCGTGACCTCTGTGCACATATGCGTACCAACCTTGACATTGGTCTCGCTACTTCTGCGTGAAGAGAGAAATTATTATTGCTTTGGAAGTGGTGCCGATAAAATTGCAAAAGTTGGGGTCCCCGGCTGGGTCAGTGGGAAGAGCAGGTGCAAAGTGGAGAGTTAGTGTTCCAGGCGTTTCAGCCCGACTGGCTTACGAACAGGGAGTTACCGGTGTCCTCCTCATAAATAGCTTATTACATAGTAAGCCTACCTCTGTGAACACACTTCCGTCCATGATTTTTTGCCAGTTTTAACTAACACCTGGTGATTGCTGTAGATCTTTTCATCCAGAGAGAAGAGGACACAGGTATATACCTGTTTAAATACTTTTGTGTTTGAGGCGCCTGGGTGGCTCGGTTCGTTAAGTATCTGACTTGATTTCAGCTCGGGTCATGATCTCAGGTCTGTGAGATCGAGCCCTTAGTGGGCTCTGCACTGGCCGTGGAGTCTGCTAACGATTCTGTCTCTCCTTGCCCGTGCTCGCTCTCAAAAATAGAGAGAGAGAGAGAGATGCTTTTGAAAAGTTCGATGGTGTTCACAGAATCTTTGAAACCTCTCTCTATAGCCTTAGAGACCCAGGGACCCATATTAAAATCCGACCTGGGGGGTGACGTTTATGATGTCGTTCCTCTCCCCCCATTCCTTGTCTCCTCTTGCCAGAGTTTTAAGCCCACAGCATTGGCCACACTTCCCACTTGTGGAGGGTTGGCTCCATGGGTGGGCTTGCCTGTGACTGATCTGCGCAGTTTCCTCTCACGTCTCACCAGCAGACACAGTAATACGGGAGGTGCTGTGGTGGCCACCCCCGTCCCCCGCCCGGGCCCCACGCGGCAGAGCAGCTCCAGCCCTGGACAGGAGGGCTCAGTCCCCTCAGCCGGCACCACCCCTTCTCCCCGGGGCTTCAGGGCCTGGCTCAGGCTCACTTTAGTGGACACACTACCACCACCCCTGCCAGAGTGATTCTCGGTCGGTATTAACTCTTCCAAGGGAGTCGAGACTCCCAGGGAGGTTAAGAAAACAACAGCAGTCACGGTGCATCATCACTGGGGGCACCGCCCGCTGTCCCCTTCGGCATCCAGATCCCTGTTTCAGGCGTGAGCGGAGCAGGAGCCACCATCCGCTTCGTTCATGGCCTCCGCAGAGGCCGCCTTCGCCTCGCGTACATTTCCCCAAATTCTGTCATGGAAATGTCCAGTAGCAGTGTTCCAAGAATTTCATCATGAACACCATGAGGAGCTCATCGTTAACTTTTTGTTTGTTTGTTTTAAAATTTTTATTTATTTTGAGAGAGACTTTGTGAGCTGGGGGGGTGGGGGGAGTGGCAGAGAGAGAGGGGGAGAGAGAATCCCAAGCAGGCTCCGTTCTGTGAGCAAGGAGCCCAGTGCAGGGCTCAAACCCCTGAGCCACAAGATCCTGACCTGATCCCAGATCAGGAGCCAGATGCTTAACTGACTGAGCCTCCCGTCATTAACATTTTATAATCCTTGACATATCACAAAATCATCTCTCCATTTCTACCATCCGTCAGTTCATCCTGCTTTTTTCAACACATTTCAAATTAAATTGCAGACATCAGAACACTTCTCTTTAAAGTGCTTTCTCAGACATGCCATTAACCGGAGGTCAGTGTTTGGTTATCGTTTCTGCGTAAAATTTAGAAACAGTGGGAGGTGCACATCTAACAAGTACATTTCCTAAGTTTTAGCATCACATTTACCTGTGTAGCCCCTATCTGTTAAAAACCTGTGCTTTGATATAATTCACATAATATTCAGAACGCAATATAGTAACCCTCTTGTTTTATAGGGAAATGTTGCTAAATATTCTGTATTTGCCATGTTAAGAAAAAAAGCTGCAGGGGTGCCTGGGTAGCTCATTTGGCTAAGTGTCTGACTTGGGTCAGGTCATGATCTCAAGGTTTGTGAGTTCGAGCTCCGCATAAGACTGACTGTTGTCAGCATAGCACTTCAGATCCTCTGACTCCCTCTCTTCCCCTCCCCTGCTTGTACCCATGTGCTCTCTCTCTCTCTCTCTCTCAAAAATAAATAGACATTTTATTTTAGAGAAAGAGCGCATGTGAGTGAGCATGCAAGCAAGGAGGGGCGCATAGAGAGAAGGAGACACAGAATCTGAAATAGGCTTCAGGCTCTGGACTGTCAGCCCAGAGCCCGACTCAGGGTTTGAACCTGTGAACTGCGAGATCATGACCTGGGCTGAAGTCGTAAGCCTGACTGACTGAGCCACCCAGGCACCCCTGGAAAATAGCTTTCGAAGTTTAGGAATTGCACCAACTTCATTGAGTAAGAATATCCTGAATGCATATTATGTGTCAGCTACAATGCGAGACGGAAGAATGTACTGCAGAGTAAAGAATCGTGAGTGAGTTGTCACAATTCAGGAAAGAAATCTGTAGTACGGACTTGGAGGCAAGAGAAAACAGGACTAAGAATTAAGTGATTGATTGGTCCGTTCAGGCATCTGACAACAGCAGCCTGCAGGCCAGATCAGCCTTGGCTTTGTCTGTACAGCCTGTGATCTAAGGATGGCTTTCGTATTTTTCGAAAGCTCAAGGCGAAAATCATAATATTTTATGACACATGAAAGTTACATGAAATTCAAATACATGAATACAGTTACATGAAATTCAGGCATAAATAAAGGTTTGGTGGTATATGTGCTGCCGAAGGGAGCACTAAATAAAGTTTTATTTGGAAACAGCCACAGTCACACCATTCGTGTGTCCTCGTTGGCTCTGACTACGTTTTGCGCTGCGGGGGCCGAGGTGAGTAATTGCGCCAGACAGTACACGTGGTGCCTGCAGAAAAGAGTTAATGCAGAAGGTCTGTGGGGGCTCGGGGCATGGCACTGGGCCTGACCCTTTTCTGTAAACCTGGACGCCTGGTTGTCGAGTTCTGTCTACGTTGATTAATCTGGAAGACAGCGGCTGTGACCCGTCACCGCCTGCGTGGCCAGCTCCGAGGGCACATTCTGTGGCGCGTCCTGCGGGCTGGCCGAGGCTGCAGTGCTGCATGTGTGCGTCACTGCTTTTCTCTGCTGGAGGGAGGGGGGTGTTCCGTGTGGCCCCTCCCGACAGGACAGGGGTCAGGAGCCGCTGCCTGACTCCTTCCGGTGTCGTCACCTGCTGCGTCCTTCTGCTCACTGGTGTCACAGACCATAGCCAGAGGCGCGAGTCCCCAGAATACCATGAGTCCTTCTAGTAAACTGCCAACCCGGTGGGTGGTCTCGGGTCCCCTGAAACCGAGGGGCTGTCAGTAAGAGCACGGAAGGCACAGCGCTCAGCACGTGACAAATTGCAGTTATAACTAATTCAGCAGTGTTTTGAGTAGACCTAGAGTGCTTTAAAAATGTTTTACTTTATTTTTCGTTACCATCATTCCCAAACAAAAGAAGATAAAGGTATGCTTTGAATGTCTCACTTTGAAGGCGCGGTGGAGTGTGCATTACACTGTTAGCAAATCAGATGGCAGAGCGCCGTGTTTTTTTCTGCTGTGAGGCTCTGCACAGGAAGAAGACAATCTGCCTTGCCGATATCGGACTCGGCACTCATCACGGTGTTCCAGGTTCTCAGAAAAGCCGCGGTTAGAAGTATTAGACAATTTCCAGGGGAAGATCTGTTTACAGTAGAATCGCTTTACAGAAGTAACAGATGAGGAAGGGGATACGAGCCAAATTGTCTCTGACTGGCACTTCTGTGAGCCAGGCAAGAAGAGCTCCTTATCAATACTGGTGTAACCGAGCCGTGTTTGGAGCAGCTGGAGGAGTGTGTCCGGTGGAAATAAATGGGTTTAGTGCACACTAGGGGAGGGCGGTTGCCCAAAGAGTGGAGACCACGAGGAGCTGTACCCACAGTTCACTCCAAAACTGGACAAATGATTTCAGGCGGTTTTCTTTGGCACTTTGTTAGTAAATGTTTCCAGTCCCACTCGATTAGGGGAGCCAGCGAGGAATCGGGGGCGGCGGAAGGATCGCCCTCTCGGCACAGCCCGTGTGGAACGCCTGCAGGGGGGAGTATTTACAAGGAAAGGAAGAGAACACTGACTTGGCACTACCTGAAGTGGAACCTGCTAAGATGTGTTGTGGCCGACGACGGTGAAAATATGTGCACAGGAGGAGAAGCCGTGAATTCACAGATTGGGAAAATGTGGGGTGTTCGAAATGTGTAGGTACTCATTTTTTAATCAGCAGACACTTCGAGGATAATACTTGAATCTGTTGCACACAGAAGCAGAAGTCCAGTGGTGAATTTTTTTTTTCTTACAAATTGAGCCTTTGTTACTTCCGTGAATTTTTTTGTCAGAGAGTAAAGCTAGAAATCTGGACGTGCCCTACTGCCCAGGAATTGGTGACTTAGCAGTGGCACAGGTATACTGTGATTTTTTGAGGTTGGGGCTAGAATTGAAATTAAAAAAAATTTTTAATGTTTTTATTTATTTTGGAGAGAGAGAGAGAGAGAGAGAACGAACTGGGGAGGGGCCAAGTGAGAGGGAGACACAGAATCTGATGCAGGCTTCAGGCTGAGCTGTCAGCAAAGAGCCTGACTTGGGGCTCGAACTCACCAACTGTGAGATCAGGATTTGAGCTGGAGTCAGACAGACTCAACCAACAGAGCCACCCAGGTGCCTCTGAAATTGAAAAGATTCACTCTCAACCGCTGTTACTAGACACTGAGAGGCTTTGGATTAGGTTTTGCTAAAGATTTGATGATGTTTCTTAATGGAATTAAGATGAAAAGTTGAGGGTGCCTGGTTGGCTCAGTCAGTAGAGCACGTGACTCTTGATTTCAGGGTCATGAGTTCAGCCCTTATGGTGAGTATGGAGCCTACGTAAAAAGTGAAAAGTAATGTAACTTCTGTGTGAAGGTCCTACTGCAGGAGTCATTTTGATAGTAACTAATGTTTGCATCACAAGGAACGCTTCACGTGCTGTCCAAACTCAAACCAAGAATATGCTCTTTATTCTTACCCAGATTGGTAGTAGATCATTTGCTGATCTCAAACTACAGTTAATTCCAGGACCATGTTTTGGACCTCAATGCCAGAGTTGAGGAAACTTCCATGCTTGAAAACCTGTTTAAGTGTGGAGGATGGGGCTCCCACGTAACCTTGGAAGCGATTAGTCTGCATTCTATTGATGTGATCGGAGGCAAACATCAAGACTAGAACTGTGTGGCTGCCTTCCAAGGGATGAATTTGCTCAGTTAAATTCGCATGGCTGTGTGTTGCTATCAGTATTCGCCTTTACCCATCTGTGTGAAAAGACATTTTCAAAGATGAAATAAGTAACATCTCTTCATCTCTGCACATATCCGTATGAATGGATGAATATTTGTCACCAGCTGTGATAATGGGGAATATTAAATTTGAACCCATATTAAGCAAAATATTTTCCCCCACACGGAAAGAATTATATTCCACTCCTGAGGAGGTCTGTATTTCAAGAAAATTGTATCTGTTATTAATACCTTTTGAATTTTGTCAATAAAAAGCTTTAGGAGTTTCGCTATCTCTCATTATAAAAGTACATACTTAACAACTTTGATCTTGCCTTTTGCCTTGGAAGGACTGGCGTGGCTTGGAAAAATATTTACTCTTTATCCTTTCACAGAAAAAGTTTGCCACACCTTTGTTAGTTGATTGACTATGGAAAGGGGGGTTGGTGATGGAAAGGGAGAGATGATGCCCGCTGTCTCCGTCTGGGACACGGTGGTGCTGTCCTTGCAGACCCGGGGTCCCACGAGGCCGGTTTGGTGGTGGGATACGGATGGGCAGTTGAATTGTGGGCCTGTGTGTGAGACACCTGTGGGAGGTTCTCAGCAGCCAGTTGAGGATTTGGGTCTGAGTTTCCGGAGACAAACTGGGGTGAGATGTGCCGTCAGTAGGATAAGATGGTAAGAGGATCCTTGGGTGTGGTTTCAGTGTAGTCTGTGTTCCTTCAGAAAGTAATTCTGTTTTTCTCCTGTGTTTTGTACTAGGAAGCAAGGCTGCTTTTTCATTGAGTTGGTAAATACAGACTGGTCACTAAGTAACTAATGTTCTTTGATTTGATGCTTAGAGGAATGTTTCACGTTCTCTTCTGGAAAGAGAACGATACTGTTCTCTTTCCCTGGGTATAACTTTAATTCTGAGCTCAGTACTTGAAGTCGAATCCACAAGGTCTTTTTTGAAAGCAAAAAGCATACATGCATTTTGGCTCCATCAGTGTTGCTTGCAGAAACCACAGTGTTTTTATCAGGGGGAAAGCAAAAACTTGTTTACAGTGGAAAGCATAACAAAATCTGTGATCTTTTTGCCTGAGGGCTCTTTCCAAAACAACTTACTGTAACAGACATCTAAGGTCAGTATTTCCTAATTAAGACTATTCAGCTGCAGCTGGGGCTCCCAGGCCTAACCATCACTCGGGCTGTTCCTTACACACACACACACACACACACACTGTCTCTCTCTCTCTCTCTCTCTCTCTCTCTCTCTCTCTCTCTCTCCCTCTCCCTCCCTCTTTAATATACTGTGCCTTTCAAGTTACTAGTTAGTATCAGGAGGCCAGGCCTTTTTTAGCTTAAACCACCATGATGGAGAAAGAGGTTTCATTTCATATCACTAATAATTTTTAACTTTTTTTGCCTCTTTCTGAAGCCAGATTGAGGTATCCAACATGATGAGTAGGTATATGTCTCTGTGAGCCAGCTCTGAGCGGGGGATTTGACGTTTCTGGATTTTAGTGTGTTGGTAATGACCTTGTGTCTGCCGTTCCTGGGGACGGAGGCCCCGGCTGGGGAGGTGGCCTCCTTCGTCCTGTTCTCGCTTGTTTTCCGCACAGGACCTCATTCTGGTGAATGCTCAGTAAATATTTGTTCATTTGAACTCAATTAAGTGAGTAAATTGGAGGGTTAGCAGCTGAAGAATACATTTAGAAAGGAAGCGACGCTTCACGGAGGACTTCTCTGGCTGCTGGAGAGTGTACGGAGTGACGGAAAGTTGGGGACTGATGGGCCTCATCCTTTTTATTCTTAGCTGGTTTTTAAAAAAATTAAAAAAAGTTTCTCATTTAAGATACGCAACTGCCTGAAGAAAGATATTTTTAATTTTGTGGTTTCACGAATAGAAATTACTCAGGAATGTAACTGTGTTTCATATTCCAGTTTTATAACATGAAAAAACTTACTATAGAAAAGGAAACATCAAGTCAGTTTGAAGATGTACGTAAATTTACAGGTGGACACATTCTTATTTTGGGTCCTGTTTTTCTACCTTTTGGTCTTTTACATTTCCTTTATTTTCTTAATTATGGAGAACTCAGGAAAGGGTAGCATGAGGAACCCTCAGAGGTTCCCTAGGCTGCAGTAATGATCAACTCAGGGTAATCCACATTATTTTACCCATCATGCACCACCCCTGCCCCTTTCCTGACTCAGCACAATTGGATTATTTTGAGCCAAATTCCAGAGATTGTATTATTTTTTAAATATATTTTTATGCTTTTTATTTATTTTTGAGAGACAGAGAGAGACAGTGTGAGCAGGGGAGGGTCAAAGAGGGAGGGAGGCACAGAATCTGAAGCAGGCTCCAGGGCCCGACACGGGGCTTGAACTCACAAACTGTGAGATCATGACCTGAGCCGAAGCCGGACGCGGACCCTGCTGAGTTGCCCAGGGGCTCTTCCCTGAGGTTTTAGACCATTCTCTTCAGTGGAAGCAAGACCTACACACCCCTTCCCAGCTTACTCAGTCCAGTGCCTGTCTTCACAGCAGAGGAGGCAGACGCGGGCTGGGATTATCTTAACTCATGTGTGAAGGACACTCGTATGAGAGGAGGGACAGCGGGGTCGTTCCTGGGCAGGTCTGCACCAGTCCGGGCCAGTGCTAACTGTATATTCACGTGGTCCCTTCAGTGTGTTTTCATGTTTGGTTTTCTCTTTTCTTTCCTTTCCTTTCCTCTCCTCTCCTCTGTGTCTTTCTTTCTTTCTTTTTCTTTCTCTTCCTTGTTGTTTTTTTAATAACTGATTTCAGGAGATCATTTCACCTGTCCTGTAGCTTCTCATATTCCAGAGTTTTCTGATTGCATCCCCACAATGTTATTTAATATGTTTCTTTATCCTGAGTTCCTGCTGCAAAGTGGAAACTGGATCTAGGACTTGATCAGAGTTGCGACTTTGGCAAGAATACTCGTAGCAGGTGGTGTGTCCTCCTCGTGGCTTCGGCTCGGAAAGCTCCCGGCTAGTTCTCTTACCTCTGTGAACCTGAGCTGTTGTAGTAGGTGTGGGCTGTAGCAAAATAGCACAGGCTGGCCACTTCATACCCAACAGAAACTTACTGCCCACGCCTCACAAGGCTGGGAAGTCCAAGGTCACGGAGCCAGCCAGCATGGTCATATACTGGTGAGGACTTTCCTCCTGGGTCATGGCCATTGGCTTCTCTCTGTCCTCACATGGTTTGGGGGGCAAGAGGATCTCTCTGGAGCCTCAGAATGTTGAGACAGATATCAATTCATGAGGGCTCCAGCTGCTTTCATTTCTTCTTGGGTAAATACCTGGGAATGGAATAGGCTGAATAGACGGTACCATTTTATATTTCCACCTGCATTTGCAGTAGGTCCAGTTCTGTGTTGCTGCCAATACATGATATAATCACTCACTTCCAGCCATTGTAGTGGGGATATAATTACATCTCCATGTGCTTTTAATTTTTTTTCCTATCATGATTGATGATGCTGAATCGGTCTTTTTAGGTCAAGTGCCTAATCAGATATTTTGTGCTTTCTTATTAGCTTGTTTGGTTTCCTGTTTAGCTATTTATGTATATAAAAAGTTAGAGACCATTTCTTTAATGGATATATATTTTACAAATATTTTTCTTCCATTATATGTCTTGTCTTTTGATTTTCTTAACCTTGGTTTTGAAAAGCAACAGTTTTAAATTTTGATAAAATCTACCTTATCATATTTTAAAATATAATATATACCTTTTTGTGTTCTAGTAAAGAAATCTTTATCCAATTGAAGGGTTGCTAACATTTTCTCTTTTCCCTAGAAACCCTATAATTTAATTAATTCTTTTTTTTAATGTTTTATTTATTTTTGATACAGAGAGAGGCAGAGCATGAGAGGGGGAGGGGCAGAGAGAGAAGGAGACACAGAACTGGAAGCAGGCTCCAGGCTCTGAGCTTGCTGTCAGCACAGAGCCTGACGCGGGGCTCGAACCCACGAACGTGAGATCTGACCTGAGCCAAAGTCGGAGGCTTAACTGACTGAGCCACCCAGGCGCCCCTAATTAATTCTTAAATTTAGGTCTACTCTGCATGCATTTTTGATTCATTTTTAAATGTTGTGTGAGGTAAGGGTGAAGGTTCATTCTTTGGATGTACAATTGTTCGTGCACCATTTGTTGGAAAGAGTTCTTTCCTCTTGTCTTGGAATCTCTGAGTAATCATTTGACGGTGTGTGTGTGTGTGTGTGTGTGTGTGTGTGTGTGTGTGTGTGTCGCTGGATTATGGATTTTGTGTCATTCACCGGTGTGTCTACTTTTGCCTTAGTTCCACATCATGCTGATTAGCGTGGCCCAAAATCACATAGCTTGTCCATCAGCTTCATTTTTCTTTTGAAAACTTTGTTATGCCATTATAGATTATGTGCATTTTGATAAGTTTAAGAATACTCTTTTCAGCCTTTAATTAAAAAAAAGTCTTTTATTGTTTTCAATCAAATTGTAGTAAGTGTATAGATCATTTTTGGGAGAACTGACATCTTTAAATATGGCGTCTTCTACTCTATGAGCATGGTACATTTCTCTGTTTAACTAGATCTTTAATGCTGATAGTGTTTTGTAGTTCGATTAACAGATGCCCCGTGTCTTTTGTTAAATTTGCCTGTAAGTGTTTGGGGGGGGGGGGAATATCATTGTACATGAAAAGAATTTCAACTCCCAAATGCTCGTTACTATTATATAAAAGTTTGAGTTTTGTATGCATTCTATTGTTTTGTTAAACTTATTCAGTAGGTCTAGTAGTTTTTTGTGGATATCTTAGATTTTTTTTTTTTTGGTCTTATTGCATTGGCTAGGACTTCAGCCTCATGTGGAACAGAAGGATAAGAATGCTAGCATTATTCCTGATCTCAGGTGGAAAGTTCTGGTCTTTCCCCATTTAGGATAGTGTTAATTGTGGTTTTTTAGTAGTTGGGGAAGTTTGATTCCATTTCTGATTTGCTAAGAATTCAGTCACACATTGATGATTAGTTTTGTTGATGCTTTTTCTTTATTTATTGAGATGATCATATGTATATTCTTTTTTAGTATTCTGAACTTTATATGTTGAATTATATCGATAGGTTTTTAAATGCTAAGCCACCTTTGCGTTACTGGCATAAATCCTATGTGGTTATGGTGTATTACGATGCGTTTTTTGATTCATTGTGCTAAAATTTTGCAGAGAATTTTTAAATCTGTATTCGTGAGAGATTTTTGTCTGTAGTCTTTTTGAAATTTAGCTTTTATGTCAGGGAAATGCTGACCTCACATTTTTACCGGTAGTGTTTAAGTCATTTGTATTAGATGTGGTTGTTGGTGTGTTGGGTTTAATTGCCCCATTTGCTGTTTTCTTTTCATTCCACTTCGTTTTTGGTTTCTTTTTCCCTGGTCTCCTGCCGTTTTTTGTGTGTGAAATGTGGATTTTCATTACTCTATCTCTTTATTTTGGTCCCATTTTCTTGCTAGTCACTCTCCAGTTTACAATATTTACATTTAAGTGACTACAATTTACTTCCAACTTATATCACTGCCGATTTGTTTAAGAATCTCACAAGTGGTCTACTGTTCTTGATTCAGTTGTCGTCCTTTATTTTATTTTTTTCTGGAGACTGCATTATACATATGATTTCTTGCCTCTCCATCTTGTCCAGAAGCAAAAATCTTTTTGCCAGTGTTTTATTTAGCATTTTTTTTTTTGCATTGATAGTCCTGAAAATGGTTATAGCTTTCTTTTTTGGATTCTTTGGGAACTTTTGGAATTATTGTAAAATTTGTTTAATAAGAAAAATATTGGATAATTATCTCGTTTCTCTGTTTTTAGGAATAGTTTATATAGAGCTTGTACCGTTTGATTTCGTAAAGGCTCAATAGAGGAAAGGGTGCTTTAGAGTCTCTGTTTCTGCTCTGGTAAATGGATATTTTTCTGTTCCTGTCTTTTCTGGGGTCAGTTTTGCTAACTTGTATTTTTCTAGAAAATTACCCATTTCATTTAGAGTTTCAAAATCATTGACAAGTTTGTGCAATGTAGTCTCTTATTTTTAAAATTATTCTCTGTTTTGATGGTTACTTCATCCTTGTCCTTTCTAATTTTTTTTTCTCTTTATGCCTTGGTACATGATTAGTGTAGTTTTTTTTTTATAGGCCCCTGTATTAGTTTTTATTTTGATTTTAAAAGTAGAAATATTTATAGAAAAAAGACTTTTGATTTTAAAAGTAGAAATATTTATAGAAAAAAGACTTAGAAAATGTGGGCGAAGCACAAATAACAGGGCGAAAATCAGTGAGTCCACCACGCAGAGATAGGGATTGTTAACAATTTGCTGACATTTCATATGCTGCTATGCATATCATGGCTTCTTAATTTAACACAGTTGAGATCAGTTTTCTGTGCACACACTTGTGTTAGTTTCTTAGAGCTACCATAACAAGTGTCCACACACTGTGTGGCCTAAAATAACAGAATTGATTCTCTCATAGTTCCAGAGGCCAGAAATCCAAAGTCAAGGTTGTAAATAGGGCCGTGATCCTTATAAACATACCTCTAACCTCTGCATTCATCTTAACATGGCCTTCTTGCGTGTGTCTATGTCCAGATTTCTCTGTTCTTAATAAGGACACTAGTCCCTAAGATGAGTCCCAATCTGTTTGACCTCATCTTAACTTGAAAATACCTGTAAAGATTCTGTTTTGCGGTAAGAACCTCACAGGATCTGAATGGACATGGATTTGGGGGAAACACTGTTGAACCCAGTACAGTATTTTTATAGTCCCTCCTGTTTCTTTCAAGCCCTTCTTTGTCCTTTCATTTCTCTGTGGGAAGTTTAGGGTCTGCTCCCGGGCAAGAGCATTACTAGAGTCTGTCAGCATTCTGAAGTGCTGGCAGCCGGCGTCACTTGTGGTTTACCCATAAACACAGATTTCCATCATTACCTAACAAAGCATCATCACTGAAAAGAGAAGCAGAGCTCATTAAACTTCTTTAGAGCTTACTTCTTGATTAATTTTAGATGAGAAGACCATTCTTCAAAATTATTTAATTGCATCATAAATAAGTGAATAGAATGACAGTGATATTTTTCCAACCCAAATTAAGAATCATAAAAAAGCAGGTGGAGTTACTAAAATTGTATCATCAGAACTCTTAAAAAGAAAAAAATGGTGGCTTGAATGTTTCACTGGTGGTGGTGGCTAGTTTGATCCGCAAGCCGTTCGTGCAGGAACCTTCCGGTTCTCACGCGGCTTGCGACGCTCTCTCGTCTTCTTCCGCGTGTTCCCTAACCAACGGTGTTCTGCTGTCCCCGCTACTGTCCCCTGTGTGTCAGGAGTCAGTGGCTCTTCTTATTAGGATGAATTAAGAAGTACTTATGGCCATGGTTTTTTAACACTTTGTATTTTAATTGATCTAAATATGGGAGAATGGGGCGCATGGGGTGCGCAAGGACCCAACAGTCTTTGAGGATGCGAGGTGTGATGCACCGTGTGGTGCCGTGTACATTATTTTTGTTCCGTCCCTCAAACTGTCTGAAATGTAAGTATTACACCTGTTTTCAGAAACATTGTTAGACTTGGAACTAGAATTTAGGCCTTAGTTTCCATGATTTTGCATACAGCTCTATTTCTTTTTATTAATGTATGCACTGGCAGACTCCAGTGTAAAGACATGTGTAAGCGTCCTCTGTGGAGCCTTGGGTAAGGCAACGCAATTTTAAGAGTTGAAGTGGTTTTTTTCTTAGTTTTTTCCTTTTAATAATTTAAATTCTTAAGTCAGACACGATCTATTTGTAGTAATTACACATCTCAACAAGTTCTCTATTTGTCACAGGGTCAGAGAAGGTAGATATCATGCTCCTCAAACTAGTTTTATTTAATGCTACTTAGTTGCCTTATGTTACTGGGTCAAATAATAGGGGGCCTGGCTAAAAAGAATTGACTCATCATTGCTGTTTGAAGAGTAATAGTGGTATAAAGTTCCCATTCATCTCCAACAAGGATATAGACACACACTTTTTCTTTTTTTTTTTTTTAATTTTTAGAGTTTTTAAATTTATTTTGAGATGGGGCAAAGAGCAGAGAGAAAGGGGAAGAGAGAATCCTAAGCAGGCTCCTCACTGCCAGTGCAGAGCCTGATGTGAGGCTCGAACCCATGAGCCGTAGAATCATGACCTGAGCCAGAATCAAGTGTTGGACTCCTACCTGACTGCGCCACCCAGGCACCCCCAACACACTCTTTTACTAATCAGCTTGTGATCCAAGAAAGCCCAGACTTATTATTATTTAATATGAAGACTATTAAGGGTTTTTATGCTTTCCGTCATCAAGGAACTTAACCGTAGAGCTTTTGTGAAAAACTTGCTCGTGTTATGGAATGCTTTATGGAAATAATGGAAGATTAGATGAACACAGTTACAGCTTGCAGTCCCTGCCTCTCAAGGAAGCTTCCTGTTCCTGAAGACAAGGTCTTTTACTCTCTTCGGAGCCTTGCTGCCTTCCTCTTCTCCCCATGAGTCCTCTTTACCAAAGGGACCCTTGCATTATTGTCCTTGAGGAGACATGCTCTCCCCCAAACAGGTGACTCATATCTACGATGACAGCTTATTTCAGAATCTTTCACAATCTCTTGTTTGGTCCTGTGGGGCCACATGTCATGCTGTCTCAGTCAAGGGTTAGATGATAGTTTCTGATAACGTGTATCAACTGGAGTGAGCGATCATTAACTAGAGCTAACGGTTTCTTCACCTGAGGAATGTTTCTGAATTGAATCCTGTAAACTGTTCTAAGGATGGTAATGTCACGTGTCTCACATTTGTACCTCAGTCATTACTCACGTGTGATGGAGCGATAAACTCAAAATATTTTTCAACATTATCAGATCGTCAGAATTATAAATAGCAATCCAGAATCAACCAATTATCTTTTTTTTTCCTTTGCCTGAGTGTTTTATATTTAAGAAAAGTGATAAGGTTCTTTTCATTAAAACTGAGCTAATGCTACTTTTCTATCTCCTGTAATCGAAATCAATTACTTAAAGATAATTATAGACCTATATTATGCCCATTGAAAGTAAGAGCGTTTACCTAATTCCCCATTCAGAACATCAGCTTTATACGGCTTCTTTGAGAATGAACTGGTGAAAGGGTAGGTTTTATTAGACCAGCTACGGGAAACTTACATAAGTACTGAAGAATTCCCCAAAATTCTTAAACATATGTTATGCTGTACCAGTATGTATGTGTGTGTGTATATATTATACGGAATATATATCATACATTATGCAATATAGCATTATATGTGATATATATTATATCATATGTATTGTGTAATATACATATAAATATGAAAGTGTAGTGTTGCTGTGAAATCACACTGAAATGATGCAGCACCATAAGGAGTAGGGGAGGGGTCTTTTGTGCATCCTCTTGTGCCATATTTTGACTATTGCATATATTTAAGCTTTTGGTTTAATAGAATGTTACAAAAATCTCTTCACTGTCTGTTATTAACTGATGTAGGAGTATTTGGTTGTTTTTTTTTTTTTTTCAGTTTGTGACTGATGCGCATGCTTGGTTGATTTATGCTTTATATTAAAACAGTCATTTTGTTGGATGCGTGTTTGATGTATGTCCACAAGTTACTTAATCTTGATATTCAGATCGGTTTCTGATAGTGCTGTTTTCAGATGGTGTTTTCTATTTTCCCCCTTCTGTGTAGCTGATGTATATTGTATTTGATTTATAGGTTTGCTGTTTGGTTTTCCCATGTTTTGTATGCAAAAGATGTTTGGAGTAATATTTCTTACCTGTATTAATGGATAGTTTGGAGGTGATAGACGGCCTATTGGGCTATACTACAAAGTTTAAGGAAGGCTGTAGGCAAGCATCTCTTTGAATTTGATAGGCAGAAGAACTGGACTGTATTTCTTGAGTGTCTGAAAGGTCTGCCTTGTAGGTTTCTTCAGACTCCAAGTCTCTACGAATATAATGATTTTAAATTTTTTATAGGAGTGGCAGTGCATTAATTGAGCTTAGCACATTTATATTAGATTTTATTGGTTTAGGACTCTGTCTCCTGTATTCCTACTGGTCAAACTGACACCTAAATTTTGCTTCATGCCTTTAGTCAACAGAAAACACCCACCTAGCTAGATGCTATCCTAGGTGACCAGGTAGCCAGGCATGAAGTAGCGTAAAAATCATGACATACATTCATCTTAGGCCATAGTGAAAGTTTTGATCACTAAACAGTTAAGACTTCTGTATTTGAAAATGCAAAGTATAAAGGGTTTTTAAATGTATATGAGTGTTTTCCTTTATGTTCTGGTTTACAAATGGATTTCCATTATAGAAACAGGAAGATAGCAGTAAATACCATGGTGAAAAATTCTAGTTCTCCTTATTGTTCAGTATTTAAGAAAATATGGGCACTTGTTCAGGCACAGGCCTTGCCTGCACCTTTCAGTGGTGCCCGGCACAGGCACGGAGGCGGCTGAGTACCCCTAGTCTCCCCTCCTGGAAGAGACCTTCTCTACCTGGGGGACACCACTGCCCAGAGCTTGGTTCTAGTGGGGAGCCTTTGCTGGGGCCAGTGGATTCCTTTTCAGAGTTTGTGCTTGCTTTCTCTCTGTGCTTCCCCGGAGCAGGTCACAGGCCTACAGCCTGTGGACAACACTGTCCTCTGTCATAACACCTCACAAGTTGGGGTTGCAGTGGTGCTGGCAGAAGAGGGGGTAGCCTTCTGGCTCTGAGCACACCTCCTTTCCTGCTTGTGGTCATGTCAGTACATTTAGTACAGTAGAGGTCAGGTTTTTAGGCCTGGAAGCTGTGCTTCTCTTAAGGAACGACAGTGATGATGGTGGTAGTGATGGCGGTGGTGGTGGTAGTGATGGCGGTGGTGACGGTAGTGGTGGTGGTGGTAGTGGTGACTCACGGTGGTGGTGATGGTGTGGTGGTGGTGATGGTATGGTGATGGTGGTGGTGGTGTGGTGGTAGTGACCACGATGGTGGTGGTGATAGTGGTGGTGACGGTGTGGTGACGGTGGTGGTGATGGTGTGGTGGTGACGGTAGTGGTGACGGTGATGGTGACAGTGCAGTAGTGACAGTAGTGGTGACGGTGGTGGTATGGTGATGGTGGTGGTGGTGGTGGTGTGGTGGTAGTGACCACGATGGTGGTGGTGATAGTGGTGGTGACGGTGGTGGTGGTGATGGTGGTGACGGTGTGGTGGTGGTGGTGGAGGATGAGGGGCCCTTGCCCACTGTTGGTGGGAATGTAACTGGGTGCAGCCACTGTGGGAAACAGAATGGAGATTCCTGAGTAGATTAAAAAAGGCACTATGACCCAGCACTTTCACTTTTGGGTATTTATCTGAAGAATACAAGACACTGTACATCCTTCATGTTCATTGCAGCCTCATTTCCAATAGCCAAGCTATGGAAGTAACCTGAGTGTTTGTGATGAATGGATAAAGAAATTGTGGCAGAGATCTACCATGGACTGTTACTCCGCCATTCAAAAGCATGAAATCCTGCCATTTGTGGAGACATAGAGGGACCTTGAGGACATCATGCTGAGTGAATTTAGTCAGACAGAGAGAGAGAGAGAGAGAGAGAGAGAGAGAGAGAGAAATACTGTATGATCTCTCTTACATGTAGAATCTTTAAAAAAAAAAAAAACATAAATGCAGAGAACAGATTGGTCATTGCCAGAGGAGAGGAGTGGGGGATGGTGGGAGAAATGGGTGAATGGGGTATAAATTTATTCTATAGTAAAATAAATAATAATGAGTACCAATTCAGTTCCAAGCCTTTTCTAAGTAAGTTACAGATACTTACTGTAGGGACTCCAGTTACTCTGAATTTAAAAGTGAGGCAAAGAACAAATAAGTGATTTATTTGCTTAAAGTAATGACATTAGTAAAACACCAGACTGATGTCCCCAACCACAAGGACAACTTGCTGCTGTAGTGCCTTGGCCCTGTCTATAATGTATACATTTAGTATTGACTTCCCTGTTTCCCGTCCCAACAGGACATGCCTTAAGAGGTTATTGAGAAGGAGTGTGGGCTCTGGTCTCCAACCATCTTAAAGCCCAGTTCTGGGTTGGTGGCTTGGTCTCCTTTTCACTGTGAGCTTGGGAAGGCCCTGTATTCATGCATCCATTCTAGAATGTTCAACGGCAGCCTGCTCTGTGCCAGACACTGAGGCGTGAGGGATGTCATATTGGGGACAAAGTCCTTGTCTTCATGGGGTTTCGTTACTAGTGAAAGAAACAAACAGGAAAACCAAAGATAATTTTAAAATCATAAACGAGTGGTGAGTGTAATGAGGAAATTAAAACAGGCTGTGGAGATGTAGAGATTCCAGAGAGGGCCATTTTGGACAAAGGAGTTTTAGGGGCAGCCTCTGCGGTGGTGCTCTGTGATCTGAGCTATGGAGAGAGAGCGCGAGAGAGAGAGAGAGAGAGAGAGAGAGCGAGTGCCGCGCAGGTATCCGGGGAAGAGCATGTCAGGCAGGGGTGCATGGCATGAGCCTTAAGGAGGCCTGTGGGGGAGGGGAGTGGTGGGAGGTGGGACTGGAGGGCGTCAGGGACCAGATCGGCCTTTGGCTCTGATGCACTCACCGTGGGGACTGGCAGGACCTGATGGGCATTTCCGAAGTGTTCTCTGGTTGCTGTGTGCAGAAATCCCCGTAGTGGGGCAGAAGGAAGAAGGGAGAACAGAAGGCTGCTGGAATGGTCCCGGTGAGAGCGGATGGGAGCGGCCCTCCTAGCGCGAGCCTCTCCTGGGAGACCACCATCACTGACCACACCATCTGACGCTGCCCTGGCTCCCCCGGCCCCGCCCCCCCATCTCCACTGCACACCCCACGGTCTGAGATTCTGTCCTTTACTTAGGTTTTAGGCTCCTTTTTCATTGATGTTCATCACTTGTCAGAATAGGAGCCCCCCAAGGGGAGGGACTTTCCTCGGCTGTCCTCTCCAGAGTCTGCTGTGTGCCTCGTACACACCGTGTGGGCTCGTGAGATGCTGGCCAAACCGACGGGGGCTCAAGTGAGGACAGAGGAGGGGCAGAGAGGTTGGCTTGCGGGGTGTCTTTTGGAGACAGAGCTGCCAGGATTTTCTTCTGGAGGATCCCATGAATTTCTGGAAGTTACTCTGGTAGACGGGAGGTAATGTACAAGCTTGGGACCTGACATACGGTACAACTGCATTAAGATTGATTTTATATCACCATGATTCCAGTGTTCAAGAAAGAGTTACCATTTCCCCCTTTATGTGAAAGTAAAATCATGAAGGAAAATACCGATCAGGTCTGCAGCCCGTGGCATGTGGGCCAAACCTGGCCCGTTGTCTAGTTTCGTGAGTCAAGTTTAAGTGCTGCACAGCTGTGCCCCCTCCTTTCGGGACCTTCTGTGGCTCCCGTGCTGAACAGCAGAATGGAAGCATGCAGCCCTCAAAGCCTAGAACAGTTACTCTCAGGCTCGTCACGGGAAAAGTTCGCCACCTCCTGATATGTAGAGCATTATAGCGAGTTTATGTTGTTAACGTATTTTACAGTATAGATCTAACACCATTTTAAACGTTACAATGGGGCACTTGGGTGGCTCAGTTGGTTAAGTGACCCTTGATTTTCTCACGGTTCATGGAATCGAGTCTCACATTGGACTCTGCTGCTGGCCCAGAGCCTATTTCAGAGCCTCTGTCTTCCTCTCTCTCTCTCTCTCTGCTCCCATCCACTGGCTGTCTCTCTCTCTCTCTCTCTCTTAAAAATAAACATTAAAACATAAATAAGTAAAAGGTTGCTACAACGAAGTAATGTTGGTGGATGCAAATTAGCGAATGAATCAATCTTGACCTATCTCTACAAAACTGATTTATGTACAAAATATCAAAAAGTAGACATGAGAAGAAGTGGTGCAGAACTGTGAACTAACATTTTAGGCCTGTGTTCAGTTCCACTGTCTGTGATCGGAAGATGCCACAGCCAAGGTCTAGCCCTAGGGATGCTTCAGGTAACAGTTCTAGAATCACAGAACACAAGGCCAAAAGACACAGAGCAGCACTTCCTCTGACACAGTGTGCTTAACACGTTGCCATGCATTTCTAACAGATGAAACACAGACTTCTCAGTGCACTGTTCAATCTTCTCTCTAGCCCGCCGCTGTCTTAAGGGGCCCTGCTCTCCCGGATACTCACACACCCATTCCCCTGCCCACCCCCCACCCCCCCATCTCTGTAGGCAATTTGCCCTTACCCTCCTTCCGGTGAGAGAGTGTCATTCCTCTCTCTATGCTCTGCTGTGCACCTGTGAAATCCTACCTTCTTACTCATGGCGGGTTGAAAATGCCGTCTCCTTCACGAAGGCTTTCCTGGTTCCTCATTCCACTTATGGTTGTTTCCTTCCTTGGTTTGGCCCTTCTTGTGCTCCTTGTTGTATTGTTATTTTTATATATAGTTACTTGTGCATTTGTCTTATCCCTCTCTTTAGACTTTTCTGATGACACAGTGTTTTATACAGAATAGGGCCTCAAGAATTATCGAATTGATTTGATTTAACCTAATAAATTGCATGCAATTTACTTTAATATTTTTTGTTCTGTTTTAATAATTAATTAAATGCTGATTACAACCCACAGTTGAGAAAACTATCCTCTCAGGTATCTGTGGCTGGCCAAGATGAATGGTTATCACGTTAAGTTTTGAGATCGCCTCTGAAGTCGATTCTCAAGTGGGTTCAAGTGTGGAATCGGTTTACCCATTGGGTGATGCCCATTGCTGCTTCTCCTGTGTCTACTACTCTTGCTAATGCTTACGTTGTATAGTTTGTAGTATAGGTGGAGGTGTGTGAAGCCTCTTGATTGTCTGTCGGAAGGACCGTGTTCTTCTGACTCTATGTAATCATGTAAGTAGATGTCCTGACACTTCTCAGGCCCTGCATTAGTCACTTATTGCCATCTAATATACTTCTGCAAACAGAGCCACTAAAAACAGCATTTGGTTATTGTCTCACTGCATCAGAAAGGCAGCAGCTGGGCCTAGTTTAGAGTCCTCTGAAAGGCTGTGATCAAGGTGTCTGTGAGGGCTGAGTTCTCATCACAAGTACAAACCGGGGAAGGACCCTCTCCTAAGTTCCCATAGTTGTTGAGAGCATTTGGCTCCTTATAGGCTGTTGGATTGAAGGCCTTACTTTCTTGCCGGCTAGCAGTTGGAGACCACCCTCAGTTTCTTCCCATGGGGCCCTTTCCAAATACCAACTTACAACATGGCAACTTCCTTCTTCAGAGCCATTAAGGGAGAGAGTTTCCTTGTACGACAGGCGTTGTTAACATAACCACACAAGTGACACTCTAACATCTTTGCCATATTCTTGGTTAGCAGCAAGTTAGAGATCCAGCTTACCCGTAAGGAGAAGGGATTACAAGGGCATGAATGCCAGGAGGCAGGGTTTATGGGGGCCACTTGCAATCTGTTAGCAAGAGTTCCATACACATGGCTGGAGCCACCCATTAGGAAGGCAGGTCCAGTGTGCTTACCTGTATTAGAGACTTTGCTGTTGGGTTCTGGTTGGCTCACTTGGTAGAGCATGTGACTCTTGATCTCAGGGCGGTAATGTTGAGCCCCGTGTACAGGGTAGGGATTACTTAAAAATAAATCTTTTTTAAAAAGCTATAAAAAAAGTATTGACTGTTAAAATGCTACATTTGTTTGATAATTAGTAAAATGAAGCAAGGTTTTTAGCTCTTCTAGGTGAGAAGTTGTAACTAATTATGAATTTCTGCTGAGTTGTTTTTAATAATTCTGTCTCCTACCAGTTGTTCTCATGAGTAGGGTGGAGACAGCACAGATCAGGTCTTGACCTCTTGATCGGATCTGAAATTGTCGATTCCTTCTTCCACCTTGAATCCTTGTTTCCTTAGCTTCCGAGTCACCCTCTTCTGGTTCCTCGTCTTCCTTCACCTTTGTTCCCCCCCTTCTCCTCTGCTGGGGCATTTTCTGTTCTGCTGTTGAGGCCTAATCGCTTTGTCTTCTCCACATCCCTTTTCTGTGCTCAGTAAGTGTGTGCAGAGCATGTCCCTTAGCAGGCAGGATGCGGAGTTCGAGTTGGACTGAGTGAGGCAGAGGTTTTCAGGCTGGGTTCTGCTGAGACTGCGGACTCTCGGGGGCTGTAGATGACAGTGCAGGTAGGCAGACACAGAACTGTCACCCTGTGGTGCTTGGTCAAGGACAGTTGTCCTCTAAGACCAGATACTTACAGAAGCAGATGGTCCGTGATTAGACACCTTTGATGGGGTTTGACGTCTGTTTTACTGGTTTCGGTACTTCAGTTTTAAGTAATAGTATTGGTGTCATACCCTGTGCTTTTCTGAACCGCTCATGAACTGTTAAAGTAGGGCTTGATTCTTCCTGGCAGTACTTGTGACGTGATCGCGTATCCCTTAGCGACAGGCTGTATTTACTGTAAATACTTTAAAAACTGTTGCTGACAATTCAAGGCTAATTAATGAATTTTTAGATGGTCCCAGTTTACTGATAACCCAAGTCGATTATTAGTTGTGATTTAATGAAAGTATTGCCAAATGGCAAATATGGGCAGGCTGGCTACGGGCTGCCTGCTCCTCCGCAGTCTGTGAGGTTTCTTTGTTGGATTTATATCCCCTCTCCGTCCTGTTTTTTAAAGATCATTTATGGAAGATTAGTACATTGTATTACATTTTGGGGCTATTACTTTTTTACCCAGAGATCAACCTGAATTTGGTGCCGGAAGAGGTGTTCTTGATACATGTAAGTCGGTAATGCCCTCTTCCAGCAGAATCCACGAGCAGATCGATGTGGCACCCTTCCATCTTACCTGCGCCTTTCTCCCTCAGCATGGAAACCTGAGTGTTGAGTAAGAGGTTTTCTAAGTGGAAGTTGATCCTCCAGACCATGGACTCAAGCTGGTCAGCTTGAGCAGAGGGATGTTGGGCTCCTTGAGTTCGTGGAACTAAGTACAGGGAGGAGGGAGCCTGCTGGGTGAATATGGTCAGTGTGACTAAAAGCTCTTCCTGTAAGATACTTTATCCTCTGACTTACAAAACTACCTTTTTGTTTTTCTCTTTGGCCTCTTCTGTGAACTTGCTATTTTCAGGTGTTTGGGTGTTTGGGGGAAGCTATAAATGGAATTGTGTATTTCAGAGAAGGTCAGGCCTAGGAGTCATCACTCATCACATGCCTATCTCTTTTATTTTTAAACGGCACACGAGTGTCTGACTTGCACATGGTATTTCTTGCTTGGCAGGCTAGTGCCAGACTCAGTGTCTTTTGTTTTTAAGAGATAAATGTCTGGTGGTTTTTGTTTTGCTGTGAGACACGTGAGTCATACTTATCATGAACTAAGTCCTTCCTCCAAATCTCTTAACTGTTTTGGACAACTTACCTATACTTCAATGTCTAGAAGCTAATATATTAAAAATTTCAACTGCAAGCCCGTTTATAAAAGTTTGGCTAGTCATCTGCACTTTAAAGGTTGCTACAGTTGTTTCTTGATTGAGTGAGCTACCAGTCCTCTTGGCACTAACTTTGTTTTTCTGCTTGTACACCGACTGCAAAGTTAAAAAGGATGAGAGAGCTGGGCTCGGTCTCTGTGACTTCCTTCCTCCCTTCTTGGTCATGGACAGCATCAAAAATCTAGATTTCACTAGTGTGTTTAATCCTGTAAATGGCACTCTGTAATGCAGTAGTTAGTATTTTGTTAAGAAAGGAAATAATACTATGAACAAAAAGAGACTGTTATGTTACATTATTAAATAAGTTGCTCAGCCTCATGAAAACCATCTTTATTTTCTCACTATATCACGACAGGTGCTGTGTGAGTCGGTTAGCATGGATAACGGAGCCGGACTATGTAGGATTTATGTATCATCTCTGCCGTCTCACTGGCTCCATGGTGTTTGTGATATTTGTCAAACAACGGGGTGTCTCTGGGCCTTAGTTACGTCTTTGTAAAATAGGGAGTAACAGGAGTACCTACTTCACAAGGTTGTTTTCAGGATTAACTTAATTGCATGCATAAAGTGTGTATGTGAACCGGTCCTGGCACTGCCTTGTAACTACACAGAAGTCTCAGCCATCGTTGGTCACCTTTAGGATTGTCTAGTTTAACGAAGGTTAAACAACAACAAAAATTCACTTACCATGTATTAAAAGTATGTGCTAAGACTTAAATTTTTTTTAAACTAAAAATTTCCAGTACAGAGCCCCTTTTTATCTGGAACTCTTAAGAAATGAACAATTGGATTGGAACACTCTGGTTCCCAGGGCTTGTGGCAAAGTAATGTTTCAAAGCATAAAAACTAAGGGAGAAAAAGGCGTTGTACAGAAGACTCAATGATGTGGTTCTGCCTATTTTTCAGCATTGTGTTGTTTTACTCTTTCCTAAGTGCCTGATGTAAACAATAAAGACAGATGATTTTCAACAAAGCAGCCACCTCGTGTTTATATGCCTTCTATCTAGAATTTAAGTTTTTTTTCTGACTGTGGACACACTTCCATATTATTGTTTTAAATAGTCTTTTTGTATTCGGAACATTTCCTTGAACATTCACATAGAGTATCAAAAGAAGTTTTTGTTTGTGGTTGGAAAAAAATGTCTTTAACCTGCCAACAGAACTTAAAATTGCATAAGAAAATGGGTGTTGATGCGGAGGAATGGTGTGTAGGCAGCAGACCTCTTGTTCTGTCTGAACATAGTGATGAAATACAAACAATCAGTGTGGAGCTGCTGTTGCTCTATTTTGGTGTGGGAAAGACAGCTTCAGAGGACGAGGAAAACTGCTGTTTTAATACTTTTATTATATTTTAGGCATGGGATTTTGTTGGCAAGCATTACAGGGATCACAGAATGCTGAGGTCTATAAAAAGTACTATGGTGCCTGTTTGATTCTATTTGTGTTGAACTTGAGCAGGAGTTTATAACTTGGGATTCATTTTTGATCTTTAAGTGAACTGTGAACTCTTGAAATTAATTATAGAACTTTTTCTGGGAAGCTTTTATGATGCCTTGCTGTCTGTAGCCAGTGTTGTGCTCTTTTGTTTTGGTTTGGATTGTAGTAAAATATACATAACATAGAATTAACCATTTTAACTATTTTTAAGTGTCGCATTTAAGTACAGAGTGGCATTAATAATTTTGGTTTCTTAACTGGATGGAAGAGATCTTGCTTGTAGGCCACTGGACTCTATTATGTACATTTTAGTACTTGGAGAGGCTGTTTTCAGTGTGAATATGATAATGGATTTCTTTATGTAAATAGATTTTTAGAATAGGTTTGTTGTTTACTTAAAATGGATTATTATCAACCAATGACATTATCATAATTTGAATTCTTTCACTTAACTTTAGAATGATGACTAGCAAAAATAAATAGTAGAACTATGACTTGTTTTTCACTTCCTTCAAGTAAATAAAGTAAACCCTCTGACAAAACTCCAACATTATGTTTTGTCCTAGATCCCATAACACTTTAAAATTATATGAAGTTGAGCATGAGAGTATGTGCTACTACTCAAGATCCTCTTCATTCTGTGCCATAAAGGATCGCCCTTCCCTCCCCCGCCCCCTTCCCTATGGAACACTCCCCTAATTTGCATGCCATCCGGGGGAGGGGCCATGTTAATCTTTTCTGTATTGTTCCAGTTTTCGTATGGGTGCTCCGGAAGCAAGTGCAAGGAATTTGTTTTTAAATGAATTTTAAAGTCCTGTCTTTTGAGACCAAATTTAAAAATCCAAAACTGGGGCACCTGGGTGGCTCTGTCGGTTAAGTGTCTGACTCTTGACTTTGGCTCAGGTCATGGTCTCACAGTTTGTGAGTTTGGGGCCCCACATCAGGCTCTGCCTTGTGACAGTGTGGAGCCTGCTTAGGATTCTCTCAATCTCTGTCTCTCTCTGCCCCTTTACCCCCCCCCCCAAATAAATAAAGTAAACGTTAAAAAATCCAAAACAATCCACAGAAAATTGCATGTAACTCTAGCATAGTAAGGCTGCAGTGAAAGAAGTAGCCCCACAGTTGGAGCGATGCTTTGGCACCACACCGCTTCCCTCCCCTCCTCCCATTCAGGGTGACTGTTGTTGGATGACCCGGGGCCAATCCCAACACTGTCTCTGGGCAGGAGAAGAGGTGGAGAACAACCATTACTGACATTTTAAATTACAGTTTAGAAAAACTGGCTTTTGCTCCTTCAAGTTAATTAGCTGAGTCATTCAGTCTCCATTTTTCTTACTTTCCTCTGGCTTAAGCCTTAGGGTCCATTGGGCTTTAGTTCACAATCTCTAAAAGGAGGGGGTAATGTTTTAAGAGCAAAACAATGTGTCCCTCAAACTCTCAGTGCATTTCATTGAATTTTATCCTTGTACAAGTATGAACTAATTCTAGGTTCCATGAGAAAGCCATGTACTGACTGGCTTAGGTCTGAGTTCTTGGACTAGCCATTTATTAGAGGAGGAAAGGCACTTACTTCCCTTTGATTCATCGTGCCCTAGAATACTCTAGAATTGAAGATACCATACAGTGAGCTCCTCTTGACGGGAGAAATGAGGACATGAGAGAGGAATCAGTTGTTGAATAAAAGCAGTTTTCTTTTCGGACTCGGAATGGGACTAAGTCCAGGCCTGGGATCTAACAATGTGACCTGTGGTTCACCCTCTCCACTCCCAAGCATCCGTATACATCCTTCCCTTAAATGACACACTTTGACTGTCTTCAAAGAAGGACATTTCAAACTCTCCTCTAGTTCCAAGGGCGGGATCTTTAGTGGTGTACAGGTTTCTTTCTCAAATCTGAGGGAGCACGTCATGGCCTTGCGTCCTGTGGCTGAAGACTATGTCTGTCCACCTCGCTCGAGCCAGAGCAGGCTGATGGCAGTAAACGTTCCCGTTCTTAAGGAGGTTACTGGAAAAGTGCACATGATGATCAGTGGTCACTCTTTGCTAGTCCAGCGCGGTGAGTGCCCTGTTCCTGGGAGGAGGTTAATTTCTTAGTGATTTTTATCTCTAAGATCGTCTCCTTTTCCCTAGACTCCCATGGCGTATCAGTCCTTTGAGCAGGACTGAATGACCGTGTGGAAACTGCAGCTTCACTAACTCCCTCGCCTCGCATGGGGGATCGGGAGGGAGGGATCTCAGGTTGGCTCAGAGCTGTGGTTCTCAGTGTGGTCCCAGGACCAGCAGCACCGTAAATTATGGGATGTTACTTCAGACCTAAGGACTCAGAATAGGGGCTTCAGCGACATGTCCTTCCACACTACCTCCCAGAGCATCGGGTGTGCTTTCTAGTTTAAGAACCATTGACTTAGACGTTTAGCAGGGTTTTGTGGTTTCTTTGGCAAATCAACTCCTTTAAAACTAAGTGGACTACTAGATGGTTTATGGCCCGTTCCATCTGCAGTAATCATAGTCAAAGTGCTTGCCTCGCGGTCCTCTCTGAGCCTGTCAGAACATGGCTCCTGCCCTGTCTTGGCCTCTGCTTGTTCCTTGTCATTGTGCTGCATCTCAATTGCATTTTCACAAGGAAGTGTATTGTCATCTTTGTTGGGCAGGGGTCTGCCTATTAGAGGGAAGTGCTTGGGAAAAGACCCTTGTGGGGGTAGGGTTAGGTGCCTTCCGGGTTCCGTTCCCCTCTCCTGGGACTCTCTAACTTCACAGCCTCTGTTTTCACAAGCTTTAGCGCTCCTTCTACGATGTGACTTGTTGGTTGGTTGGTTGGTTGGTTGGTTGGTGGTTTAACTGTACTGGAGTCCATATTACTGTGGAACTTTGAGCTTTTTTGGGTTATAGAGGTGGAGAGGGCCTCTCATATCAAAGATCTGCCTTCTCCCCTCTCTGCTTTCAGCCTGAGCTTATCTTTATCTACGCTACAGGAAACAGGCAACACATTTCTTCCTTCCTAATTTTTATACCATTTACATTTTTTTTTCTTGAAGCAGCCATAATAAGTGTTTGGAGTGAATCATGAGATTTAAGGTATTAGCACTTCGGTGAAGAGTGCTGATGTTAAATTCTGTCAGGATTAGAAACTGGTTCTACCAACAGATAGGGAGCAAATAACAAAAAGCAAGTCCTTTCTCTCCTGTCCAGCCTTTCCATCTCCCGCTTTTGACCCGTGGCCTCATGGGGGCAAGCTCGCAAAACATGGAGTCCACGGACCAGAACTCCGCAGTAAGGAGCAGTGCACTATTGATCCCTCTTCGGTATGGATGAAAGCTGTCAGACCTAAAGGAGTGTATACCCTATGAGTCCTTTTAAAGAAAATGCTACAAAACTGATTTATCATGAATACTAATAGTGAGAGAAAGATCAGGTACTGGCTGCTGGGCTGCAGAGGGGACAGACTGCATGGGAAGAAAACAGAGGGACACCAGCAACCTTTGGGGTTGATAATTTCACAAATACATTCACACAGCAGCTGTCATCAAAGTGCACGTTTTATTTTATTTTTAATATTTATTTTTAAGAGAGAGAGAGAGAGACAGACATGTGCACGTGCAGGGGAGGGGTGGAGAGAGACGGAGACAGAGGATCCAAAGCGGGCTCCGTGCTGACTGCAATGAGCCCAATGTAGGGCTCGAACTCAGGATCCATGGGATCGTGACCTTAGCCAAAGTTGGATGCACAACTGACTGAGCCAGCTAGGCACTCCAAAGCGCACATTTTAAATATGTGCAGTACACCATAGGTCAATTTTATCTCAATAAAGCTATTAAGATTATTAATAGATTTGTCCATTAAAATAATAGATTAAGCAAACCGACTTCCCCCTCCAAAACAAAACGAAACAGAACAACCCTTTGACTCTTCTTTACTGTAAGTAAACAGAGGTGGGTCCCTACATTCTTCCTGACCCTTAATTAGTCTGTGTCCTATAAATTCTTCCAACTTCACTTTTCTTCTCTGAAAACCAGAGCTCTTACCACCTGTCTGTGGGATACATCACGAGGAGTCTGTGCACCTCAAAAATGAGGCAAGAGCGCAGTGTTATGTGAATTAACACTGTTCGTCTCCACAACATCCCTCCTCCTGAGCGTTGAAAATATCCCCCATGAGTTTTGAATTTGGCCTTCTTTTCCTTCTACACAGATGCAAGGAGAAAGGGAGAGTGTATGTCTGCAGATACGCCGCCCCTGCCTCTCTTGGTAGTGAATTAGTTGGGTAACTGAGTCGATAATTTGAAGCTGTCTTCACGAAATGGCAGTGGGCAAAGATAAGTCTTGAAGCAAGTCAGGCTGATGATGTGATACAAAGGCTCTTTGGTTTGCTGAGTTTAAGTCATTCTTTTACCACAAATATAGGCATATTATAAAAATATTTTCTCAAAAAAAAAAAACCAGGCAGGGGTGCATGGGTGGCTCAAACGTCTGACTCTTGATTTCAGCTCAGGTCATGATCTCACAGTTTGTGGGATTGAGCCCTGAGCTGGTGTCTACACTGACCGCGGGGAGCCTGCTAGGGAATCTCTCTCCCTTGCTCTGCCCCTCCCCTGCTTGCATATCCATGCTCTCTCCCTCAAAATATATAAACAAAGTTAAAAAAAAAAAAGCACCAAGAAGGTGATCATATCTAGAAACTCACCTCTAACCGGCAGCGAGTCCGTGGCGAGCGAGTGAGGCCGGAAGCAGTGGTCCTCTTCCTGCAGCCGGAGCCCCGCTGGGACATGTACCTGGAGACTAGTGACGGCGCAGGGCTCATCGCTGTTTCATGTGAACATGTTCGTAGCTGACAAGTGACCTTTTTTTATTTTTATTTTTATTTTTTATAAATAAGGGATAAAGAAAGTGGTTGATTTTTCTCAGCAATTAAAGGACCCAAAAATGTCAATAGAATTTCCTTGAGAATTTACTGTGTGTTATATATGTTTTGGTTGCTTTTAATGATATTTTTCTTTTGTAATGATGACATTTAGATGACTTAGGATTCGTCTTTGGTCACGGATATCAGGACATGACAGTGGGATCCTTGTGCACAGGTCTGGCAGAGTTTGACTCTGTATATTGATTGAAGTAGCGTAGTCTAGCACTTCTTAGTTTTGAATCCTAGACTCACCCCTCCTTAGCCTTTAATAAATTACTTAGTCACGTTCTTTCTCAAGTTCTTCTTCTGTAAAAGAAGAGCAGGAACACGCAGACCTCATGAGGTTGATTAGAAGAGCTCTAATGTATGTAAAGTGTTTAAAATAGTGCCTTTCACACAGTAAGCTTCTGTAGCCATTGGCTTACTCTTTATTTCTATGCCAGCAAGAGTGCTTTATTTTTAGGACGCGATACTTAGACTTTTTTTACACAGTGTATACAAATTGAAAATTTAAACATAAATGTTTGTCAGATTAGAAATAGAGTTCTTGGGGGAAATACAATAAGGCTTTTTAACACTTGTTAGGAGGTTTGTCTTCAGAAGAGGTCAAAGCGATTTTCACTCCTATCAGCCATCAGTGAGCCTCCCTAGAAATGGAATTATTAAGCCAAATTAGAATGCTCTTCTCAAAAATAAAATTCTTAAAATGAACCCGTTTTACCAACTTAATCTAGAGGAAAAAAGAAGTCAAATAAGGTAGGAGGTATTTGGGAAAGAAGGAAGAAGTGTCCTGTACTATCTCCTGAAACACAGGAATAATAGCATGTAAGGCCAGACCAGGAATCCACTCCGGGAAATGCTAATAAGCAGCCTTCCTATTGCTTGTTTCATACTGTTTGGGAGCTGTGGGTTTCCACCCATCTGGCCTGATTTATAATATTTGGATAAATTATCATACTGTATTGCATTTGGTTGATTCTTAAAAAAAAAAAAAAAAAAAAAGGAAACATTCCATACCTCGGAGTTTGCCTTGTATGGTGAGGCTCACTGGGGAAACAGAGGGGTCCCATGATTTACTTCCGCCTCGTGTGGACGGCAGCTTCCTTAGGGTTACATCCCACCTCTCGGGAAGAAAGTTCTCAACTGGTATATTGCTCATCCTGAAAATACTATTCTTTGCTGTTCCTATTCTAGTTCTTACATTTACACTGTCCCTCCATCTGAGATGTCAAATCTGCTTTGTGTCCAGACGTTTTTGAAAGCAGCACAATCGTTCTTTAAAAAGGATTGAATTCTGTATTTAACTGGGGTAGCTTTTATTTCTCCCTCTTCTTGCCGCAACAAAGAATTGCCCCATTACTGACTTGAGAGGGACCCTTACAGCCTTTTGAGGAAATAAGGGATAATATGTATGAACGAGAATGTGCACCAAAATATTTTGCAACAGACCTGATGTGTGAGCAGTTCTCCCCCTGCGGAGGCCGGGGTAGGAAGTCAGCTGTCGGTCTGGGACCTGCTGCTTCCCCCCTGTATCTCTGATGCCTGATTTTTGCCTCGGCCCTGCTTTAGCTTGTAATCTACAAAAGCTAGAGATGGGCAGTCGAAGTTCACTTATTTCAATGCTAACTAGAATTGAAATAATTCAGATTTGGAGAATTTGTTGAAATTGGTGGGTCATTGCATAAATGCCTAGAAATCGCTTCTCCGTTTCAATAGAAAACACCTCCTCTCTCTTCATTACATAATTACTCACCCCATTATTTAACCCAAACAATTTAAGTTACTTTCCCACACAGATTAGACAGTTATCTGCATTACCTTTCTAAATAAAGTGGAAACAAGAGATCTCTTTTTCTTTTCCCAGGCTGTTTTGACCCGTGTTAGAACAATACCTTTTATCGTGGGCACCAAAATGTGGTAACTGTTACACATTATAGAATTAACTTCAGCCAGTGTTTCCTGTGAGATTTCACCCCGGCAGACGTCAGCCCCCAGAGCCACCGAGGAAGCAAAAATAACAAACTTTCCTTACCGATATCCCTTTACTTAGTGATTTTAGTGTGTGAGTGGTGAAGCCTCAGGAGGTGAACTGGGAGGTGATCTTTGCTACAGATCACTTCCCACAGGTTGTGCTTCAGAGTATTTGGGAGGGAAGGGGCGCCTGGGTGGCTCAGTTGGTTAAGCCTCTGATCGTTGATTTTGGCTCAGGTCATGATCTCCCCGTTGGTGGGATCATGCCCCAGGTTGGGCTCCACGCTCAGGGCATGGAGCCTGCTTGGGGTCCTCTCTCTCTGCCCCTCCCCTGCTCGTGCTCTCTCTCTAAATAAATAAATAAACGAGCAAAAAAAAAGAATATGTGGAAGTCCAGCTTTAGCTTCCTTAGTTTAATAGTAGTTACGTGTTAACTATTAAGTGACAGGAAGTAAAGAAAATGGTTTTTTTCTGATATTATTATGTAAATTTGCCTTCAACGTAGGTGGATAATAATAGCACCACTTTTTACAAATGCAGGTCCCTTGGTTCCATGCTTGCACGTTCTGATTCAGTATGGTTGGTAAGGGGGCCAGGTGTTTGTACCTAAGAGTTAAAATCCCAACCTAAAAACCAAAAACAACCCACCAAAGAAACACCTTCCAGGATGTTGAGAACATTAAATGGTGGGAGTGGGGAAACCATGTGTGTGTATGTGTGTGTTGCAGGTGTGCGTGCACGTACATTATGCACACACACAGGCTTGCTCGTATGCTTGTGCTTTATACCCAAATCTACATCCACTTGGTCATATATGCTTTTTTAAGTTTATTTATTTTGGGAAAGAGAGTGCACGTGCGAAAGGGGAAGGGGTAGAGAGAAAGGGGGAGAGAGAATCCCAAGCAGGCTCCATGCTGTCAGTGCATAGCCCGATTGGGGGCTTGGACTCTCGACCAAGAGATCAAGACTTGAGCCGCAACCTAGGCTAGGAGGCTTAACTGACTGAGCCGCTCTGGCGCCCAGTTACATATTTTTAAGAGTAGATACTGCTGCTGTTTTGACTGTAGGGTATATTGAGAATGTGTCCTCCATGACTGAATTACATTTTAAAGGAGTAAGTCATATATATTGTTACTTGCAAATACATATGCCTTGATGCGATCGCGTACGGCTATTCAGGATTTACACACACAGTGTGTAAGTAAAGTCTAATGTGGGAGGTGACGTACAGTCGCCTTTGGGGGCCCTGTTTTATTTTTAGCTTGGCTGCTTGTAAGTCAATTCACGTTGGTAGCAGAATCATTGTAGGCTCTTCCAGCCCTAATGGCCAGCCAACTATTTTTGCTTCGCTTAAATATATAGATATAGTTAGGTGGCTATAGGTATCTTCAGTGCTGTCTTTGAATGGTGTAGATTCTAGCTCGGCGTTACTCTTTTGTACGTTGTCATGGTCTTATAAAACTAAAGATAACACAGTAGGTGGGACAGAGGAAACGTTTCGGGGAAGTATGTGCTTTATGGCTGACAGAATTTCATCACCTTCCACCACGCTATTTTGGTCAACTCATTAAGAAAACAGTTGTTGCTGGTATGGGTGTGGGGCTTTGTCTCCCAGGGGGTAAGCCACGAGCTACAAATAGAACACACTGAAAATCCAACTGGAATGATTGTTACTTACTATATTTCTTCTGTGTAGCAGTTGACTCAGGCTCATATTCAATGACATCTTTTTTGTCTTTTTGCTATTTTCTTATCTTTATGTCTTCAATTCTAAAGATCATTGTAGAAATGTAAGGAAGCTTAGGTGGATGACATGGACTGATCTGCAGCAGTGTTTTCTGCAGACTGTGTTGGATTTTTGCTGGTCTCTGGTGAAATGAGAAATAGGCGGAAAATACAGTGAACTTTTCCTGAAGCTAAACATGTGATCCTTCATCATGACACTCCTCCTATTTTGGTGTTAAAATAGACTACTTTTAAATAGTGTACAGGGTGGTTTAGCTTTTTTTTTTTTTTTTAATTGTCTTGGCCAAATAAGAAGTTGGCACCCAATTTGGTAGGCAGGTTTAAGAGTGTGCATTTTAGGGGCGCCTGGGTGGCTCAGTCAGTTGAGCAGCCAGCTTCAGCTCAGGTCATGATCTCACAGTTCGTGGGTTCGAGCCCTGCATCAGGCTCTGTGCTGACAACTGGCTCAGAGCCTGGAGCCTGCTTCAGATTCTGTGTCTCCCTCTCTCTGACCCTCCCCTGCTCACGCTGTCTCTCTCTGTCTCTCAAAAATAAAAATTAAAAACATTAAAAAAAAGAGTGTGCATTTTAAATTTGACATCTCAAGGTCTGGGAACTACAGATGGCAGATGTACAAACAGGATGGACGGTCTTACAGTGGAACACTACGTGGCCATGAGAAAGAATGAAATCATGCCATTTGCAGCAACGTGGATGGAACCGGAAGGTATTATGCTGAGTGAAATAAGTCCGTCAGAGAAGGAGAGATATCATATGCTTTCATTCATATGTGGATCTAGAGAAGCTTAACAGAAGACCACGGGGGAAGGGAAGGGGGAAAACAGTTACCAGCAGAGAGGGAGACAAAACACAAGTGACTCTTAAATAAAGAGAACAAAATGAGGATGGACAAGGTGTGGGGGGTGGGCATCGAGGAGGGCATTTGTTGGGATGAGCACTGGGTGTTGTATGTTAGCCAATTTCACAATAAGTTATATTTTTTAAAAAAGGAAAATGGATGGTCTGTGATGAATACTCTAGCTTTTTGATTTCTCTTAATAGCATATTTGGTGTGGTGTATGCATTGTATTGTGTTTGTATCCTGTGTGTGGTCCCTGGCCCTAGCGCTGTTAGTCTCTGCGGTTCCGTTTCCTGTTCCCAGCCGCCAGACCTTGAAGACAAGTGAGCTGGCTGATCCTTTCGCTGAAGAGATCCGTTTTACGTCCTGGGGTCTTCTCGTTCCTGACTTCCCTTTCCTGCCTCATTGCCTCGTACATGGATTCGTTTCCAAGAAGAGCCAGTTATAAATGCCAGCTCACCTTTTTGCTTAGCACTGTTCCTGGCTCTGGTCTGGTTTTTTCTGAAATCACAATAGCTTTGAATATCGATCCTCTACTAGTGTACGAGGCACTGTGTAAGGTACTACAACATTTAGCAAAAAAGTAAAGTATATACCTGTTCCTTAAGTAAATTGTAAACCACTATGAGTATTAAACACATAATCATGTATATGTTTTCTCCCACCTTTTTTCATTGTGGTAAAATACACGTAATGTACATTTTACCATCTTAACTGCTTTTAAGTGTACAGGTGAGTGGTATTAAATACATTCACACTTTTCAACGGCCATCACAACACCCATCCCCATAACTCTTTTCATCTTGTGAAACTGAAGCTCTGTACCCATTAAACTCTAACTCCACATTCTTCCCTCCCCACAGCCTCTGCCCGCCATGCAAGTGGGCCCCATGGAGCATTTGTCTTTCTGTGACTGGCTTGTTTCACTTAGGACATGATGTCTCCAAAATTCCTCCACAGTGCAGCATATTACAACATTTTCTTTCTTTCTACGGGTGAATAATATTCCATTGTGTTTTCCTTATCTATCCATCTTTCCATGGACACTTGGGTTGATTCCATGTTTTAGCTATTATAAGTAATGTTGCTGCTATGCTTTTGGGCATATAAATATCTCTGAGACATGCTGTCAGTTTTTTGGGTATTTACTAGGAGTGGAATTTCTGGATCCTAGAAGTAGAATTGCTGAGGAATTCTGTATTTTAATTTTATGAGCAACCGCCATACTATTTTCCATAGTGAGTGGCTGCACCATTTTCCATTCCCACCAACTATACATAGGGTCCCAGTTTCTCTGTATATTAGCCAACACTTGTGTTAGTAGGAGCCATCCTAATGAATGGTGGCCATTTTAATGGTTGTGAGATGGTATTTTATTGTAGTTTTGATTTTCATTTCTCTGATGATTAGTCATGTTGGGTATTGTTTCATGTGCTTATTGGACATTTGTATATCTTTTGGAGAAATGTCTGTTGAAGTTCTTTGCCCATTTTTGAATTGGTTTGTTTTGTTGAGTTTTAGAATTTCTCTGTATATTCTGCCCATCTCATATATATGATTTACAGTTATTATTTTTTTGATTCTGTGGGTTATATTTTTACTCTGTTGATAGTAAGTGTCTTTTGGAGAAAAAATTTTTAAAAATTTTTCTTAGGTCCAGTTTATCTGTATTTTCCTTTGTTGCCATGCCTTTGGTGTCATATCCAAGAAATCATCGCTAAATCCAAGGTCATGAAGCTTTTGTCTTACGTTTTCTTCTAAAAGTTTTACTGTTTTTGGTCTCACATTTAGCTACTTTATCCAATTTTGAGTTAGTTTTCTGTATGGTGTTAGGTCCGAGTTCATTATTTTTCATGCATATGTCTAGTTTTCCCAGCACGATTTGTTGAAAAGACAGTCCATATCTCCCTGAATAGCCCAGGCCCTCTTGAGATAAATCACTTGACTTTTTACGTGTGGGTTCATTTCTGGTTCTCTGTTTTATTCCAGTGGTCTGTATGTCTGTGACACCAACACCAAACTGTTTCAATAACTGTAACTCTGCTCTCAGTTTTGAAATCAGTAGTGTGAATTCTTTAGTTTTACTATTTCTCAAGTTTGATTTGGCTATTTGGGGTCCCTTGAGATTCCATTTGAAATTTAGGACTTTTTTTTTATTTGTGCAAAAAATGTCATGGGGATTTTGATAGAGATTGCATTGAATTTGTATCTCACTTTGGATAGTATTTACATTTTAACAATAATCATCCAATCTATGATCATGCAGTGTATTTCTATTATGTCTTTTTCAATTTCTTTTGGCAGTGTTTTATAGTTCTTATTGTTTAAGTCTTTCACCTTGGTTAATTGCTAAATATTTTACTTTTTCTGTTATGGTTGTAAACAATTATTTTTGTAATTTCCTTTTCATATTTTTCATTGTTCATAAAATACAACTGATTTCTGTATATTGATTCTGTATCCTGATACTTTGCCATATTCACTTATTCTAAGTTTTTTTGTGTGTGCATGTGGGAGTTTTAGGATTTTCTACTTAGAAGATATTCTTCTTTCTTTCCAGCTTGGATGCCTTTGTTTCTTTCACTTGCTCAGGCTAGAACTTCCAGAACAGTGTTGATTACAAGTGGTAAAAATGGACATCTTTGGCTTGTTCCTAATTGTAAAGGACAAGCTTTCATTTGTTTACCTTGAGTGTGATGTTCACTGTGAGTTTTTCACTTACAGCTTTTATTGGGCTGAGGAAGTTTTCTCCTATTCCTAGTTTGTTGATTGTTTTCAACACGAAAGGATGTTAAAGTTTGTCCAATGCTTTTTCTGCATCATTCGAGATGATCATGTTTTGTTTTTTTTTCTCAATTCTGTTGATGTGGCATATTACTTGGATTGGTTCTTGTATATTGAACTATCCTTATTATGTGCTAATGAATTCTGTTGCTAGTATTTGGTTGAGGTTTTTGTATCACTGTTCATAAGAGATTCTGGTCTGTAATTTTCTTTTCTTATGCCATTGCGTAAGTCAAGGTAATGCTGCCATTATAGAATAGGTTAGGATGTGTTCCCTTCTCCTCACTTTTTTGGAAAAGCTTGAGAAGGATTGATATTCTTTCTTTCTCTCTTTTAAGTTTATTTATTTATTTAGTGTGTGTGTGTGTGTGTGTGTGTGTGTGTGAGAGAGAGAGAGAGAGAGAGAGAGAGAGAGAGAGAGAGAGAGAGAGAGAGAGAGAGAGAGAGAGAGAGAATGAATGAATCCCAAGCAGACTCTGAGGTCAGCACAGAGCCCAGAGCCCAACTTGGAGCTCTGTCTCACAACCATGAAATCATGACCTGAGCCAAAATCAGGAGTCCTGTGCTTAACTGGCTGAGCCACGCAGGCACCACAAGGGTTGCTATTCTATAAATGTTAGCTAGCCTTCATCAGTGAAGCCATTAGATTTCAGGTTTTTCTTTGTTAGGAGATTTTTGATTACAGATTCAAGCTTTTTAGTACTTATAGACCTATTTAGACTCCCTTTTGCTTCGTGATGTGTTCTTGGTAGGCTTTGTGCTTTTGGGAATTTGTCCATTTCAACCAGTTTATCCAGTTGGTTAATAGAAGGGTTATTCACAGTACTCTCTTCTAATCCTGTACATTTGTTTTGAATTGTTTTTGAATTGGGGAGCCTGGATGGCTTAGTCCATTAAGTGTCTGACTTTGGCTCAAGTCATGATTTCACAGCCTATGAATTTTAGCCCTTTCACAAGGTACCATCCAAGCTGGAAGCCCTTAGCAGACACCAGAGCCCCAGGATTGCTACATCAGACAGATTCTGTCCGTGCGGATTTTTGTCAAGATATGGAGACTGTTTCCTGGAGCTTCCCACTCCAGCATCTCCCCTTCCCTCCATCATGTTTTCTTGTACAGAGTAAGTTACCTCTTAAGAGAAGTAAAGTATAAACAGTGAGAAAGGAATTTAAATTAAGATCGGTTCATCTCTTATTGAGTCTGTGTAACTTCTGGTAAAGTTCTTAATCTTCATCAGCCTCAGTTTCCTCTGTGAAAGTTGGGTTAGTAATACTAATACCAAGACTTCCACGAGGATAAATGAAACAATGTAAAACACATGGTTGCGTGTCCACCATTCAGCGACCATCTTTTATTAGCACCACCTTCCCCAAGTGATTTTAAAGGCTGTGGTGATTTTTACACAGATTAAAAGGTGATGGTGATAAGGGTAATTCTTTTAGGTAAAGTGACAGAGAAATAAGAGTATAGTGTAAATATGTTGGAAAAACGGTTTGAAGCAAAGGATGTGGCGTAGAAGTTAATGGAGGCAGAATAAGAAGAAAGGTAGTTACAAGTGCTTTTGAATTCAGTATCAGTAGGAGGAAGTTTCACTGCTGCTACCTTCTCTCTCCACCCCCTCCCTTTTGCAGAAGGAAAAGAAAGGGAAGAGTTGAAGGGAGACTGTAATTATTAGAGTCGGATTTTGGAGTTGGGAGGAGAAGATAGAGTCGGTAACCCTGGTGGAGAGATTCATTTTAGGTTGGAAGGTTCCTGGCCGCAGGAAGCTTAAAGAATTGAAGATTTTGTAACTATTTTGTTAGTTTCTAAGTATGTCGTTTTTCTTTAGTTTGTTCAGGATTTTGATCTTGGCAAACAGGGATCATATGATCATTTGAAGATCTAATCAGATCCTACTGATAGAAGAGTATCTCTTGCATTTGTTTAAAAGATCAAAAAGTTTGTAATTTTTCTGGAAATATTTTTAAAACCAAGATGAGGGCTCACAATACTTAACAGATAAGCCTGTCCCAACCTACAGTGTATGAACCTTTTATTTCCTGATTTTTTATGTTTTTTTTCTTTGCTTCATGGTACTTTAATATGGAAGGATGTGGCTGGCCCACAGTATGGCTTTTCTAAGGTTTAGCTCTGAAAAGGGCTTATTATTTTGTAAAATCGAAGCTTTGAAGAATATTATACTTTGTCAATTGATTAAAAGTAAATAAGGATTTATTTCTGAAACGGAGTATAGTGGCTTGAGGTGTTAATGTCTGAGTCTACAACCGTTTTTGCATACTTATTCTTGACCCAAAGAAGCAGAGAAACAGAATTCTGAGTCTTCTAGGCCTGCTTTCTTCCCCCCATAACAACAGATACCAGTATGGGTGAATTTTTAAAAGTCTAACTCTGATTTTTAATTTTTTTCAGAACTTGTGATATTTAAAGATGCTCTTTAAGAGAAAAGAACAGTGAATATGTTAAAACTTCTAGTTTTCATTTGCTTTATGTGAATTAGGTATTAAATGTGACATTTTGTTATACATTTGAGCCCTTTGAAATATTTTAATTTGTGAAAACTGTTATTTCATCTCTTTGGTTTCTGTAACTTAAAAATTTTCTGCCACAGATGCTTTTGAGGAGTTAGGCACTTTCCTGCTGAATCAAATGCCCTGTCTGTCTGTGCTTTGAGGTGTTTAGTTCCTTCCTGGCCTGTGGCCAGGTGACCACCTGTGGCACAGATCAGTAGGTGTGGCGACCCAGCTGTGATAATTCTGTCACGAAGGTCTTGGTCTGTCCAGGATTTTCCGTCTTCCTTGGATGGCCACAGCCATTTCTTTCTGGTTTTGGCTTGCACCAATCAGCCTTCAAAGATCTTTTGTTTTCTGACGGTTGAAGAAATTGGCTTGGCGTTCTTCCCTTCAGACAATTATTTAATTGTTTAAAGATAACCGAAAGTATCTACTGAAGGTTTCTAATGATGAATCCCTGTATTTTGTTGGAGCCGTGTCATGTCGAAATGACTGGTCATTGTAATTCCTGGTGATTGAGGACATTGTTTTTGACCCAGAGAGTATGAAAAGCTTATTCTTTCTTTACGGACTTTTTTTGTTGTGCGGATTTTTCCTGTGTGTTAAACAAATCTCCCTTTTTTTAAACTGTAAGTCACAACAGATTTAGTTCTTAAGATTGTGCTGTTCTAACGTGCTTGAAGAAATATGCTTCACCAAAATTTTCACTTTATCAAAACAATATTGTTTTGATAACTGCAGGTAAAGATGAACCTATCTTAAGCAATAAAGAGTTTAGAACGTCAAAACTTGTCACATCAGCAACCCTAATTAACTCCAGGGGGTCAGGTTAGTGAGGAATATTTTCAATTCTTAATGTAACATTTATCCTGGTTTATTTTATTATAAATGTTTCCGAATTTCACCTCTTTTTATTAAAATGTTTTAATGAATTTTCACGAGTGACTTGTCCATGGGGGTTACCGTCGCACCTTTATTAAGTCAGCCCACAGGAGGATAGGACGTGGTTGCCGCAGTTGACGTAAGCCAGCCTCTCAGCAACACATCTGTTCCGTAAAGTTAGCCCATGTGGAGCCTGATGACGCACAGTTATTTCCTCCAGAATTGTATAGAGCAGTCACGTTAGACAACTGATCACTTACTAGGTACAGACCCCACGTCCTTCACGTGTGTGAATTCATTGATGTTACAAATGTTTCAAACGTATGTTTCCCTTTACTTCTCTGTTTTCCTTCCCCTTCTTTAGGCCGGTGTCCCTCAGAAGAGATACTTTCAATAAACAGCCCAAGTCAGAAATCGCAATAGCTTTTGTTAAGATTATCCACTTCAGGGGCACCTGGGTGGCTCAGTTGGTTACGCCTCTGACTTCGGCTCAGGTCACGATCTTGCAGTTTGTGGGTTCGAACCCTGCGCTGGGCTCAGTGCTGACAGCTTGGAGCCTGGGGACTGATTTGGATTCTGTGTCTTCCTCTCTCTCTGCGCCTCCCCTGCTCGCACTCTGTCTCTCTCTCTCTCTCCAAAGTAAATAAACGTTAAGAAAAAAAAGTTTGTCAGCTTCATTTATGGAGCTCTTTATTGGTAACAGAAATAACGGAAAGGGGTTGAGGGTCAGGAGGCTTGAAGTCGCATCCGGAGGTCCAGAGAGCAGACAGACCCCCTGCAAAGTGCTGACTGACAGAATGAACATAATCAGGGGACAGGGCATGGGACGGAACGGCCTGAGCGTATCACGGGGCCGCTGGAAGGGAACGGCCAGGAGAACCTGAGCAGCAGGATACAAAAAGAGGTTGCAACTCACATGAGATGACACACTTTGCCGTTGAGCCAGCAGAAGGTGAAAAACAAAATTTGTAAACAGGGGTGAAATAACGGGTGGGGGCTGCTGGATGAAAAAGCAGCTTAGCCTTAGGTTTCCAAAGAGTAAAAGAGAGAAACACATGGTTTAGTCAAATAACTTCACATACAGGACGGTAAGGACCAGCCACATCTTGGAATACATCCGCCACGTTACTTGTGTCTTGCGTCAGATGGTTGATGGCTTTATTACTTGCACCCCTGTGTAGCGAGGGTGTTTGACACAGTCTGGGGGTCGGACTGGTGTGGAAACAGCGTGAAGTTTGAAATCTGGCAGACCGGGGGCGCCCGGCCGGCTCAGTCAGGTGAGCGTCCGGCTTCGGCTCAGGTCATGATCTCGCGGTTCGTGGGTTCGAGCCCCGCGTCGGGCTCTGTGCTGACGGCTCAGAGCCTGGAGCTGCTTCCGATTCTGTGTCTTCCTCCCTCTCCCTGTCCCTCCCCTGCTCATGCTCTCTCTCTGTCTCTCAAAATAAACAAACATTAAAAAACTTAAAAAAGAAAGAAGAAAGACATGTGGAAGGCCTAGATTTGCATCGCATCTTTTACATGTCTTGAGCAAGCTCCTTACCAGACTTCCCGCCACCTGCACCCAGTTTTACTCAGATATAGTTGACATATAAGGTGTAAGTTCCAGTTATACAGTGGAATGATTTGATACATGTGTATATATTGTGAAAGGCTCACTACAGTCTTTTTAGTTAGTTAACATATTTCAGTTCACATAATTCAGTTTTTTTATAAGAGCTTTTAAGATCTAGCTCTCAGAAATTTTCAAATATGTGATACAGTATTGGCAGTTTCAGTCGCCCAGCTCTATATTGCATCCGTAGAACATACGTTTCATGTAACACTTATACCTTCACATGACCGTCACCCTTTCCCATTTCTGGCAACCTCCAGTCTATTCTGAGTTGCTTTTAGGTTCCGCCTATAAGTGAGCTCATGCACTATTTGTGTTTCTGTCTGACTTACTTCACGTAGCATAATGCTGTCAGTGTTCATCCACGTTGTTGCAAATGCCAAGATTTCCTTCTTTTTTTTAATGGCTGAATAATGTTCCACTGTGCCTGTGTGTGTGTGTGTGTGTGTGTGTGTGTATACATGCATGCCATATTTTTTATTCTTCATCTTACCTGTTAGAGAAACTTAAGTTGTTTCCATGTCTTGGCTCTGGTAAATAATGCAGACAGTGAGGATGCAGACGCCCCTTTGAGATGGTGACTCCTTTTCTCTGGGATATGTACTCAGACGTGCAGTGGCTGGACCATATGGTTGTATTTTTAACTTAGGAGCCTCCATACTGTATTTATTATAGTGGCTGGACCAGTTTATATCTCCACCAACAGTGGTCAAATATTTCTGTTCTTTTGTCTCCATCCTTGCCAACACTTGCTTTTTTCTTGTCTTTTTTATAATAGCCTTTCCAGCAGGTGCAAAGTGATACCTCATTATGGTTTGGATTCACATTTTCTTGATGATCGGTGCTGTTGAGCACCTTTTCATGTACCTGTTGGCCATTTGAATATCTTCTTTGGAAATGTCTATTCAGATTCTTTGGCCATATTAAATTGGATTATTTGCTTTCACCATTGAGTTCCTTAAATACTTTGGGTATAAAGCCCTTATCAGATATTATGAATCTCTTATTATAGAATATTAACCAACTATTTAAATGACTTACTGTATTAGGAATTATATGTGTGGTTTGAAAATATTTTCTTCCATTCCGTAGGTTGCCTTTTCATTTTGTTGATCAGTTCTGCTATGCAGAAGCTTTTTAGTTTGATGTAGTCCCATTTGCTTGTTTTTGATTTTGTGGCTGTACTTAAGTGTTACATCTGAAAAATAATTGCCAAGACCCATGTCAAGGAAGATTCTTCCTATGTTTTCTTCTAGAGCTTTTACAATTTTCTACGGCCTTATATTTAAGTCTTTATGGCTTTTCAGATTAATCTTTGTGTGTGGTATAAGACAGTGGTCTTGTTTCATTCTTCTGTGTGGGACCATCCAGTTTTCCTGGCAACATTTATTCAATAGACTAACCTTCTCTCTGTTGAGTATTCAGCGAGTCTCGTACTAGTTGAGACTAGCTGAGTGTTTACGCATAGGCTCACTTCTGGGTTCTTCAATCGAGTCCATTGGTCTGTTTGCCTGTTTTTATGCCAATTCCAGGCCATTTTGATCACTGTACCATTGTTATCTTGTGTGAAATCAGGAAATGTGATGCTTCCAGCAATGTTGTCCTTTCTCAGGATTGTGTTGGCTATTAAGAGTCTTTTGTAGTTCCATAGAAATTGTAAGCTTGTTTTCTCTTTTTCTGTAAAAAATGCCATTGGATCTTGATAGGGGTTACATGGTGTCTATAGATGTTTTTGAGTAGTGTGGACATTTTAACAATATTAAATCTTCCAATCCACTGGCATAGAATCTTTTTCCAATTATTTGTATATTCTTCAGTTTTTTCTATCAGTATCTTATTGTTTTCAGTGTATAGGTGGTTTTTTTTTTTTGACCTCTTTGGTTAAATTTATTTCTAAGTATTGTTTTTGGTGTTATTGTAAGTGATATTATTTTCTTTATTTCTTTTTCAGGTTAATTGTTGCTAGTGTATAGAAATGCTAGCCTTTTTTGTATGTTGATTTGGTATTCTCTAACTTAATTCATCGATTCAGTAAATTCAGGGTTTTTTTTTTGTTTGTTTTTGTTTTTGTTTTTTTTTTTTTTTGGTGACTCAGCTTTGCTTAGTGCTTTATTGAAACAAGGCCCAAACAGATGACGCATCAGGGCCTTTAAGCACAGCCCCTCACACAATCTGAGGTTCAGAATCCAGACGTGCCTCTGGCCTTGGTTTTACTGCCTCCATGACATTTTGTCTTGAATGTTTCCAAACCTTAAAGTGTAAAGACTTTGTCCACACAGACAGACACATATATATTCTTGCCGTGCTGTCACACTCACTGAAATGCTTCCACTCAGCAGTTTGGTGGGGGAGGCATTGGGCATCCATGACTATCCATCTATCCATCCATCTTTCATCCATCCATTTGTCCATCTGTCCATCCACAATAAGACAGCAGCAAGTTCTGACCAGTCAGGCCCTGGGGTTCACAGTAGTGAGGTCTGGGCTTCCAGGGGCTCAGGATGCAGGCCTTAGCCCTGGTCCAAGGGCCCCCGAGGATAATAGCCCTTTCCGAGGCAACAGAGGCTAGGGTTGAGTGGCTAATTAATGTTTGGAGTTTCTAACCCCAGCTGGAGAAGAGAGCCTAATCCTCAGCCTGTGAATATCCTAACACTTTTTTTGGTGGAGTTTTTAGGAATTTTTATGTGTATAAAATCATGTCATCTACAAATGTAATTGTACTCTTCCTCTCCATTTAAGATGCCTTTTATTTCTTTTTCTTGCCTAATGACTCTGGCTAGGACTTACATCACTGTGTTAAAGAGGAGTGCCACTCCTATTCAGAGTGGATAGCTTTGTCTTGTTTTTACCTAAGAGAAAAAACTTTGAACTTTCACTGTTGGGTATGATGTCAGCTGGGCTTCCCCATACGATCTTTGTTGTGTTGTGGGGCAGTATTCTATGCCCACTTTGTCGAGAGTTTGTATTATGAATGGGTGTTGACGTTTGTTAGATGGGTTTTCTGCATCTTTTGAGATGAACATATATATATATATATATACATATATATATATATGTAGCATCAAATTTTAATAAAATTACACATTGGTCAGGTTCAATTATTAAAAGTTCAGTTTTTCTCATTTTGAAATTTTAAAGCATTTATGTAATCATGGTGTTTTAAACCATGGTACTCATTATAACAGTTGAATTAATGAAGATCATTTTTGTTTCATTTGGTTTTTTTTTGGTGATGTTGAGCCTTTTTGGTGTAGGACTGTTTTATTATGTTGTAACTGTTTCTTTTATAATTACAAAATTTACAGTAATAAGAGAATATTATGAGCAATTGTATGCCAGTAAAATGGACAATCTGAAAGAACTGGACAAATTCCTAGAAACCTATAAAGTACCAAAACTGAAACAGGAAGAAATAGAAAATCTGAACAGACCCATAACCAGTAAAGAAATCGAATTAGTAATCAAAACTCTCCCAAAAAACAAGAGTCCAGGGCCAGATGGTTTTCCCGGGGAATTCTTCCAAACATTTAAGGAAGAGTTAACACCTATTCTCTTGAAGCTGTTCCAAAACATAGAAATGGAAGGAAAACTTCCAAACTCTTTCTAGGAAGCCAGCATTACCTTGATTCCTAAACCAGGCAAAGACCCGACTAAAATGGAGAGCTATAGACCAATTCCACTGATGAATATGGATGCAGAAATCCTCAACAAGCTAGTAGGCAACCGGAATCAACAATACATCAAAAAAATTATTCACCATGACCTAATGGGATTTATACGGGTGATGCAGGCCTGGTTCAACATCAGCAAAATAATCAATGTGATTTATCACATCAGTAAGAGAAAGAGCAAAAACCACATGATTCTCTCAATAGATGCAGAGAAACATTTGACAAAATACAGCATCCTTTCTTGATAAAAACCCTTAAGAAAGTAGGGATAGAAGGATCATACCTGGAGATCATAAAAGCCATAAATAAAAAACCCACTGCTAATACCATCCTCAATGGGGAACTTTCCGCCTAAGGTCAGGAATAAGACAGGGATGTTCACTCTCACCACTATTATTCAATATAATAACAAAATTTATTAAATTATTTTTAAAAATTATGAGAGCAGAGCCAACATTGTGGTTTTTCAATGGTAATTCTTTATCATATCTTTAGACATTTGGGAAATTTTTTCTTTTTTCAAAACTAATAGTGTTATTCTCCTTGTTTACTTTCTCTAATATAATCCTAGGGAGCATTCTTTGGACTTGTTTTAATATATATATTTTTCTGACTTCAGAAGTGAAAAATACTGTCTTAAAATTTCTAAGTCTATGGTGTATTTTTTTTTGTGAGACTGCTATGTTGCCTTTTTATTCTTATATTATTAGTTAAATTAATATGCCCTATCATTTCTAAATAATACAGTATGCATAAGCAGTACTAAATTTTTATTTTTATCATGGCCAAGCAATGTCAGTGGTTTAAAAAAAATGTGGATCTTGAATTTCTTTTGGTTAATCAATCATTGTATTTATAAACTTTGTTCCTCATCAATATGTTCCTTTGAAGATAATACTGCGTGATTAGTACAACCATTTTTTTGAATAGTTGAATCTTAAAATAATTGCAAATTGCAATTTCTGTGCCTGGTGGAAATAAAATAAATAATATGGTAGATATTGACATTTTAAGTATTTCTTATATAAAATGGGACATGTCACTAAACTAACGTTTTGGTGTATGTTTTGTTTTGTTTTCCATGTTAAGTATGTGCTATTTTTAAAAATTGGAGCCTCATTTATTGCTATCGTTTGAACAGGTGTCTGAATGCTTGTACTTACTGCAAAACTAAACATGCCAGAGGAAATTTGGCCAGTTATCCAATTGACGAATTAGTCGACAGAGCCAAGCAGTCTTTTCAAGGTAAGAGTTTCTAGAATCATGTGCAATTTTTACCACTCTTCCAGCTCCTTATGATGTGTTTTGAACTTTATCACCCATTTTCACCTCATAGAAAAGACAAAAAAAGAAAGAAATCACTGACCATCTGAGGTGTGTTAAGACTTTTGTGGACTGAGTGAAATCCTTTTCAAGATTTTTGCCTCTTTCTTTGATAATTTTTGGACCATTTAGAAAAATAGAATAAGTGTTTCCAGGGGTCTTGGAAAAGGTAGATTTTACTATATCAACCAATAAAGGTAGCTCTCTTTATCTGCAGAACTGTTGGACCAGTAAAGAGTGGCACTGGTGTAGAGTCCTAGTGAGAATAATTCTTTGTGTGGGTGGCCAGCTACTTCTGAATCATCAGTTGCTGGAAAATGTGATTGTGTAGGTATCTCTCGGCATCTAATAAGACTTATCTTTAACATGAGTCATGGCTCTGTTGATACATAACTGTTTATTATAAACTTCCTCATTTGTCTTTGTTTATAATATGTGTGTATAACATTGGGGTGTCTTTATACCTGATGTGATACAATAGATTATATCTATTGTCTCATAATCGTGTGGGTTAATAGTTATTGGCGATGTACTTTCCCTTTTAGCAAGTAACTTGGGATGCTGCTTTTAAGTACTTCACACCCTCAAATTCAAAGTCAGAGTTCTTTATTTAAATAGTACTTTAAATGAAGTAGGCATTTCTTTATTAACTCTCTGTAAAGATTATATCAACATGAATTTGGAATGCTCTTTATAATAAAAAAGTACCCTTGATTGACTGATTAACTCCTCCAACAATTATTTTTATACTTTCACATTCTTAGTTCAGTCCCCTCCTTCATTCACATTCAACTTGTATTGAACAAGAAATAAAAGGCAACACACTGACTCTTACCAGCATTCTGTTTTAGAGCAGGTTATTATCTTACTGAAGATCAGTCTCCATGGTACTCTTCTGTACAACAGGACTGCGTCAAGGTTTTTTTCAGAACGGGCATCCATTTGCACAGAAACTTAATCTGTTTGAAAAATGATGCCTTTGCTGGTATTCTGACTTGGTGTCTATTTTGCTATGTATCCGCCAGATGATGATGGGGGTGTTAAAACTCTGGGATCTATTCACCAAACACTGCAAATTGGTAGGGGTATGAGTTAGTTCTATCAAAGGACTTTTCCAAACAGTATGCATTTCTAACGGCAACTAAATATAACTGGAAAAAGTCTTCTCATTTTACTCTGAACATTTAATTTACAAACGTGAAACTGTTAAATCACCATCTAGAAAGTGAATGTGTTCTCTTGGCTCCCTCATATCTATTCTTATGTATACCTCTGCTGACATTTGGACGTGATTGCTGCTTGACTTAGCGTGGACGCATTGATGTTTTACACTTGCCTTGAGGTAAAAACCAGAAAGGAATAATCCTAGGTTTTATAAACTAATTATAGAGTTTTTCTAAAGATATCCAGCTTAGCTCTCTGATTTATCTTTAGAAATGCCCTCTGAGCAATACAAGTCCGTGTGTGACTGCTGTCAGACCCGAGTTGTCACTTAATGTCGTCATATCCAACTGGGTTGGGCCAGTCAAGGTGAATCTTTCAAAGTATGTATCAGAGGTTAGCAGTGACTTAGTGTTTATTTATAGAGGAAGTATTAGAAGAGATTTATTTAGTATTGCTTTTCTCAGCTTGAGTATGTGAGTGTCTGTGTATGTTCTTTTTTGTTCCCAACTGTGGAATGCTGGCAATGTAACATTTTTCAATTGTCTTTTTACCTGTGTATTACAGTTGAAACTGAAGGTGAACTCGTTTGATTGACGTATGCTACTATTACTGAAATACTGAGGTCTTAGCTTCCTAGGCAAGCCAGTGCGGTTAGAAAAACTGAGTCATCAGGTATCTGATGAGCTTTGCCGTAGGCGAGTTTGAACTTGAATGGAGTTCTGCTGCTTAGCCGCTAACTGTGGTCCGAAGAAGGTCCTTGGCCCTCCAAGCCGCGTTTTCTCATTACTGTGACATTTAGCTCTGCTTGTAGTTAGAATTCGATATCGCATCTACAAAATAATTGACTGTGTCCTTTTTATGAAGAAGACGTGTTACTTAAATGGAAGGAATTTAAAGTGAATCCAAGAAGTCTAATTTTGAGTAAGAATATTGGAACATCTATAACAGACATTAATGACTGGAGTCAAATGACAGGTTTTCTTTTGCTATTAAAATATGTTTTATGAAAAACCTCTCTAGAAATAGAAACTACTTAGTGTGACAGTTACCTCTCATTCTCTTAATTTGAGAAAAGCAGATTCTTGCTGAGGATGGCCTTATAATCTTTTTCCACTGCAGGAAGTATCCGTTGATAACTCACATTTTAAACACACTGAGTTAGTTCATTATCTTTCTTCTGCAGAAGACATTGGGATTTTACTGATCCGACAGAGTTTCTGTGTTTGAGCTTTAGAATTGTGAAGCATAATTATGAAAGTAAATACAATAGTAGAAAAACCTCTTATCTCTGTGCCTCTTGCATATTTAGTTCTTTAGTAATCCAGGTGTTAGGAATATTCTTCGAGCTAGAACCCCTTAAATTCTTCAGTACACCATTATTCAGTGGCCCTGTAATTAATAATAAACAATATGGTTCTTTGAAAGCCTACTTTAAGATGAAAACTCTGAATGTGCTGCTAATAAATTTTAGTCCTAGGAAAGCCACTATGTGATTGGAAGTTAAAGGAAAAGTACATTTCCTTTCTTTTTCTTAAATTTTTTGACGACTGACTGTATATGACAAATACGGAGTGGTTTTTTTAAAACTCCAAACGAGTTGTAGAATGGGTATTGAACCCAGGTTGCCTGTCAGATGATACAGAGTACAGTTTCTTTCTGAATAGCATATTTATGAAAAATTTTATATTCATAAAAATTTATTTCTTAAAAGTTTATTTCCTAGTAGTCTAATGAATGAAGAGGCTAAGGCCTGACCCAATGGCAAGGAAGCATTCAGAAGAGGTTCTGAAATAATCATGACATTATTCTGAAAGCACGGTGGCTTCCCAAAGCGCTAATTATCCTGCCTATACATTTCAGCTGCCAAAACATGAGAAAGAGAGCTCATTAAATTTTGGATGGATAGCATTAAAGCCAAAGTACTTATATTTTTAAATAGAAACTTTACCTTTTACATATATGTGTGTGTGTGTGTGTGTGTGTGTGTGTGTGTATAAAATTTAGTTTATGCTTAGCTGGTTTCCTAGCTTTGTGGTTTTTTGTTTTGTTTTGTTTTTTTCTCTTTTTTCTCTCACCCTAGCCCCAATGACATTTTCACCTTCTCAATATGTTTATCATTTTTGTGGCTAGTTCCGAATGGAAGATTTATCACGTAACGGCAGCTTCTCATCTCATTGTTCTAACAGACTTGGGACACCTTCTCCCTCACCTCCTCACCTGTGCTGAGATTTAGGTACTAAAATTCCTAAGCATCACAGTTTTGGGGGGCTGGGCTTTGACACGGTTGCATTTTAGATATCTAGAAAAACATGTCAAGCTGTGACCAGGACTTTGTTGGGGCCAGAATGAATTTACAAGCTAGTGTTTTCCAGGATATTTGTATCGATTTTTCTCTAGCAGGTAATCAATCAGTTTCAGTTGTGTAAGTGACGGAGCAAGCCTTTTTAAGTGCGTGCCGGGTGAGTGGTGTGGAAACGCCACCTTCCACGGCAGTCTCTGGAATCAAAATGTGGAGATGATGGATGAGCTATTTTTATAGCTATCGTGTGCTTTTCTAGACCTCATTTGTGTGTCAGTACTGTTTTTTTCTTATAAATTTGAAAAACCCTCATAAAATAAGTGGCCTAAACCAGTTATGGAAAGGTAAATAAAATGAGATGAAATATTCAAAGCAGGGAGAAAATTTCTTGATGCTCAGGGATTTTAATATTCCTGTTGAAATTTTTAAAAAAATGAATTCTGTTTGAGAGGTACAAAGATACTCTCCATTGAGTATAGGCTTAATTATGAAATACAACTGGAAAACATTACTTCCTGACCTTTTAGGCAGGACAGGATATGAGCCGTATTTGATTTTTGGAAGTATGAGCTTAGATTCTTGAGTTACAGTGTGTACCAAGCCACATTTAACTCATCACCTTTAGCAATGAGTACTGTATATTGATTTTGATCTGAGATCAGCAAAGAGATCAGGGATTGCATTCTTTTAATTTATATGGCAGTTATTTGAGTGTCTCTTTTATTCCTTTATCTTTTCATTTGTGCCATGTTCAAAGAGAAATTTCTTTCTTCTGTAGGATTAAGAGCATTAATTTGCATGTTTGTTACACCTTATGAGGATTTTAGGCAGCTTACATTAAATGACTGTGCATGTAATGGACCCTGAAAATAAAAGCTGTATAAAATGTTGTGTTTTCAGAAAGGGAAGGTAATTTTACCAGCTGGTGAATCCTGGCTCTCCAGAAGAATAAGGAAATATGGTGATTCATATACTTTGACATGAGTGTGAAAAAAGGAAGTGTATAGTTTATAATGAGACATATACATGTTTGAGGCTATAGACACTAAGAATTATGTTCCTTTCCTAAAAGACATTGACTAATGTAATAAAAATGCCTTTAGCTGGTAATACATAGAAATTCAAAGTATAGTCTCTACATGGTGTTTTCTTCTGTTGATTCTTTAAGAAACCCAAAATATAATATTGAATGAGAACTTTTCAACGAAATTTTAATGAGGCACCTACATGTCATATACATGATACATGTAACTTGGTGAGGGGACCCGATGCCTAAACAATTATTTGTCAAATATCTGATCTAAATAAGCTGAGGTGGTTGATAACTTTGATTTCGGAGAACGCTAGTTACAGCCGCCAGTGGCAAAGCAGAGTGTAATTTACATGGCGTTTGCCTCGTCACATCTCTGAGTTGCTGAGTCAGTGGGGTTCAAATCTTTTCTTAGCAATTAAGGGAATCCTTTCTTCAAATGAAATTTGAAAAGTAAGAGCCAAGTTACCATAGTTGAAACAGAGGCGAGACCCTGCTTAATGAGCCCTACCCTCGGAGTCTTTCCTTAGCACCTTTGGACTCCGGCCGAATAGTCTGGTGTCCAGGTTTTCCCGCTCCCAGAAAGTAGAGCATCCCTGTGAACTGTCTTGTACGCCCCGCGGAAAGCAAAGGAGCAGTTACGATTGGCTTGTCTGGAAAATCTTTGAGTTCCGGGACCCAAAAAATTACCGACCTCTCTTAGGTTTTTCTGATACCTTAGGACGCCTCTTGCCCGCGGGTCCACAAAATAAATGGAGCTCAAGCACACAGGCTCCCAGACACGGTTCAGAGCTGTGGCCGCTGGATGCTGAGACGCCGAGTGTGGTCTCCCCAGGCAGGAGCTCCGAGGGGCCACCCTCCCGCCCAGGCTGTGCCCTGCCCTCTCTTCGAGTGGCGTGCTGCGAAGCTTGCTGATGCTGTTTTCACTTCTCGCCTTTTTTTTTTTTTTTTTTTTGGTACAAACAAAAACCCTCCTTGGATTTCATTGAGTTAGCGGAAAACAGGTAGCAACATGAGTCTTTCACAAAGCAGAGCGGCCTAAAGTGAACTTGAGAACACACGAGATGCCTGTGCTCCTTAATACGCCAATCCGGGTGTGGCAGATGTTTTCTTAACAGGGCTGGGCGGTACGTTCTTTAGGCTCTGTGGGCCCTGGTCTCTGTTGCAAGTTCCTTTCCGCCCTTGCCGCATGGAAGCAACCACAGACAGTACATGAATGAATGGGTGGGTGTGGCTGTGTTCCATTTAAGCTGTATTTGTGATCAGAATTACGGGTGAAAGGATTCACTGGTGCATTCTGGGGAAAGCTAACTTAACCAAATGAGAGAAGAACTCTCTATGGCAGAACTTCCTGTTGTTTCCAATACGCTAATATTTGCCGTAAATCCCTAAGAGAAGGAGGATGTGGTCTTCAGGGTCTGAGGTTGGTCTCGGTCGATCAGTGTTCTTGGTCTGGCTGCTCGTTTGAGTCACTTGACAGTCATAAAACCCAAACCAGACTTGGCCCTGGGTCCCGTTCCTGACAAGTGCCCCACGCTTCCTGTGGACGGGGAGCCCTGGCTTTCCTCCGGTACAGGTCCCGCTCATGTATGCCCGGGGCTGGGGCCTGGGATTGAGAACCACAGGTGTGGACACTTCGGTGGACGCTGTACAGTGAACTGACCCCGTTCACCTCTGTGAGAGAGATCTCGAAGAGGAAACCGTGGCGCAGGAGGAAGCAATGAGCTGAGTCTGGGAGGTTGGAAGGACGGCACGAGTGTTGTGTATCTGCTGGCACCCGAGAGCGGTGTCCCAAGGTGCTCACTTAAGTTAAAAGGTTGCAGTGGGTTTTGTTCTCCCCAGGGCATCACAAAAGGGTCAGCTGGCATTTACTGAGCATTTGCTGTACTGGGGACTAAAAAGATGGAAAGAAAAAAAAAAGCAGAGTTCTTGCCTTGAAGGGGTTCCCCCTAGTTTAGAAGGTCAGGGTTGAAGGTCGGGCTGATGAAAATTAAAGTACGCAGACACAGGGAAGAGATCTTCAGATAACAAAAATCACCCAGCCTTTTAACATAAGTAAGCACCTTTGGATTTTGAAGACGTCCATCGTCTCTCGGGTGCTGTGTCCGTAGATCAAACACACTTGTGTTCCCTGCCCACCTTCCCTGGCTCTGGGGCCCCTTCCCTACTCAGCCTGCGTTTCTTCTCAGAATCCTCAACACGGCTCTTGTTGGCCACCGCCAGTGGAGTACACCGAGTAACCAAAGTCGAATCTCCTTGCCACTCTGAATCTTGAGTTTATGTGATGCTAGAGGTCTTTGAAGGAGAGAAAACGAGCAGTGACTCTGGAACTGAAGTCACTGTTAGAACTGTTATTTTTCCATCCAACAAGCATTTACCAGCATTTGTCAGAAACAGTTCGTGTGTCTGCTAGTAGGCACATGGTTTAGAAAAGTGGGCATAACAATACATCATTAAAATCAGCCTTTGATTACTTCTGCCAGGAGGCCCCTGGAAGAGGTTTGCTGATAACTGAGCAAACAGCTTATTTTGCTGGGAAACGACACAGTCTGAGGCTGTTTAACAGAATGGCATTTGTTCATAACTCTCTGAATTTCGTAGTTCAGGGTATATCTAATCCAAAGTACAGAAAAGTGGGAGCTTCCGGGAAGGCCTTTTGATATCCCTCCTCAGGAAATCAGTAATCATTCCCCCACTGTTTTTGGTGAGTTTTTTGTTTTGTTGGTTTTTTTTTTTTTTTTTTTTTTTTTTGCTCCATTGCATTCTCTGAAGCAACTTGCAAATACACAAGTATAGAAATGTATGTAAGATCACGAGACCCTGGGAAAACCTGAGAAAAGCAAGTGTCGATGTGGAATTGCATCACTGAATGGAGGCCATGGTCACATAACGCAGTTTAGACTCTGAACTTCTTGAGAGCTTATTGTCTATAAGGGAAAAAAAGACAGCCTGGCCTTGGATTTGGAGACTTCCCCTGGGAGTCTGTGTGGAGCCTATGGAGAGATACAGAACGTCTCCACAGTGTCCATTTAACACGCAAATTCGCATACCGGTTTCTTAAAGTTGCATATTCGACATGCCTTGTTAAAGCGTACAGAGCCAAGTCCTCGAAAGCAGAACACTCTGAAAGGCTAAGGCACGGACATCCCCAGTAGTTGTGACTCTGTTGTGTTTCGGTCCCACTTGCGAATCCCATTGCTTAGGACTTGGAGCACCACAAACGAATCCCACAGGAGAGGCCAACAGCTTAGGGGCCTGTGTACCCCCAGTTGTCCTGCGAGATGGCGCATCCCAGTGCCGGAAGAAGATGTTAAAATTTGTGTTGATTTGTATTTTCTCATCCTTTGGATTTTTCTTTTGCCTGCAGTTTATATTGTACATAATAGATCAGTACAAAATGCCTGAGCATGGGTAATGATCTCCATCTGTAGTGATGTGTTCTTAAATTTTCTGACTGAAGAAAGTGATTTTTCAAAGTGTGTGGACCACGGATTTAGAGGAACCCACAGCCCATCTCGCACACTAACCGTGGCTGTTCCAGCAAAGCATTTGGTGTGAGTGGGGCACCTAGTTCTTTGCTCACCGTCATGGTCCGAAGGGGTCTGTACCCCGTTTGGCTTCAGTGCAGACCCTTCTGCGATTGAGATCAAATAGGCAGCTAATGAAGTCGATGTCTTTTGGAGGAAAACTAAAGCTCTGATGAGGACTCTTCCCATGCGTCTCTGCTCCAGGACAGACTCCGTGTCGTTAGCACTTTCCCCTTGGCTTCCTTCTCGGGTGGGGGCCCGGAGACTGAGCCCAGAAGGTGCGAGCCGGGCGTGTGTGGCAGCGTGCGCACTGGTTTAGTAGGTGCTCAGTAAATGCTGAAGAACTGGCTGATCCTTGACCTGATGACGCCTGATGACGTTCCTCATGTGACTTGGAGCCTGCAGTGAAGACGTAGCCTGGAAAAACTAAATTTTACCGGGAGCAAGAGGTACTGTTGGGTCTCAGCGGCCCTTGGGGCCCGAAGGAGTACTGTGTCCTTACCGTAATTTACTTTTGGAAATTATTTCCTGATATTTAATGGGCTATTTCACCGAGTAGGTGTATCCACTTAGGTGCACGTTTTTGTTATAAATATATATTTGCTTTGAGGTTTTCCCCCCTCTTGTACTAAGCAGTTTTCTGCCAAAGATGCTAGGTGACAGGAGGACAAAAGTTAACCAAAGGTTTGCTGTCAGCGTTTGAACTGAGGCTGATGTGTCTCTGGGATCATTTTGGTGAACTTTAAAGGCTGCAAGTTAGTTTTGGAAGGTTGTCTAATGGAATTTTAATAGCCCTGGAAAGATGTGAAAAGTGATACCGCTACCTGGTGGTTTGTAAACCTGACCTTTGTGAAATGTTTTCTGGGCAAAAGTACTACTTTGTGATGCCAGCAGCTTTTATTGATTCTCTAGAGTCTGCAGTTTTCTGACACTGGCTGTCAATTTATTCCAGCTGAAAAATTATTAAATTCCTTCTCCTGCTCGTGTGGATATTAAATTGCAGTAAACATCCTCGTGCCACGTCAGGTATGGGGAGCACAATTTTCTGCATAAAAAAAATTTTGTTAGCGGGACCTTGGCTGTTCTGCAGAGGTGATAAATTTCTGGACTTCTTTTTATTTGTTGCTCTGAGTAATATTTATTTCTCTTGCTAGCACATCTGTTGCTATTTGTAATGTAAGAAAGACGAGTCTGACTTAGATCGCAGACTTTAAAAAATCAGCCCCTTAGTTTAGTTCCTCATGTCTGATTCTGGCAACAATAGAAGAGTGAGAACCTGGGGGTAATAAGGTTTAAGCAGTGAAAGTATAATTGGGGAAGAATGGGCAAGATCTGGTGGGAGAATGAATTGAGTGAATAAGGGAAAGAATGAATAAATAAGATGACCATCCCCTCGCCATAGAGCTTTTTGATGTGTTGTGTTTTAGTTACGGAAGGTGAATGAGGTGTGTTGGTAATCGTGGACAGAAGCCCATCTCCCGCTTCCCGGTCTTCTGTGAATAACCCTGGACCTTTGGGGTAGACATTTAAAGCACAGACAGGTGGCCAGATCCCAAGTCAGTAGGTCTGCCCTTGGCCTAGGGATTTGCGTTTTCAAATGACTTACTCTACATGACTCAGAGGCATTTGGTAAGGACCACTTCTAGAAGCTTCTGCGTAGAAAACTTTAATTAAATAAATATACCGAGCCATTTAATGAAAACACTCCATGGAAGTGGAGATAAAGAAAACCCTGCACCTGTTTCCCCCACGTAATAGATGCGGTTCCTTTCCTCCCACGCCCGCCTGTCCTCAGAGTCGTGCGTGGGTTTAAAAATGCAGATTCCCAGGCACCACCCGAAAAGATTCAGATTCTGTGAGCTGGGCTACAGCCAGGGGGTCTTTTTTTTAGAAGCTGCACGGGTTTAGGATTCACCACCTAGGTTTTGTTTGTTTGTGGTCTGGTTCTTTTTGATGTAAAATTTGGATTGAGTTTTTCACTCTTTAAATACTGCTCTTTGGGTATAGTTTGAGTGGAGCCTTTCAAAGCAGAGTGTCATGCTGTCATAATTAGAAGAACAAAGAGGCATTTAACTCTCATTTTATAACACAAATCTGTATGTATCTACTGTGTATCAACATGATTGAAGTAATTAGCTGATTTGTTTTTATAGGTATACAAAGAATATGTTCGGTGGTGTAGTTTGTAAAGTATCTTTATTTCCTTGAGATAAGATGTGCCTTTATTTTTCTTTATCCAAGTGTTAGAAATGCTAATTCTAGAGGTGCCTGGGTGGCTCAGTCGGTTAAGCGTTCGGCTTCAGCTCAGGTCATGATCTCACGGTTCGTGGGTTCAAGCCCCACATCAGGCTCTCTGCTGACGGCTAACTCTGAGCCTGGAGCCTGCTTCAGATTCTGTATCTCCCTCTCTGTCTGATCCTCCCCTGCTAGTGCTCTCTGTCTCTCAAAAACAAATTTAAAAACATGCTAAGTCTATATGGTAGTTGAACTCTACATTTCTCTAGTTTGGAACACACTTTTGATATATTTGCATGATAGAATAATACACTGTTTTGACTATTACTGTTTACAAAGTTTATAGTAACCTGGAAAGTGTTGTCTCATAATTGTGTTAAAAACATAAAAATCATATATACCTTACAATCACCACAATTTTTAATAAGCAAGCAAAAATAATTGAGTACAGAAAAAATTAAGCTGATATGTTAGTTTTGTTGGAGAGACAAAGAACATATTAAAATTTTTTCTGCTCTTAATATTTTCTGTAAGTACATATCCTTTTAGACTACACAGAGAAAACCAACTTCATTTTTAAGGAATTGCATATTTTAAATTTTCAGAGTTTTTCAGCGTAGAAAATTAAATCACAGGCATTTGAAATAGAGTCGCTTTTATATCCCGATTAAGCTACAAGACACAGAACTGTGGTGGCTATTTGGAACACTTGATTAACAGGAACTTATTTGTACTACCTTTGGAATTGGTGGATTCTCTTTGACCATAGAATAGCCTGACATTCTGATAATTTACTTTTCACAAATAATAAACTCTATACAATGAAGACTCCTTCAGGAGAAATCTGAAAGCTCTGTGGGTTCACCTATTCTGTTTCCTGCCCCGCTCTGTGGTTGAAACTGCAATTCTCTGAATAAATCAGAGAGCAGGCTGGGGAGGAGAGCTTTGCAGTGGTCTTGGACCCTCCGCTTTCAGATGCACCCGAGGAGGACAGGGGGCCTCCTGAGCTCCCACGCACTTCTGCACTTCTGTTAACCACTGTGCTCGGCCTCTTCTGTTCCATGGAACAGCATTAAGAACGTCTTCCTTGAAAGACAATTCAGAGAATATGGGGGGAAAAGAGACGTGTGAGCAGGAGAAGTTTAGGGAAGGGAAGGCTTCGGGCTGGAAGACTAAGTGGTAGCTTCTTCGAAAAGGAGGGACTTGGGTCCCTGAAGGGTGGTTTGCATTTGGAAGGAAATCCCATTGAATTTGGGATCAAAGTCCAGGAGAGCCCATGCGACCTGGGTGCATTCTCCACTCCAGTCCTCTTATCTCACGGTCTCTCTAACCTGCTGTCCCCCAACTCTTCTTCCTTAGTTCCTCAGCACAGCGCTCACTCTTCCCCTTTGAAGCGCTTTACTTGTGATCTTGCCCGGCTGTCTCTTTCATAGTAAAGTGTCAGGCTCGGTGTGGCCTCTTCACGGGGTCCTTCTCTGACAGCCCTGTGTAAGGGAAGTTTTGCTTCTTCATTCCCGTCATATCACACGTTTCCTCCAAAGCACCTAATATTTGCACCTCATACCCATTTGTCTTTGCATCTCTTTATTTACAGTTTGTTCTGAGAACATAGTGAGGTTGCCTGTTGTATTTATTCATCACTGGACTCTCAGAGCTTGGCATAAGTTATGACATATCGTAGGCACGTAGTAAATATTGTTGAATGGATGTATGAATAAAATTATGCATTAATAGAATTCTATTTTGAACTCTTTAAAAACATTTTTTCTTAGTGAGGTATGCTATTTTTTCCCTTAAAAATTTTTTTAAGTTTATTTATTTTTGAGAGAGAGAGTGTGAGCATGAGCATGTGAGTGGAGGAGGGGCAGAGAGAGAGGAGAGACGGGGAGAGAGAATCCCAAGCAGGCGCTGCACTGTCAGCGTGCTGCTCAGTGCGGGGCTCAAACTCATGGACCATGAGATCATGACCTGAGCTGCAGTCAAGAGTCGGATGCATAACTGACTGAGCCCCCCAGGCACCCCTGCTGTTTATTTTTTAGAGCAAAGTATAAGCAACGTAAACTGTACGTATGGGTGTGTTGTCATTAGGAAAACACATATTTGCTTTTTCTAACTCCCGTCCCCAGCAGGCGTGAAGTGACGGGCTTCAACGGCGGGGGCAGAGATGGTAGGTGTTTCATGCTTCGTGTCTGATAAAGGATTTCCCTGTGCGGGCAGGTGTACCAGAGATGTAGAATGGCCACAGCCCAGAAGTGTGGAGCACGGTGTTCAGACTCAGAAGGGGTGCCTGTAAAGTCACAAAACAAAAAGATTGGAGTTGGAAATCAAAGCCAGGGTAGGAAACCAGAAAAGTGGAGAGAAAATCAGCCCAAGCACATGGAGCATAAATGGGAGAAAGTTAGAACTCGTTAGTTAGAAAGGGTCGAAGTACATGCCACTTGCAGCGTGTTGGACTTGACGCAGGGTTTAAAGCTACGTGTGCAGTGGACGAAGCCCATTTCTGGCATAAAAACTATTTCAAGTGTTTAACGGTTCATATTTTCCTCTCCCTGATACCATGTGGGCAGACGATTGAAACGTTCTAGGGGGCCCCACTGAGTCAGCCCTTTGTCAGTCACACTCTGTGCAGACTAGACCCCTTCCCACCTTGACGGTCAGCTTGGCCATTGTGACCAGCTCTGGCCAATGGAACCGGAAGGCATGATGCGGTAAACCGGGCTTGCTCCTGTGGAAAGTAGCTCGGAGCCCCGAGCCGCCGCGGTAGGAGGCCCGGCCAGCAGCTGGCAGTATCTTACGGGCGGCCATGGGCAGCCAGCTGCCAGCTTCCCAGCCGGGACCAGGCCTGCAAACGAAGAAGCCGCATTGATCAGAAGCTAAGCCCAGCCCAGACTGCAGAATTGTGAGTAATTATAAATTATTATTTTAAGCCACGGACTTAAATTTTTTTTACTGTTTATTTATTTTTGAGAGCGATAGAGAGGGTGAGACGGGGAAGAGTAGAGAGAGAGACAGAGACAGAGACACAGAGTCTGAAGCAGGCTCCGGGCTCTGGGCTGTCAGCACAGAGCCCAACATGGGACTTGAACTCACAAGCGTGAGATCATGACCTGAGCTGAAGTCGGACGCTCAACCGACTGAGCCCCCAGGCGCCCCTTAAGCCACCAACTTTATAGGGCAGTGTGTTGTACAGGCATAAGTATGTTGTGGTAGATATTTTTAAGGATGCATTTTAATATAAAAACTCCATAATACTTTTATTATATTTACAACACCTTTTAAGATTAGCCAGCTATATCCAGGATTGCTGTTCATTAAGCTAAATATGGTGGTAATAATAAGATTATGGTTTATACAATCACCGGCTTACACTGGGAACGGTTAGACATAGAACTAAAAATCAAAGAGCCTCATGGATTGTAGTGTAGAGCCTAATATGTTAGCCATTGTATCACTGGATGCTAAGAACAATGATTCAGGTAATCCCAAGATTCTGTGGCATTTTGGTTAAGGACACAATAGGTTAACTGCTGTGTGTGTAGTTTATTGGCTCTGTGGCCTTGAGGAAGCTGTTTGGTATGTTCTCTCTCAGCCTCGGTTTTCTCCTCTGACATGTAAGGGAAAAGCATACTTCTTAGATACTCAGCATGAAAGTAACGGTAAGTCTGTGATACTTTGTGAATACTTAGTAAATGGTCGCTGACACCATATTGTTCTGGACAATGAGAGGAAGAGGAAGGAGGAAGGAGGAAGAGGAACAAGAGGAAAAAGTCGATACCTAAGGAAACGTTCTTGGCATTTCGGTTTCTCTCTTTGGGACTGTGTTCTGTGTGTGTTTGCTCGCACACCCCCCGCTTTCACTTGCTGGCGCCTGGGCTGCTTTTCAGAAGCAGCAGTGGACCCTGTATGTGCTTCTCACGTCCTGGAGCGCATGCGAGTCACTTGTGCGTTGTGTTAACCTGCAGGTTTTGTGTCTGTGGACGTTGAGTGGGGCCTGAGACTCTGCATGTTAAGCTCCCAGGTGGTGCTGGCGTTGCGGGCGCTTGCACCGCGGCAAGAGGGCCTGCGGGATGACCCGGTGTCCCGACCCTTCGCGTTTCGGTCTCATCTCCCTCCCAGCCACCAGCTTTCAGCATCGGGTACCAGGTAACTCCTTAGTCGGAGTGTTTTCTTCATGTGGACTCCGCCCGCGCTGGTGTCTCCCGGGCTCCGTTCAAGTGGGTTGTGTACATGTCTTCCTCCTCCGCTTCACCTCCTCTGGAATAAGGGCTGCCCGGATCTTGCTTATCTTTACATCACAATTAATGCTTAATAAATGTGGTTTGCATGCACGCACACATGCCCTTACGATTCTTGTAACGGGAGACTGGAAACGTCTTGTTTTGCTTGGTAAGGAAGTAGTGAACGCTCGCAGAATGAACCTTTCGAACGCCTGGCGGTGGATCCTGGAGGTTGGAGACGTCACCAGCCAGTGCCCTTGATCGGGAAGGAGGGAAGGATGGATTGCTCACAGATGTGAGGTCACTTTCAGAGGAGCATGCGGACTGGGCACAGTTGGAACTATGAGGTTTCAATTTTTGGTAAACATTAAAGTATCCCCATACTATATTCTATTAACAAATAATGGCAAACTAGAGAATATTTAAGGTAAAATGAATGCTTTACACAGGAAATGTGACCGAAAACCGGCGGTATAAAGGTATTCTCTTTGAAAGGTTTCCTTTAAAAAAATCGGATTGTATACAAGCAAATTCACATCTGTTTTTACATCTGTGTTTACTCTGATTATATCTAAGGTTTATTTTTTTTGACTTGAAATAATTTCCATGTAAGAGACTGACCTTCATTTACAGTTGTACTGACTTGAAGATATAATTTACTGTGTAATTAGTTTTAGTAAAAAAAAAAAAGTGGGGGTAGGAGAAACTTGGCACTGTGTTGGAGAATAAATTGAATTGATTTTTCAAAATAATTTCTTCAAGTATATTAGCTCAGCATTTGAATGTTTCCAGCAGTATGATTTCTGTGGCTAAGTTCTCAAGTAATAGGTGCTCTTTGTAAATTCATAAATATTGCAATTAAGTGAAAATTATACCACCTATGAATTTGGAAATTTTGTAATGTTTTTGCTGAGATTGATTAACGTTTTGCATTTTACTGTATATTTCTTGACTTAAAATAATGATATTTAAAACAGCTTACTTTGAGTAAATACAAGAGATTGGTTGAGGTTTCCCCCCCCAGCACATTAGCCAAGGTTAGTGTGCAATTTAACCTTAATCGTTGTTGTTGTTATTTATTTAACAAACATTTGTCAAGTACCCATTAAGTGGGATTTGTGATGATGAAATGCTGCATAGTTTAACGTATTCTGTAGTGAATGTTGGAACATTAAAAGGTAATTTGTAAGTGTGGCTTGATAACAAGTGAAAAAACAAGTATGCGTTTTTCTTCACTAAAACACAACTTGCTGAATTATAAGGTGCTACTTAAACATGAGTGGCTTGTTCAGAATAATTTAAGTAAAAGGAAAACTGAACAGAAACTTGGACCAACATATTTTGGGTAAGATGAGATATTTCTCCAGTTGGCCATCAGCTAGATGTTACCATGTGATCATGTATTCAGCCGCCATATTGCTTATCATTCTGAAACATGGACTCCAGGATGCAAAATGGCTGTCACCATGTAAATAGAAATTCATTTTATATGCTGCAAAATATTTATTACATTCTACCACCAGAAACGTAAAATGGGCTCTTTGCACATCAGTGGTTTTATTCCTAATTTTATTTTCATTCTTGTCACAGTGATTTTTTTTTCAATGAATGCAAGTGTGATTATAAATATAATTCAGACGCTATGCTGTTCTTTGGGCCCTTATATTCATAAAATTGTTTATGAAGTGGGCATCAAATAATTTTCTTTGCACTTTTACATCTGGCTTTTCCTCGTTACATTGACCTAGTGAATTATAGGTGCTGGCGCTCTTGTCTCTGCGTTATTGAAGCACAGAGAGGTTACAGTGCGTGTCTGAGCAAGAGTACTAAAATGGCGACTTTCTGATTGATGGGCCAGTGCACTTTGCATTATAGAATGCCTGCCCCTCAGGGAAAATGCTGTACTCAAACACTTGATATTGCAGATGCATTGCTTGCTACGGTGCAGTTTAGTTTATTATGAAAACTGGGGTCATTTCATCAGTTGTGATCATTTTGGGGGAAGCCCTTCGTGGTATTGCAGCGCCCGTGTTCTTGGACGGAGGCATCGACACACTTCACAGGTCTTCAGTCTCATTGGCCGTTACTGTTTCAAAAAGATTAGATACCTGTTAAAAACAACAGAATGCTGGAAATCAGATCCAAGCAATAACTTTAGGGTCTAGGAACCTTAACATACTAAGAGAAAGTGTTTTAATATTTGTTAGTAAATAAGACTGTATTTAAGTACGTTCATTAAGTAGATCAGTAAGGTACATCTAAAACTAATTATGCTTAATTTGGAAAAACACTTACTCTCTTGAATTTTGGAAATTAAAAATGTTGAAAAGAACATTCTGGGTCCCCTGGCTGGCTCAGTAGGTGGAGCATGTGACTCTTGATCTCCGAGTCCTGGGTTACAGCCCCATTTGGGGGTAGAGTTTACCTAATTAAAAACATAAAAATTAAAAACTAAGAGAAAATTCTTCACTTCATATCTTAGAAATACACATGACATGAATACAGTAATGATGTTAATGGGACAGAAAGTTCAGCTCTGCTCCACATGCCTGTGAACTTGAGGCTGGGAATCCATGAAGATACTTAAAGCTTCCACTGTACCCATCCGAGTACCCATCGGATTGTCTAAAACCTGCCTTCCCCTCATCCCGCAGACCGCCATTGGGTATGCTGCGAATGCGGATTTGAAATCTATTTGCAAACCAATTCCTATTTTTAAAAAAAGTGGATTTGGGAAAACGGATTTACAGCCAGACCGGGTACCTCAGAAATGCTGAGCAAATCCACTCTTCTTTCATTGCCAGTCGCGCCTGGTTTTAATTTTAAGCAAATTGCATTTGTAACCGGCTCTTGTTTTGCTTTACTTTCTGAGAACCAGTGCCCCAGAGAAAGAAAAAATAAACCCACTTTTGTTCCCAGTTTATTTGCAAACCAGGTCAGACGCCCTTGATTAGCTCTCAGTTGGAGGATAATTTGAACCTTGACAGATTGAACCCAAACAGCGGGGTTTCTCTAGTCTGGCCAACAGATAGAAAAAATAAAATAAAAGCTAATTCCAGTTCACAAGCCGTACAACAGGACTGAATAAATGTGCAACTGTTAATGAATAGCTATTTCAAATATTTACAAAAGGCTCAAGGAAAAAGAAAAGATTAGCATCTTAGGCAGCTGTTCTAAGGGAAACCTATTAAAAATAAACATGATAAATGATGCTTGAGAGCTAATATATCTGTCAAATATCAAATACACTCAAAGGAAAAAAAACAACAACAACACTGTTTCAGGAAAAAAAAAAAATCAACCAAAAAACCAAAGACTCTTTTGGGCACAGCTCTCTTGCTTTGCGATTGACACCAGAATTTTGTTCTTACTCTTTTTTAAATTTATCTTTTCCAATCATGGAATGTTCATACAGACAGTGTTTTATAGATTGTAAAGTCATGGGTAAGTGAATGGAATCATTAGAGTTGTGTCCGTCGTGATTAAATTGGTTAGAAACTTGAAAATTCACCTATATATCATTTGAATGAAGACATACTGTTAATTGTTATTTTATGGGATTGCAGATGATACAATGGCTTGAATATGATAGTAATAACATTTTAGCATCATGGCAGTTGTGCCAGGAAATGCCACATAAAAATGGAGATTATTACCGTGGCAGTGAGGTGCTGGTTCCCATCGCTGATTTCACGCATAGTCACTGTTTATTGCCGGCGGGGTTGGTATCAGGCGTGCTGACCTCTTCATGGAAACACTCCTTTTTTTCTCACTTCAGCTAAAATTAAAGCAAACTGGATTTGCCATGTGTTAGCAACTTGTATAGTAGACCTTTGTTGTTCAAGACTTACCATTCGTGTTTTTAACTTTTCTTGATAACCTGAAAATCTGTGCAAAGAAGCAACTTGGAATTTCTGAGGCTTGACTCTGCATCTGAATAGCAGGATTCTGAGGCTGGAGAGGAGGATCAGGCCATTTGTCTGCTCAGTGAGTGTAGCTAGCTCTTAGAATTGATACCCCAGGGTAAGGTAGGGGGAGCCTCCTGAGGTGTTTTAGTGGTAGCTTACTGAATCTTTGTTTTCTGGCCGAGATGTCACCTGAAGGAAAGCCAGTTAATCACGTATAACCGCTGTGAACTTGGAGATTTGTGGATGGTAAGGATCTACTGTATTAATAATTGAGTATTTGAAAAGGTTAAAAGTAGTAATTTTGATTTGATGTCATTTCTAATTTGTAGAAATGGGATTCTCTCCCAGGAGTGTGGGTCATTCTGTGAACATTCAGCAGCATGTCCATCAGTTTAAGTTTGTTCTGTGGAGAGAGGGGGGCCGGGGTGAAAACATAACGCGCTTGGGTCATGATGTCAGCCAGAAGTCAGTCAGCACACCTACTGCGGTTCCGGCTGCTTCCAGAAGCAGTGCAGGTGCGTGGCCATCTGGAGCCCCTTCTAGGGAGGCCACGTCTTACTAGGGACACTGAGGTGAAGGTCACCAGACTCTTGGGACCCGAGGGTTGGGCCCTGGCCCGTTGCTCCCACCTCACATCGCGCTCCTGTCCAGGGGCGCACTCAGCCTCAGCAGTGTCTCCACTGATCCGTTTCCCCTGTCCCCACACAAGTGAACACCGAGATTGAACACTCCATAATTACCTATTGCCTGGAATACGCTTTAATCACCGTTAGTTCATGTCTGCCCACTAATGGAGAGTTAGAAAGTGGAGGGGAGATGACTGAAAACATAGACTCATGTACGGGGGGCCTGAGAGTCAGGAGGGCGGGAGAAGGAAGAAGCCAGCCGGTTTAGTCTTTTAAGCCACATGTTGCTTCCGTGCAATAAACAGTGTTCTTATATTTCTGTTTAATTCTTTGAAACACACACACACACACACACACACACACACACACACACACGAGGAGAATTACATTATGATTTATCTTTACAGGAAGGGCCACATCAACACTGTTGATATTTTTAATGATGACTTTCTATTTCTGCTCTGTTGAAAGGGCGCTAAATATCACCCCCGTTCTAAAAGTGAGCCCTGAAAGGGTCTGTTTCTGATTTAGAAAATGCTTTGGTTTGGGCTCCATTGATAACACCACATTTTCATGCTGTTGTACAGTTATATTAGACCCTTCCACTTAGGCTCCCTTTGTACTTCCTCATTGTAATTTACACACTGGGTTGGTACATTCTCTTCAAGACAGTTTGTCTTGTGCCTCCAGCTGCTCCCCAATAGCCATTGTGCTGAATAAGCACTTACTTCAGTATGTCCTTGATACAATTAATGCAGGCATCTGCAGAAGCGGCGGCCGCAGCGGCAGCTGCAGAGCCTTATGGAAGCCAACTTCTGCTTAGCATTGTGATAAAAGAAATAGTTTTGAGCTGGAAGCTAATGTTGGCTTATTTTTAGCATAAAAAGAGTTGCACCTGCCAGGGCCAGCAGAGGACTGAGGTTTGTTGATTACACGTTCTTGTTAGTGCCATTGTTATTGGTAAAATGGGGATGATGTCATCCTTATCAGACTGAATTGGCACCCTGTAGAGTGACAAATAATTTACCCTCTGTGGTTTTATCAGCATGGGCCGCATGTTAGAAGCTCCTAGAGTGCTGAGTTTTCACAGTTGAATGCTATGGAACTGCAGAGGTGTGTGAAAATGAAAGGGATTGATACTTGTAATCAGTGCACATAGTAATGGCCAAGGTGTAATGAAACATAAGTGCACATTTAGGGTAATTATGCCGCTACCAGGTGGGGCCCTGGGGCTTTGCATGTACAGAAGCTGCTTGAGGTGGCGGATGTGCAGCGAGGAATCCTGCGGCACCATCTGGTAGATTCTCATTTTCTCATTAATTCTTCTGTCCCCTAAGTCTGGGCTGCATTGACTTTGAACAGCACTTCATCTGTTCAGTATCTCGTCGCAGTTTAGTTGGGGGTTGCTTTCAACAGCGGTATTGATATGCTGTGACTGTCCGTCTCAGCTGTGTGAAATATATTACAACCAACCATTCAGTGAATTTTTTTTTTTTGAGTAAAGCCAACTGGCCTTAGTAATGCCCTCATGACCATCTGACTCTAAATGTTTCCCCACTGAGGTTATTATTTTAAGTAAAATAGTTGGAATAGCCAAATGTACCTTGTCCTCTAGAATGCTTTGTAAATAACAGTATGGTAGAAGTCCAAAAAAGTAAGTGGTTACAAAAGTGCGTTTTCTTTGGTTATCTAAAAAAAAAGTATATTTTATTTCTACAGGCTGATTTAGTTTTTGCCTCAAATATAACAAAACCTTATTTTTCAGTCAAGCTTAAGAATAAGAAATTATTAATATACATAATGCCCCTGAACTGAACACCTCAGAATGTTACAGCGGTTTCTAGAAAAAAGAATACGAAAATGATATTCAAGCTTGTATATTTTGGAGGAAAGTAAAATTCTTTAAGCTTGCTAAATTAATTTTTATGAATATTTTCATATAACATTAAGAATAATGTATTTAAGGTACCTATCAGGATGATTATAGTTCACAAATGGCTGCTTTCTTTATTACAAATATTAATATCATGAAAAGTTTTAATGGAATCTATATATATTTATATAACACAAATAGTAATAATAAAGTGACGTCAGATGGCCGCCATTTTATGCTATGCATTTTATGGCAGAGTACTGTGTGTCACAATAATTTGGGCAATCTTCTGGAGCCTGTGGTTGCATTTAGTTGACATTAGATTAGTGATTTCACAATCTCTTTAATAAATACAAAATAATATCTGAGTGGTTCTTTAAGTGCATTGTATAAACAGTAAAAATGCCCCATTAAAGTTTTCCACCAAGAGGCTCCCCATGCATTTTGTCCTTTTATTTCCAGGAATTTTCCTAAAATGGAAATCGAGAGGGGGAAAAAACATGTCAGCTTCTTCCAAAAATGACACGGATGCTCCCAGGGATGTCCCAGGAGCGTCAGTCACGGACTCTGGAGTCCTGGACAGGCCTGGGGAGCTCCTGTGTCTGTGACCGAGCTGCCGTCCCACAGCCTGACGCCCACACCCCCCACCTCCATGGTGGGAAGGAGTCAGGAGCAGGGTGGTCCTGCAGGATGCCCCCATGGGCTGTCCTCACATTTACCTTGAGTCCGGGTCCTGAAAGACTCAGAGGCTGCGTCTCATTTCCCCTCCTTTCTGTCCGTGTGAGTTCATTTAGGGCAGCCGATGATAAGAGGCTGTGAAAAGTCCAGAATTATTTCTCAGGAGGTCACCTGATTATTATTTATCATATAGCGTGGGGGTGGACAGGAAGTATTCCAGAGTACTTAATTCTCTCCCGAAGGTTACTCCTATCTGTTCAGAGCATTTACATATCAGGATTTTTTCTTCCCTTCATGCATAGACATTAGCCAGATTACCTGTTCTCTGGGCTGTGAGCTTAGTGAAGGCCTAGGCAGGGAGGTCAAGCCGTTTGGATCCCGTCTTGGCTGCGAGCCAGCTATGTGACTTGGAACAAGTAACAACCTTCCCGAGTCTCAGCCTTCTCCTCTGTAACCTGAAAATGCTAATTCGCTACCTCGCATAAATTGTGAGAATTCCTGGTAAGGTCTTCCTGGCACCCAGCCTGCCCGCGGGCACTCAGCGACAGTTACTGCTCTTGTGGTTATTTTCATCAGCTTCCTGACGAAGGGTCTCCGCAGTATTCAGGTGACAGAAACGAGTGGGCAGGGCCGCACCAGGGTCCAGCTGTCATCCTGTGTTCTCTGCTCCTGCCTGCTCTCGGTGGCAGGGATGGGCGCCTGCCTCCTCAGTTCCAACATAGTTCCTAGCCAAGACATGCCACCCGAAGAGCCTTGATGAATTAGGAGAAACACCTGTGTCGTGCTCCTCATGATATTTTTAAATGCATAAAAAGTCCATAGGATTATAAGAAAACAAACTATGTTGAAATTGCATTATCAGTATACAGAAAGGACAGTTTAGTGATATGATAATATTTGTGTTTATCAATACACTAAATAAGATGCAGCTGTGTGTCTAATAATTGTCTTAATTTCATAGTAGTGACACCTCAAATGTTTTCAAAATATCTGCAGTAACTAACGTGATGTGAAACTATAATTTCTTATGGACAAAATCTTAGGTGCCGAAGATACCTATAACTTAGTACATATATTCATAATTGTAGAAGTGCCAAATTTTGGCTAGAGACTAGTGAAAACAGTGAGTGTGTATGTGTTTTCCATCCAAATTCATGTCTGTCCCGGAACATGTTCAAGTTTCTGGGGCCAAGATAGGAAACTCCTGCTGGAGTAGAGGTAACTTTCAACTAAGTTTCTTCATGAAACAAAAAGTATAAACAACACCAACAACGACAAAAGCTAATAAATGCACGAACCAGAAGGTTTGCATTGTATTGGCCCTTGGCCAAGACCTCTGGTTGATGGGCCCTTCGGGTCTACCGCTGTTGATCCCCTCCTGAAAGTAAGATTAGCTGTGTCTTAGAGTTTTATACAAAGTAGTTACTTGTTACTGATTATGATTGAAAATATACATACTGTTCTACTTAAGTTAGAATATGAATTTTGCATGAAATATCACTTTCTCTTAAGTCTATCTCTTGTGTCACTAGTAAGTCTATCTTTTGTGTCATGGTCTATAACATTCCGTTAGTTTACAAACAGTGGATCTGTCCCTTTACCAGTGAGTACAGAGCGCTTAAGAACATAATAGGTTTGGAATTATTTTTTTGATTTTTTTTATACTTTTATTTTTGAGAGAGAGAGAGAGAGAGAGAGTGCGAGTGGAGGAGAGGCAGAGAGAGAGAGGGAGACACAGAATCGGAAGCAGGCTCCAGGCTCTGAGCTGTCAGCACAGAGCCCAATGTGAGGTTCAGACACACAAACTGTGAGATCATGACCTGAGCTGAAGTCAGACGCTTAACCAACTGAGCCACCCAGGCGCCCGGTTTGGAATTCTTGAATGAAGTGGCCTGGGGTGCAGTAGTGTCTCAATTAAAATCTTGAAGTGACTTTGCCGAACCATAGAGCAACAGGAAAGACTCAATTATGTTCCAAGTACAGGTTATGGTTGCATAGTTTTTAATGTCACTAATTATAGAAGGGAATAGTCACAAAAACATGTTTTGAAAAACATATCTAGCATCTTGTATTATTGAAAATTTTTTAATTTAAAATGTATACTTTAGGGCAGCAGTACTTTATTTTTTAGCACTCTGAAAAGCTTACTTTTCCTAATATGCACTTTCCTGATTATCTCTTCAAAAGGCCAATTCATTACTACAGTTTTGTTTACCAAAATTGTACTCAGAACTAAGTAAAAATAACAATTAGCAAGAATCATCAGAGTGCAGAGAAAGACTAATTTTTGGCTTTCGAGATGGTGCTGGTTGATAGAGGACAAGTACCTTTAAGCTGAGTTTCAAAAGACACTTAGGATTCAGGGCCCCTGGGGAGCTCAATCCATTGAGCGTCTGACTCTTAATTTTGCCTCACGTCATGATTCCAGAGTCGTAGGATCAAGCCCTGTGTCTTGCTCTCTGCAGAGCATGGAGCCTGCTTAAGATTCATATTCATTCTCTCTCTCTCCCTACCTCGATCTCTCTCTCTTTTTCTGTCTCTTTTTCTGTCTCTGTCTCTGTGTCTCTCTTTTCCCTGCCCCTCTGCTTGCATGTACACGTGCACTCTCTTTCAAAAATCCAAAAAAAATGAACAAAAAACTTAAAAAACAGAGGCTGAGTGGGATGTGGCAGATGGTAGCGTGGCAAGGGCACTCCCAGTCTAGACTGGACAAATAACGGGAGCAGATATGGAGAGAGACGGACGGGCATGTTTCAGTCAAGAACACCGAGCTGTGGGACTCGCTGGGTGCGCAGCAGGATGTGATGAGTTCTACGCAGGCCGGATTGCGGAAGCCTTATGTCCACAGCTAAGAAGCTTCAGCATCGTTTTGTAATTACTGGAAAGAAATCAAGGGTATTATATAATAAGTATGGATTTTGAAAAATTGGAGAATGAGAAAACACACATACTGTCCCCAGTGACAGACTTGTAACCTGAATGCCTGGAAAGTGTTGTGTCAGTAACAGAAATTGAGATGCCAACAGGGGCACCTTGCTTTAGAAGAAAGGAAACTGTTAGCTTTGGGCTTGGTGTAGTGTTGGAAGCCTTTCTTTGCAGAAATTTCTAGCTGTCCATTCCAAATTCTCCCCTGAGTCTCTCTCTTAAAAAGTTTAAGTTTTGGGGTACCTGTTGGCTGAGTGTGTAGAGCATACAACTCCTGATCTTGGGATTGTAAGTTCAACCCCACGTTGGGTACTGAGATTAGTTAGAAATAAAATGAAAAGTTCAAGTTTAAATGAAAATTTGGGAGTCAAACATTGGAGCAGAGAGCGGGGAAGGTGCCAGCTCTTCCGCAGAGGCTGAGTAGGATGAAGACAGTATCATCGATGTGATAATTAGGAACTCATTGGTAAGCCTGAACAGCTTCATCAGAGTCGTCATTTCCAGACTTCAGTGTACGTACCAATGACCCAGGAAGCCTTTCAAAAATGTAGATGTGGGAACTCATTATTACAGGTGTCTCGGACGAGGGCACGGCCTGAAAGCCTGCTTCCGTCAGCGCAGGGACGATGGTGGCGGTGATGATAATAGGGACCGAGATATTTATCAGAGAGGGAGGGAGGGAGAGGACTGCTAATATACATGCCAGTTCCAGTTCTGTGTCCGCTGTGTTTGTAACCATAGTCTCCCAAGAACCCTTTGAAGAATATACTCTAGTTTTTCTATTTCAGAAATAAGAACACTGAATCAAAGAGATGATAAGTAACTTGCCCAGGTTTATTTATAACGCCAGGACATTGTTACTGTGTAGTCCATGATCGTGACCACCATGTTACCCACCGTGGGTGCCAAGAATGAGCCCCTTAGAGCAGGGCCCTCCGGAGGTAGGCCCAGGGGGACTGTGTCCAGCCTCCCGAATCCCAAGGCCCTTAGTCACTGTGTTTATTTCCGTACATGTTTTAAAAGGCATTGCTTTGTTCGATGTTACAATTCCTGTAACACCGTTTTGACCTTGCTTAATTCTTAATATTGTTTGAGCCTTAAAAAATATAAGTGTCCAGGATTCTCTTAACCTCCAGGAGGCCGTTGGTGAGTGAGTGCAGAGGAAGCTAGATGGCGGCGACCGGCGTAGCTAGAGGGAGGTGACTGAGGTTTGGAGGTTAGGGAGGGGCGGCCGGTCCAGAAATCTGTGTGGAGGGCGCTTAAGAGTGGCCGTCCCCGGTCGGGGGCTGTGGTTTTAAAACAAACACACTGATTTCGCTGGGAGTTGTGTTTATTTGTACTGCCTCGAAGGGCACCGGGCCCAAGATGCAGAGGGAAGTGATTGGGGTTTGGAGTGGCGTCAGGGGGAGGCTGCCAGAGCCCTGTCAAAGCTACCCGTCGGTGCCCCCAGCCATGGAGAGAGACGAAGCCCTGGGACGGGAGCACCGCTGTCACAGCAGGGACCACGTCTGCGTGCTTCTAGAGGACCAGGAAGGAGATTTTAATTTCACCGGCGAGGTGGTCCTCGCAGGGTGGGAGAGGTGTTCAGAGGCGGGGAGGGACCGTGAGGCCAGATGGGCACAGGGGCAGGGGCGCTCCCCTGCCCTCCCACAGAAAGGGGAACGGAGAATTCACGTTAAAAGCGGAGAAATTTGGAAGTAGTGGGAGGAGGGTCAGACTTGCAGGATGCGTGGTTCTCTAGTTCTCTTAATAAGTAGGTGGCAAGGCCGTCGCCCTGGAAGCCGTGGGGGTTTGAGGAGAACGGTTGTACATCACTCGATAATTATATGGCTGTGTAGACCTTTGAAATTGATAAGAGGGAAAAATAACAGAAGCTCTTAGTATAGGTTTCAGTACTTACATTTAAAATATTTCATCTTCACTATTGTTTGTGAGTTGGGGTGGGGGTTGGAAGCCTCTTTCCAGGAGGGGGCAGCAGTGCTGTAAGCATTTTATTTGGATTATTTCCTTTCTCTGTTCACTTGGCTATTAAAAATCAAGTAATAATGTGTTTTCCATCTCTGTTACCCTAACTAATGAAAAAACAACAACAGGGTTTATAAATCTAGTCAGTAATCTTACAATTTGTTAATTTATTAGTCTAGCATTACTAAACATAGCAATTGTGGAAAATACAAAGTACTGAAAATTATCCTTATATATAACAGTTATATTTGAAAATTTTTGGTTTGATTTGGCCTAATTTTGTCCCCTCTCTGTGTGTGGCTTGTTTAATAAGAAATTCAAAAAAAAATCAAGTCTTACCAGCTTAAATAGCTTTTAAAATATAAACTGTGGGAATATAGGACTAATTGGGCTCGTTGAAAGAATGTTTAACATATAAACATTAATTTTTATTGAGCACAGACTGAATTGAAAAGGCTAAACTTACATGTTAAAATAATTTGGCAATCTCACTGCAGATTCAAAATTTCTGAAAATGTAAATAAATTAAAATGCAGGCAGTGTTTTGCCATCTGTAATGAATTAGCATTCCATTTTTACCAGCTGCTGCTGGGGTTTTTGAAGCTGACTCAGGATCTACACACACTGGCGGGGAGCCGCTGATAAATGTAAGAGCCCGCGGTTTGCACCGACACGGCTGCACTGGCGGTGAGAACAGGCATCGCAGGTTCCCGTCGCACGGACCCTTCCACTCGGGGCGGAAATAAGGATGTGTTTTGCGTACAGATGTCAGCGGCACAGATGAGGAGGATTTGCTGCTAAGATGCTCTCGGATGCCACTGCTGTGGGGCGTGAGGTCATCCCTGAAGGAAAACGCCAGCAATGGTCCCTTACTAGCAGACATGTTCTTAGGCCCCGTATTTGCACATTGCTGGGAAATGTTATCCTCTAGATTGAGCTCATTACTATTTTCTCTTCTTGTGTTTCATTTCCAAGATTTTTCATTTTTGAGCCCTAGAGGAGACCGTGACTTTCTGGAATGAATTTGAACTTTGAGGCCAGACGTACCTAGATAGGAATTGAGGCTCCTTCACTTGTTAGGGGTGTTGATCTTCTCACACGTTGCTTAAATCCTCGGAGATTTCCTCATCGGGGACAGAGATTCTGCTGGTGGAATTGTTAAGACAGTTAGGCTCCATGGAAGGCCACCTCAGGCTGATGCTGTTTCTATAGTCCTGAAAATGCACACACGGAGCGGGGGGGTGGGGGGGGACGGACAGTGGCCCATTTTCGGTCACTGTACGTTGCTGAGGGAATAAGCCTAAGCCGGTGATCTCTTGATTTCCCACACCATGACAAGATCTGTGAGACTTTGAGTGGTAACTAAGAAATGGATGCAAGGCTTACACACTGTGTCCAAACCATAGTTCATTTCACAGGTAGGAAAATACTTTTCTTGTTAATATGCTTTTGTTCCTATCTTTTCCCTTGGTGTAGACCTTCAGGAGGACAAATTTTAAGGGACAGTTTTTTGTTTATTTCAGAACGGAAACATTTTGGCATCCTTACATTGTCAGTATCATGTAAATGTGATATATACTGATTCTGTAGGTAGTAAGAAAGCGATCTGGAAGATCCGTGTGTGTGTGTGTGTGTATCCTTCATACCCCTTCATTGTCAGTCTTCTTCTTACAAATTAGACTTTCAGATATTAAAAATTTACATTCTCGCCTGAGCCAGCTAAAAGCCAATACACGTGTTCAGTCACCACAGTTACTTAGGGTATGGCACGTGGTAGGTGAGGAAGGACATAGGGCGAGCGCATAATTCTGGCCCCCAGAGCTGACACGTCGACGGGTTGGCAGGGAGTTGATGTGGACTGCCGTGAATTCAGCACGAACACGCCTCCACGTTGTGAGGTGGTCCGGGCTGTGATCGGGAAGCCTCGCGTGGCTAGGGACGCTGCAGGCAGCGGCACAAAATAAGGAACGCTCTACCGAAAACAGATTTGTAACAGCAGTGATGACTCAGGGATCGGAAAACGCCTCAGGTGTTAAAAGACCATAGCGAGCTTTGACTCTGACAGCCTGTCTGTGTCCCGCACAAACCTCTGTGACCTGAGACCCGACCACATGTCAGGAATTTGTATCAAATGTGGTGAAGGTATCCTGGGAATTTTCAGACCTCTCTTGGTCTAAAGTCACTGCCCTGCTTCCCCCGTCACAGAATCGTCAGATGTCCTCACAGGCCGACGGGGACCATGATGGACCTATGTGGCCATTACCCAGGCCAGCCTGAGCTCACTGCCCTCGGGCCGGGCTCCGTGTCACTGATTTGCTAGTGACTCACCAGGCACGACTCCAGCTGGCCCGACTCTGCTTCCTCAGCTGTAGATCAGTGTGGACTCGGAGAACCTGTGTGTGACCCTCAACTGGTTCTGTGTGCATTTCTCAGTGTTACTTACCCACCCATGACTCATGGCTGCGTTCTCCTTCCCAGTGTGGGGGTCACTCTTAATTGACGCTTCCTTCTCTTAGAAGCTGATGCTCTGACGTTGGCTGACTGAGCCCTGGCCTGTTTGAAGCGTTGTGTTTGCTTCGGTATGGTTATAATCCTGGCTTCTCAGCCTGGAGATTTAGGCCATTTGTGGTCCTGATTTCCAGCCTCAGCCCTAATCCCGTCACGGCCTGCTGCTCCCGCCTCCCTCCCCAACGTGTACTTTCCCCAGATGCGTGTCAGGCTTTTCTGCCAGGGTGGTGGAGCTTGGTTTCCCTGGTCTCCTTCATTGTTTTTTAGGCCAAGCTCAAAATTGTCACAGTGGGTTTGGATCTCTTGCAGTGATCTCCCCTACTGGAAACGTCTCCCGATCTGACGCACTACAGTTAGTAGTGTTAGGTGTCATCACCTCTGCTGGACCCTTAGATGTTGTCGGCGTCCCATTTCGTATCTTGTTCATTTAGATTCTGAGTAAAACTTTGCTAGTGCAATGCAGTGGGGCTCAGACTTGTGCTAGTCACTGAGAACAGCGAGATTGAATGCCCGTCTTACCTGTTCTTACCCAAAAGCTCTCCCGTGCACCCTACAGACTGTTGGAGAACAGCCCTCGCTATGCTGGCCCGCCCTGCCTCTGCTCCTGTGCAGCAGCTTTTCCACTCTGGCCTTGGACGTCTTCAGCCTTCAATCGATAAATCTCTAAAGCCAACTGTAACAACCCTATGCATTGATTTACGTTTAAAGAAATCTCTCCCATCAGCAATCATTTCACCCGTGAGGGGATAGAGAAGTACCTGCACGGTGTGAAGACTCATGTTCAAGTGGGCTCTCCTCCCATCTCTGCGGAGCCAGGGAGCCGCGCGTCCCCCTGAAGAAGCCGGGCTCCCTGAAAGCAGCAAAGAGCAGTTGGTGGTAGGAGGAAGGTGGAGAATGAGTCTCCGACTGGGCACTTCATCGTGCTGGTGCTCCGCGGTCGGAGGAGCAGAATAATACACCTCTTGGGTTTAAAACTGCCTGTATACAGTGAAAAACACTCAATAAATAATATTTCCTGTCTGTTATGTATAAGGCACTTTAACAGCATTTAGGACTTTTACTTTTCAAACAACTTGTTTGGGTAAACTTTTATTCCTATTCTGATAGATGAAGGATCTGAGATTCAGAGGTCCACGTGGAGAGCAAAACTGTATGTCATGGAGGCAGCTTTACTGTGGTCTCTGCTGGGTGTTGGCAAGTTTAAACTTCATTCTCCTTCAGCACTTCCTTCCAGTCCTTCCTGGATTTTCTAGACTTTCCACTTCTGACCTCCTCTGACTTCTCTTACATCTCTGGTTGTGAAAGTCATCGCGCATTCCCTGAACTTTTGGGTCCTCTTCTGTTCAGTGATGCCTGCTCCTTGGTGTCCGCACCCTGGAGTAATGTTGGGGATGAGAATCCAACCTACCACAACCAAGGGGGTGAGCAAGGGTTTATATAGAGCCCTTCCTCACAGTCAGGGTTTACCTCTAGAAGGTTTACTCTGACTCTTCGTTTTTTAATTCACTATGAAAATTTGATCCTGATTATCTTTTTTATGTTTCCAAGCTTTCTTAATACTCTCTTTCACTGAAGGGGCGCCTGGGTGGCTCAGTCAATTAAGCATCTGACTCTTGATTTCGACTCAGGTCATGATCCCAGGGTTCCTGAGTTCCAGCCCCACGTGGGGCTCTACACTGACAGTGCGGAGCCTGCTTGGGATTCTCTCTCTCCCTCTCTCTCTGCTCCTCCCCTGCTTGTGCTCGCTTGCTCTCCCTCTTGCAAAAGAAGTTAACTTAAAAAACTTAAAAACATGCAAAAAATATTTTGTTTCACTGAATTTTAAGTCAGCCTGCCTCTTACCTTCCTCAGCTTCGGGCCTCTCTGGCTGTCCTGGGCAGGATTGTCTGCCGTCTTCTCTCCATAATCTCCTGGGCAGAAGACATTGTGTGTCCGAAGATAGTAGTTTAAATTTTCTCGGAGGTTGTGACTTTAATACTTGGGTTATTTTATATATCAAATATATGTATACATATACATATACACACATACATATGTATATATATGTATATAGAAATAAATTCTGCGTCTTCCATATCACACAAAGAAGCACTTAGGCATGTTTTATTATATTGGCATTTCTGTAAGTAATTCACTTCACAACATGAAGAAGCTTGCCAAGGGCTCCAGAATACCTAGGGTGGGAACGTGAGGTAATACCAAGCAGTTCTACATATGTTTTTCTTATGTTTTTCTACCAGAGAAACTAAATTCTTTTAGTTTTTACAATATTTAACTATAAAACCGAGATGCCATAATGTATTGTAGTAATACTGGTCTTTCTGTTGTAAGTACATTTCTCTGTGACCTATAACTTACGCAGTATATATTAAGCCCCTGAAGTCATATGTAATGTGGGTCTGGAACCCTGTTTGAAAGTTGACTATTCATTAAGTAGACCAGGCGTCCCCCATCCAAGTGTGATCCGAACCCATCAACATCAGCATCTTGGTTCTCCTACTTTAAGGGACGTTGCGATCACCGGAAGGAATTGCCAGAGCACAGGTTGCTGGGCCCCATCCTTAGAGTGTGTGGCCGAGACCTTGAGTATTTGCACTGCTTTCAAGTTCCAAGTTGATAATGACGGTGCTGACCTGGACTGCAGGAAACACTGAGAAAAGACCTTCTTTTCCTCATCGTCATGGGGTCCCTTCTTTACTTATGTATTTATAAGCATAGATTCTGTATATATGGCACATGAATTTATAAACCTTCATTTTTGACTCTGTATTCTGTACATTTCTTGCTAAGACCTTATTGTTCACATACTCTTCTTGTGAATGGGCTATCCTTTTCTGTTACATTTTCTAACTTTATCACATGTAGATGGTCAGACTATTGATTTTACTATATTTATCTAGACACTTGATTGAACTTTCTTATTAATTATTAATCCTGTAGCTTTTTAGTTGATTCTTTTGGGCCTTCTCGATAAACAACCATATTATTTCTGTTTTTCGTTTTGAGCTCCACTTACTCCAGAAATGGCTCTCCGTGAAATGTTTTTCCTATCTGCTAGCACGTTGCTGTTACTTTTTTGTTGCTATGGTTTTATTTCTTGTCTCTTCTCAATTCATTTTTATGTAATCTCCAATCTCCTGTTTCTGCCTCTGTGTAAATATTCTTTTTTAAAACTGTACACAATGTGAAAGTCATTCTTTTTGGGAATGGTAACTACCATGGCTACCAAGGGCACGAACTGTTGTGCCCTCTGCAGGCCCTGGGAACCCCAAGTTGGTCTTCTGTTCTTGTACTCTACTCTTGCTGTTCCCAGAATGCCCTACGAATGGAATCATACAGTATGTAGCTCTGTGAGCCTGGCTTCCTTCCTTTGTCCTAATGTATTTGAGGTTCCTCCATTACTGTTGCCTCTTCATTCTTTTTCATGGCTTAGTAGTATTCCACAGTATAACAGTACCATGATTTGTTTTCTGATCACCAGGTAGATGAAGGGCCTTGGATTGTGTCCAGATTGTGGTAATTAGGAGTAAAGTCTTTATGAACAGTCGCATACAGATTTTTGTGAGAACGCTTCCAAGGTAGTTTCTGCTTTTCCTTACCGTTTTTTCATTTTCATGTAGTCTCTATTTATTGTGCTGTTTTTTCTTTACATAGTGGTTTTCCCTTTTATGTAGTTCGTGTCCTTTTCTGTGTTGTTATTAAGAACGAGTTTCAGAACGAAAAGAAAAATTTTTTAATTTAGATTTCGTATTGTGAGAATTAGTCTCTTGTGTTACACTTTGATTTTTCTCTTTTGCTGATGAAATTTTTATAGGTTGTGGGTTCTCTTGGCTCATTCTTTGGAGTAGAAAAATCTATAGTCATTTGTGAGGTATGTTCAAATATTACATATGAGTTCAAATATTACATGAGTTCTGACACAGATTGGTCACAGATTGGTATAGGGCCCCACCTATGACTCTTCCAAAGGAACCTTTCCAAATCCATGTTTAAGGAAACGACAAAACCCAGTCATCAGTAGGTGGCTGGCTGGGGACGGGGCGGTGGGGCAATGGGTTGGACCTACGGGCATGGGCCTCCTCACACATTTCTCGGGGTGTATTTCTCCAGCTGTCGGGTTGTGGCATCTTTCCCTTGCCCACATGTGGCAGGCAGGATTGACATGTGCTGCCCAAGGTTCTCACCCTCTGCTCTACATACTTTATGTAACTCCCTCGTCTTGAATGGAGACAGAATCTCGAATATGATGACCTATCCTTCCAGTGTTTTTGTAGCCACTAGCCACATGCAGCTGTTGAACATTGAAGTGTGGCTAATGCGGCTGAACAGCTGAATGCTTTTATTGATTGATTGGTTCATTCATTTATAACTAATTTAAAAATAAATTGCCACATGTAGCTAGAAGCAGCTGAAGTTGATAACAAACTTGCTAAAGTATTTGGAGTGAAGTGTACTGATGTCTGTGTCTTACTTTGAAATGCATGAAAAGTGAGCTGGATGGTTATGTGGCACATAAGTAGAGTAAAATGTTTATCGTAGAATCTAGGTGGTGGTTTTATGAGGCTCATTGTAAAATTATTTTACTTTTACTGTATATTTGAAAAGTTGTATCATAACATGATGGGAGGAAATCCTTTAAAGGATTTTACTGAAAAAAATTAATTATACCCTGTGAAAAAAGTCCCAGATGGGATGGCTTCACTGGTGAATTATACTAAATTTTTTAACAACACATAATTTGAGAGGGAGAGAGCATGACTGAGAGAGGGGGCCAGAGAATTCCAAGCAGGCTCCACACTGTTGGTGCAGAATCCGACCTGAGGCTTGGTCTTACCTGAGCCAAAATCAAGAGTTGGACACTTAACCGGCTGAACCACACAGGCGCCCCATGAGTTCTGCCAAACATTTACAGAAAAATCAACACCAGTCCTTCTCAAACTCTTTTTAGAAGGAGAAGAGCAGAGAAGTTTTCCTAACATATTCTCTGAGGCGAGTGTTAACCCTGATATCAAAACCAGATAAAGACATTAGAAGAAAAGAAATTATACACCAGCTTTACTTAGGAATATAGAGGCAAAAATCCTCGGCAAAAATCCTAGGAGATCAAATTCCATAGTATATTAAAAGGATTATATTCCACCCCCAATTGGGACTTATCCCAGGAATGCAGGGGTGGTTAAACATAGGAAGAAAATTGATCATTGTAATACACTTAGGTATAAGAATAAGCCTAAGCAAGGAGGTGAAAGACCTGGACTCTGTTGAACATTGTTAAAATGTTCATACTACCCGGAGCGAGCTACGCATTTAATGCAGTCCCTTCCAAAATACCATCAGTGTTTTCCACAGAACTAGAATAAATAATAGTAAAATTTGTATGGAGCCTCAAGAGATCCTGAATAGCCAAAGCAATCTTGAGAAAGAAAAACAAAGCTGGCGGCATCACAATCCCAGATTTCAAGATGTACTCTAAAGCTATAGTAATGAAAGCTGTATGGTGCTGGTACAGAAATAGGCCCAGAGATCAATGGAACAGAGTAGAGAGCCCAGAGATACACCCACGTATATATTGTCAATTAATTTTTCACAAAGGCGGCAAGAGTATTCAGTGGGGAAAGATAGTCTCTTCAACAAGTGGTGCTAGGAAACTGGATGGCAGCTAGATGCTAAACAGTGAAGCTGGCCACTTTGTTGCACCGTACCAAGACATAAGCTCAAAATGGATTGAAGACCTCAGGGTGAGACCTGAAACCATAAAATCCCTAGCAGAAAACAAATGTGGTAATTTCTTGGACATTGGTCATAGAAATAACTTTCTAAGTGTATCTCCTTAAACAAGAGACACGAAAGGAAAATTAAAGCATTGGAACTACATCAAAATAAAAAGCTTTTACACAGTGAAGGAAACCATCATCACAATGACAGGTCAACCTACAGAATGGGAGAAGATATTTGCAAATGACATGTTTGATAAGGGGTTAATATCCAAAATACCTAAAGAGCTCGACAACTCAATAACAAAACCCCCAAATAATCTAATTGAAAATGGCGGAAGAGGGGCGCCTGGGGGCCCAGTCGGTTAAGCGTCCGGCTTCGGCTCAGGTCATGATCTCGTGGTTCGTGGGTTTGAGCCCCGCATCGGGCTCTGTGCTGACAGCTAGCTCAGAGCCTGGAACCTGCTTCAGATTCTGTGTGTCTCTCTCTCTCTGACCCTCCCCTGTTCGCGCTGTCTCTGTCTCTCAAAATTAAATAAAAACCATTAAAAAAAAATGGCAGAAGACCTGAACAGACATTTTTTGAAAGAAGACATAGCAAATAGTCAACACATACATGAAAAGTTGGTTGGCCATCACTAATCATCAGGGAAATATAAATAAATACCACATCAAGATTATCTCACACCTGTTGGAATGGCTAAAGTAAAAAAGACAAGAAATAGCAAGTGTTGGTGAGGATGTGAAGAAAAAGGAAACTTGTGCATTAATGGCGGGAATGCAAACTGGCACAACCAGTTTGAAAAACAATCTGGAGGTCCTTTAAAAAAAATAGAATTACCATATGATCCAGTTATTCAAGTACTGGCTATTTACCCAGAGAAAATGAAAACACTAATTCAAAAAGATGTGTGGATTCTTATGTTTATTGCAACATTATTTATGATAGCCGTATCTTGGAAGCGTCCGAAATGTCTGTGGGTAGATGAATAAAGATGTGATACACATACACATACACATACACACACACACACACACACACACACACACAGACACACACACACAGTCATGTTAATCAGCCATAAAAAGAATGAGATCTCACCATTTGCAACAACATGGTTGGATCTAGAGGGTATAATACTAAATGAAGTAAGTCAGAGAAAGAAAAACACTTGTGATTTCACTTGTGTAATTTAAGAAACAAAACAAAGAAAAAGACAAACACAAGACAGACTCTTTAATACAAAGAACAAACTGGTGGTTGTCAGAGGGGAGATGGTTGAGGGAATGGGTAAAATAAAGGCGATGAAGATTACGCTTACCATGATAGGCACGGAGTAATGTATAGAATTGTTGAATCATGATATTGTACACCTGAAACTAATTTAAGTTTGTATGTTAATTATATTCTTCAATTAAAAAATTATACCACATTAAATAATGAAGAAAAACCCCACATGATTATCTTAGTTGATACAGAAAAGGTATTTGACAAAATTCAACACCTCCTTATGATCAAAAACAATAAAGAAACACAAAAAAATTACCCTGCAAATAGAAAGGAACTTCCTCAATATGATATAGGGCATTTATGAAATGCCCTCATCTAACATCATATTCAGTGGTAAAATACAGAAAGCTTTTCCCCTAAGATCAGGAACAAGACAAAAATGCTTGCTTCTATCACTACTATTTAATATTTACTAGTTTTCGCTAAGGCAATTAGGTAAAAAAACAAAGTAAAATGCATCAAAATTAGGAAGGAAAAAATAAAACTTTCTATACACAGACTATCCCAAAGAATCTTAAAGAAAGCAACTAAAACTAAACACAAATTGTAGATCACAAGGTCAACACAGAAGCCAGTTGTTTTCTATGAGCTAGCGTTGAATAATCCAAAAGTGAAATTAAGAAAACAGTTTCATTTATAATAGCATCTAAAATAGCAAAACGTTTGGGAAAGAATTAATCAGGGAAGTAAAGGAATTGTACACTGAAAACTTAATACTGAAACTAAAGAAGACTTAAATGATGGAAGATTCTCATGTTTATAGGATGTAAGACTTAAAACATCAATATTTACTCATAGTAATCTACAGATTCAGAACAATCCTTATTGGTATCTTAACAGTTATTTTTACAGAAATGGAAAAGCTGATTCTCAGATTCATGTGGAATTGCAAAAACAAACACCCGCCCCCAACCCAAATCGATGAAACAGTCTTTAAAAAGTATAGAGTTGGAAGACTAACACTTTCCAATTCTGAAAGTTGCTATAGAATTACAGTGATCTATAGATCAATGGAATATAATTGGAACTCCAGAAATAAATCCATACTTTATGGCCAGCTGACTATTAACAAGGGTACCAAGTCCATTTAGTGGGGAAAGGATAGTTTCTCCCCAAATGGTACTGAGGACAACTGGATTTTCACATGGAGAGAATGAACTTAGACCCTTGCTTCATGCCGTATATTACATGAATGATAATAATGCTTTTAGCAGAAAACATAAAGGTAAATCTCCTTGGCCTTGGATTTATTTAGCAGATAAAGACCTTGTATTTATCTTGGTGACTAGATATGTCACCAAAATACCAGCAGCAAAAGAAAATACACATAAGTTGGACTTCGTCAAAATTTAAAACTTTTATGCATCAAAGGACAGTATAAAGAAACTGAAAAGACAGTCTTCAGAATGGGAGAAAATATTTACAGATCATGAGTTTGAGGAGTTTAATATGCAGAATGCATAAAGAACTCCTATAATTCAGCAGTAGAACGATAACCCAATTAGAAAATGAGCAAAAGACTTGGATAGACATTTTTTTTGAAGAACATAAACCCCATGAAAGCTGCTTAAAACATGGGTCATTAGAAACATGCAGATTAAAACCACATTGAGGTAGCATCTCACACCTGCTAAGATGAGTGTAGTTTGCAAAATGGAAAATCACCAGTGTTGGTGAGGACACGGAGAACTTCTAACACTCGGGCGTTGCTAGTGGGACTGGGAAATGTGGGCCTCCCTCAGTGTATTAAGTGTAGAATTACCACATGTTACAGGAGTTTCACTTCTGGGTCTTGTACCTTTAGGAATTGGAAACAGGCACTCAGATCATTGTTTCCATGTTCACTGTGGCGTTATTCACAATAGCCAAAAGGTGGAAACACCCTGACTGTCAATCAGCATATGAATGGACAAAGAAAATGTGGCGCATACATAAAATTTAATATTATTTAGCCATAAAAAGGAATGCAGTTCTGGTACATAGTACAGCATGAACCCTGCAAACATTTTGCTCTGTGAAATAAGCTAACTACAAAAGGACAAATATTAGATGATTCCACTTACATACAGTGTATGGCAGACCTATTCATAAAGGCAGTGAAGTAGTTTAGAGATTACCAGGGGCTGAGCGCAAGGAGTAATCAGGAGTTTTTGCTCTGGATACGTAGTGGCAATAATTGCACAATGTTGTGAATGTAGTAAATGTAATAAATGTCACTGAAATGTAAAATAAAAATTAAAAACTGTTAAAATGAAGAGTCAAGCCATAGACTCAGGGAAAATATTTATAGTACATTTAACTGATAAAGGCTTGATATCCAATGATATAAAGACAAATAAATTTTGAAAGAGGCCAGGGCTGCCTGGGCAGCTCAGTTGGACTTCGGCTCAGGTCACGGTCTCATGTTCATGGGTTCAAGCCCCCTGTCGGGCTGTGTGCTGACAGCTCAGAGCCTGGAGCCTGCTTCTGATTCTGTGTCTCCCTCTGTCTCTGCCCCTCCCCTGCTCATGTTCTGTCTCTCTCTCAAAAATAAACATTAAAAACAAAATTTTAATTAAAAAATAAAATAGGCCAAACATTTAAACAGGTATTTTACAAAAGAAGACATACAAAGGACCAATAAGTCCTTTAGAAAGTGTTCAGTGTCAGGAGTCATCAAATTGAGATGACAGGAAGATACTGCTGTGCATTCAGTACAACTTCCAGAACTTAAAGGATTGACAGCACTAAGTGTTAGGATGTGGAGCGACTGGAATTTCCGAACCGGGACCTGGGGCCCCCAGCCGGTTAGAAGGAAGCCTAGCAGCTTCTAACAGAGGTGGATCTATACGCCCGTCCTGATGATCCGTCGCTTCTGCCCATTTTACTGAAGAGAAATGAAAACAGGTGGTCACAAAAGACTTAAGCATGTTTACGGCCGTTTTATTCATGAAAGCTAGGTAACTAGGAAGTGGCGCGTGTGTCCATCAAGAGAAGAATAGAAAAACAAAATGTAATTTACTCACACAGTGGAATATTGTTTAGCAATTAAAAGGAATGGATAAGAATAACAAGGATTTATCTTCAGAAAACATGCTAAGTGAAGGAAACGTTACACAGAAAAAACACACAGGGTCTGATTGCATTTATATGACGCACCAGAACAGGCAAAAGTAATCTATGATGGAGAATTATTCAGTGTGTTTGTGGCCTCGGGGATGCCGAGCGAGACGGAGTAGTGGACACTGATAGGTAATAGGCTGAGTTTGCAGAGGAGTGCTAATGCTCTGCGTCTTCAGTGTTGGAGCTGGATCTGCCAAAGCTCCATTAAAATCTGTGCATTTCATTTTATGTAAAATTTGCACCAAATAAAAAACTCTAGTTAATGATACAAAGAAAAACTCTCTGAGCTTCAGCGATCGACATGCAGGGCATACGACACTCACATGTGTTACGGCGCTGTCACCGCTGTGCACTGCAGCCCGATGTCAGACAGGGCCCTCACCACGTATGTGAATAACCAGCGCTTGAGGCTGCATCTTGCCTGACGCTTCTTATTGCTTAGTTATCAATTTGTAGACTCTAAGCAAGACGCGGAGATGGTGTGGGGCTCCTTTCTCCGGAGCTTTCTCTCTAATGACGAAATCGTTGGTGCCCAGATTTGAGCATCGTAAGCAGTTGTTTATTCTTAAATGCTTATTTAGTTTTCACACAGGGGGAGAGAGAACAGGGGAGGGGCAGAGAGAGAGAGAGGGAGGGAGACAGAGGATTGGAAGCAGGCTCCGCCCTGAGAGCAGAGAGCCCAGCTTCGCGCTCAAGCTCATGAACCCTCAGATCATGAGCTGATCAGATGCTTAACAGACTGAGCCACCCAGGCACCCCAAAAGCAACTGTTTTAAAAAAATAATGCTCAGCAATATATATGGGAGAAATAGTGTACAGTAGATAATCTGATATATTTTCAGGGATTACAAAATCACATTTTTCTATTAAAGCAATCTGATGAAAAATGGAGTTGTATTCAGAACCTCCTGGGGACATCCAAATTTTTCTTCCGTGAGCTCTCCGGTGGTTTGTACGCTGCTTAAAATAAGAATCACCTGTAGTGTTGGTTCAAAATTTATTTCCTATACTCTTCTCCGGGAGATTTCTGCCTCTGTGGGGAGGGATGGACATCACCTAATTTGTCCTTTTGACAAGTGCTTCAAGTAAATCATACCAAATTGGGAGATGTTCCTTTCAGAGTGCCGTAAAGGTGTTAGAGAAGAAATGCTCTCGTAAGCCTGAGTGGTGACCAGTAATCACTATGACAATAATAAAAACAGCGTACGAAGGAGGTCCTCAGGGACTCAGACAAATGTCTGACTCTGGCTCTGTTCACGATCTCACAGTTTGTGGCTTCGAACCCCACGTCAGGCGCTGTGCCGACAGTGCGGAGTCTGGAGCCTGCTTGGGCTTCTGTGTCTCCTTCTCTCTCTGCCCCTCCCCCTCTCAAAAATAAAGAAGCTTTTGCAAAATTAATAGAAAACTGAAAGCAATATGTGATGTTATTGAATATCAGCTACTGTATTCCAGTCACTCTTGTCACTTCTGTTTGTATTACCCTGTTTAACCCCCACAAAAGCAGGACGTGACATTATCTCATGTTACAAGTAAGGAAACTGGTTCAGAAAACACAAGTAATTTGCTGTCAGACACAAAGACAGTGACAGGGTCAGGCTTGAAACCCAGAGATTCTGGCTATAGAGCCCCTGTCTTTCGTGGTGATTTGCTTGGCTCCAATATGGGTTATAGACAGAATGACTACTGCTTTTTTTTTTAATTTATTTTTATTTTTTTAGTGTTTTTTATTTATTTTTGAGAGAGAGAGAGACAGCATGAGCAGAGGAGGGTCACAGAGAGAGAAGGAGTCACAGGATCTGAAGACAGGCTTCAGGCTCTGAGCTAGTGGTCAGCAGAGAGCCCGACACGGGGCTCAAACCCATGAACCGTGAGATCATGACCTGAGCCGAAGCCGGACGCTTAACCGACTGAGTGAGCCACCCAGGCGCCCCAAGCTTCTTTCCTCTTCTTGAGCACATCTTTGACTTCTGTTTCTTGTGTATCTCTGTTAAAAAGAATTGTTTCCACATCACCACCCATGAGGAAATCTTTACCCAAAAGTTGAACTCAAGTTTGCTGATGTAAAGCAGACCACACGGAGACATGCCAGACTTCCCTTCAGGGATATGCCGAGTGAAGTCCAGATGTGTGACATCGGACAGCATCAAAGATGGTTTCTTCAGAAAGCAGTGGTGGGTGGACCTGGGGGAGGGGGTGATAGGAAGAGAAGGAGATGGATGGGTAAGCTTGTAGATTACAAGACTTAAAAGAAAATGACAGTGGCTCCTGGTGGCTCAGTCAGTTAAGCATCTCAGTCTTGCTTTCGGCTGAGGTCATGATCTCATGGTTCATGGGTTCAGGGCCCACATCGGGCTCTTTGCTGACGTGCAGAGCCTACTTGGGGCTCCCTCTCCCTCTCATTCTGCCTCCCCCCACCTCAAAAATAAGTAAATAAACATAAAAAAAAAATCCATCGCAGGGGGTAGATTGTGGTGTGGGGGAGGGCCTGTGGCTAGGCGGCCCTGTGTTATAGCTTGTTGAAGCTGGTTGATGTGTATGTGATGATTCATTATACTACACTGTCTACTTGTGTATATATTTTAAATTTTTCATAATAAAAAGTTACAATATGTGCTAATAACCCTTCTTCATCTGCACAAACCTCCAGAGTCAATCAATAAAGCAATTCTTACTTTAACCTTGATCTAAGGTGTTATCCTTTCCCTAAGACTAACTAGCCGTTTCTCCCTGGGCCTACCAAGATTTCATCTCCATATTTTCCGACCGAGTCTTTCTAGTTAAACCCGACTTTCAGGAAGCTATTGCCTTAAGCACCTGTGCTAATGGAGTCTGATCAGTTTGGGCAATTTGAATGAAATTCAACAGAGGCAGAGTCAAGTGGATGAGACTCTCCTGGTTTCCCACTGAGTGTCTGCTCTTGGTGACAGGTTCCCAGAGGTCAGCCTTACGGATTTACCTGCGTTGAATCTGAGGGAACAGGTGCACGGCCGTTCGATTCTTTTGTCCTGCACCTGCCTCAGCTCAGGTGAGGCGCGGCAGCTGTTGAGAGCAGAATAGCATTACCCCGTGGGTGGGTCTGGAATGATCCCAAATGTGCAGCTCTTATGCGGCCTCAGTCTGAATAGCTGATGTTTGGGACTTGGCATCACAAAAAGGAGCACATTAGGACGTCTTAATGAGGTCCTGAATTCTTCTGGATTCTGACTGGAGTCCGGAAGGGAACCATGATTCATTCAGATTGCTGCCCTCCATGCACTTGCTAGCTGACGGCCAGGGTCGCGTCTGCCTCGGAGCAGAGGAACAATAGGGTGCGGTGCACCTGCCTCCGTCCACATAACTCGGTGGTTTCTGGCATATTCCATTTCGATCTCATGCTCGCAGCAATTGTTCTTCAATAATTACGACTGAGAGTGAAGGAGATGGGTAATGTTGAGGCTGGATTATTAGAGTGGGGAGGGCCCGACCCCGGGGGAAAAATAATGTCCCTTTGAAAGTGGATTTCCAAATTGCCTAATTTTGTGCCCTGTAGTAGCTGCCTTCATCTTTATTGTTTCCAGGGTTTTCTCTTCAGTTGGATGTAGAGCGTGTGATGGCTCCAAGTACTTGTCATCTGCCGTCAGATGAATCACTGTTGTCCCGTTTGCTGAATCCGTGTGACTTTGGATGAGTTCTTTAACATCTCTCTTCTCAGTTGCTTGTCTGTAAAGTGAGGATAATGACTGAACTAACTTCATGGAGCTGTTGAGGGAATCAAATTAAAAAATGTGTGGAAAGGGCTTACCAACGGGCCAGGTGCTACAGCACTGAGGACCTTGACCGTGAGGAAGAGGAGGAAGAGGGGGAGTGGTATACTGGTGTGTGGGCTCTATAACTTCTTCGAACATTTCTTACTAGAGCAAAAATGTACATAATTCCATGCTAACCAGTGTGGTCCTTGTCAAAGCATCAAGTGATGTGGTCAGAAATGGGACATAAATACTTAGGGAAGAAACAAGTTTCAAACTTCTTGACATGGAATTATGTACCGAGTGCATTTTAATCAAGGGGAGAATGCAACTGCTGTCGAGGATTTTGGTATCATTTGCTTATTGGCTGTCTACGAAGTACTGAAAATGTTACTTTGGAGTCAGTTTGATGAGTAATTCCCAGTTCAGGGTCTTATTGACCTCAACTATTTGAAGTATTATTTTGTAAATTGGTATGTATTTTCAACAAAAATTTTTTTGTTCTTACCATACCATTCAGGTGGTCTTCCTAAATTAACAGTGATAAGATTACTAGAAATTGGGAGGGGTGCCTAGATGGCTTAGTTGGTTACATTGGCTCATATCATGGTCTCTTGGTTTGTGAGTTCAAGCCCCATGTGGGGTTCTGTGCCGACAGCTCAGAGCCTGGAGCCTGCTTCAGATTCTGTGCCTCCTTCTGTCTCTTTTCCCCGCTCATCCTCTCTCTCAAAAAATGAATAAAACTTTAAAAATTAAAAAAAAAAGGGAGAATTAGGGGTGCCTGGGTGGCTCAGTTGGTTAAGCATGCCACTCTTGATACCATCTCAGGTGGTGATGGTCTTGAGATCGATTCCTGATTGGGCTCGGTGCTGACGTGGAGACTGCTTAGGGTTTTCTCTGTCCCTCTGTCCTTCCCCTGTTTGTTCATTCTCATTCTCTCTCTCTCTCTCTCTCTCTCTCTCTCACACACACACACACACACACACACACACACACACACAAAACAAAAAACAACAAAAAAAGAAATTGGGAGAGTCAATCTCTGGTTTTGCACTTTACACTTTTTTTCTCTCTCTCTTTCTTCCTTCCTTTCTCTCTCTCTCTCTCTCTCTCGCTCTTTCTTTCTTTCGTTCTGCTATGCTTTCAAACATGCAGTGTATTTCTTCGAGTACTTACATGGGAGAAAACACACTAAAGCCTTCAATTTTTGCATGATGACCTTCTCTGTAAAGGCTACTCTCTTTAAATCATCTTTTTCATTTAGGAAAGTTTGAAGAAGGTGTTTGATTTCATATACTGTACTTGTCGTGACGTGAACCGCTGATTGGCAGAGATGTCCGTTCTTTTTATTTTTACACCAAGTCGTGGACTTCCTAATTTTAGTTTTGACAAAAACAACACATAAAATGCACAATGTAATAGAGCAATACTGGTGAAATTCTCACAGAATATAATAAAATGTTAGTACTGTCACATGCTTTCTAGATTTCTTAAAACAATTTTTTAATGTTTATGTATTTTTGAGAGAGAGAAACAGAAGACAGAGTGTGAGCAGGGGAGGGGCAGAGAGAGAGGAAGACACAGAATCCGAAGCAGGTTCCAGGCTCTGAGCTGTCAGCACAGAGCCCGACGTGAGGCTTGAACCCACGAACTGTGAGATCATGATCTGAGCCAAAGTTGGATGCTTAATCAACTGAGCCACCCAGGGGCAGCTAGATTTTTTTTTTTAAAGAAAGAACATATTACTGCTAAAAGTGAAATTCCCCATCATCTTCCTGTCAGGGTTTATTCTCCTGTTTCTCCACCAGAAGTAACTGCGGCCGAATTGGGGTTTATTTTCTGTGTATGTAGGTGTGTGTTATGTTCTGTAAGTTTATAACATTAAAAAATGGGTTCGTACGCTCAAATATTTTCCAGATTTTTTCTTCTCAGTCAACATTTTGTATTATAGAACTATCTGTATTAGTCCGTGTATCTTTTTTCATTCATTTAAATAGCTCTGTAGGAGTCATTAAATACATGGACAGTTCATTCCCTCAGCTGGGATGGGCATGTGGATTATTTCCAGTTACATACAGCGGACTTGTGTGAACACTGCAGTTACACTTATGCCTTGTGTACACATGTGCCAGTGGCGTCGGGGCGTGTTATCGCTGAGGGCAGTGTTGGGTTAGTCGCTGTGCTTATTTTCGGCTTTGCTGGATATCACCCACATTGTCTCATATGCTCCTTCCAGCGGTGTGTAAGTATTTTCGTTTACCCACATCCTGACTTAGCTCTTCGCTTCTAGCATGACAGAATGTCTATCAGAAGGATGTGTGTTTATGCGTGTAAGATGATGGATAGGTAATACACAGGTGACTACCCAGATGGCGATGCGTTCGTTCAGCACATATTTAGCGTCATTATGTTGACTCTTTCTAGTAGGATATTTCAGCATTTGCTAGTGACACCTAACATGGGCAGTTGTGGTGAAGTGTGTCAAGTCTCTTTCTCTTTAGCTTTAACCACTACTATTTATGATCATTCCTGAAAAGAAAGGGAATGGCTTTCCATAATAACCTTCCGTAACGCAAGCACTGCAGGTGCGCACGCACCCTCAGGTGTGTGATTGCCTTGTGGAAATCTGTGTGTCGTGTTCCTCTACTTTCATGACCCAGGGGCCCCTTTGAGGAAGTTAAAGTCTTTATCTCCCTCTTTTTGCTACAGCTTCTGAGAGGCTGATGTTCAAAGCGTGGGCTCCGGTGTCCCTGGAGCTGCGGCAAAGGGAAATCGGCATTCTGGGCAATGACCAGAGGGGAACGCTGACGGATGAAAATTAGGAGATTGGGCTTTGGAAGTAACTTCTTTAAAAAATCATTTTATGAAATTTAACAATGGGATGTGGGAGAATAGATAACACAATCTTGGCAAAAGTAATTAGTGCATGAAATATTTACCTTATGTCCATTTGGTATAAAAGGCCTCTTTTCGCAGTTGCTTAGATCAGTGTTTTCCACTGCTCAATAGTCGGGAGTACAGTAAGTCAATAACGAAAGGCATGGATTGAGTGTTGTGGCTGACAAATAAATATAGGTTGGTTTATGTGTGAACTTCATAAAATAACATGGTTCTTTTATTTTCCAGTTAACAGTTGGATTCAGGTTATGCTTCTGTACCCCACTATTGGGGTCTGAGACTACCAGATGTTACCGAGTTGGGGACAGAGTGTGGGGAGGGAGGAATCACCCGGAGGATGATTGCCTACCTTTCTCAAAATAAACCTCTCTCCTCAGAGAGCTCTGGCCTTGGGAGTCTATTACGTGCAACTCGATCAGGTTAAAATGTTCCTGAGCTCAGAGGCTGGTCTCAGAAATTATTTTTGACTCAAACCTCCTGCCTCCGAAGGAAAATAAAGAGGACTTTAGACTTAGAACTTCTGTTGGTGGAAGCGAATGAAAAGAAAAAAGATTCTGTTTGAAGCTGACCTTTGAAGGCTGGATGAGCATTGGCACGGCCTGCCAGGTGGGGCGCGGAGAAGCGGGCGTCTTGGCGAAGCATATCGAGTAATTTGGAAAGTAATTTTTAAGTTCTGTTGTTTTCAGGATTCCTCCACTAATTACATTGATTTGAAATGGTCCTGGGTGATGAAAGCATCAGCCAGCTTTGCACAGGAGACATGATTGTCTTTATGAAAAAGACAACCTTCTTAGACCAAAGCCAGCCGAGGGCTGTAGAGGGGGTGACGCTGAAGGCTGTTACAGTCCTTTCAGTCTCCCAGAGGCTGGAGACAAGAGGGGGGAACACCATGTAGGTTACTTTCTATTGTTGGCTTGAGCCTTGGTTTCCCAGAAGACCCCAGTCTGTATCCCTTCAATTAAAGACGAGGGCCCTTGGGTGGCTCAGTCGGCTAAACATCCGACTCTTGATTTCAGCTCGGGTCCCGATCTCACGGTTCATGAGCCTGAGCCCTGCTTCGGGCTCCGGGCTGGTGGCATGAAACCTGCTTGGGATTCTCCCTCTGTCCCTCCCCTGCTCGCGCTCTAAATCTCTCTCTCTCAAAATGAATAAACATTAAAAAAAAAAAGATGACTCAGCTGTGGGCTTGGTTAACAAATGAGGGGGGCCAGAAGGGCAGCTGTGTCTCCTGACATGCGGTCGGGGTGCAGAGCCCACGGCGTGGGCAGGAAGGCGCAGGAAGGCGCAGGAAGGCACGGCGTGGGCAGGAAGGGGAGGCCGTCCTCCTTGGCCAAACCCAGACCCGTCCCGGCCTCTGTGGCCCTGGGGATCTGGTGGCAGTCAGGTGCCTCAGACAACAGATAGCCACAATACAAAATAACACGTATCTGTTAGAAGAATCTTCCTAGAAATAACTCTTAATTGTGTGTCTTCTTCCTATCAAATGTTTTATCATCAGATGAGAAGTCAACTTTTATAGTAAGGGACAGTCTTCTCCCAGTTGTTTAGGGGAAAAATGGTGTCTCTATATATGCCTTAAAAAAAAAACTAGATGGAAATAAAATATCTAAGTGGTTCTCTCTCAGTGTTGGGATTTAGTTCTTTTAATTTTATATTGTGTGGAATTTTTTTAATGGTGAGTGTCCATAATCTTTTTTTCCTGCAATTAACTCGAATTAACTCCCCCTTCCCGTTATAAAATAATTAGAAATACCTAGTTAAAGCACTTGGCGGTTTTGAGGCTACGCAGTGGGAGGCTATGTTGGTGGCTGTTACTTTTTTGTGGTTTATTCATTTCTCAGTGAAATGGCTTCATAACTAATACATCAGTCGGCTGGAGGTGGGATTATATGACTCAGTCAAGGTCTGCTGACTTGATGAAATTAAGTTTCCGAATCTACAGAGAATTCCATGAAAATGCCGCCGCTCGTTAGGGTACAGCATTGTTCGTCAACAGATTTTTCCTCATTTACTTCCAGGTGGGAGAGAACAGCCCAGCTCCTCGTGGCTGGGGTTTACTTTGTGACGCCTAGAATCTGCAGCGGGGAGGCCGTGGGCTCTTTTTACTGTTTGCACATAGTGGGAACTTTGTTTCCTTGGCTTCTTCTTGTCATTTTCTCTTGTTGATTTGTGTGTCTTCCCGTCCTGCTTGTCTTTCTCTGAACCTCCAGACACTGCCTTGTCCTCCAAGGTGCACTCTCTGCCCACATCTCTGTCTCTGTCTTTTTTCCTGCCTCTCCTGTTGTTCCCTTCTAGTCGGGATATTCTGAATGCAGTTTGTAGGCAGACTAGACAATAGCGACCACAGCAGACTGCCTGAAGTGTGACTGAGATTCTGAGAGCGTTCTCCTGGTCGCGATTCCCTGAGCTCTGCTCAGGAGTGAACTCATTTTTATAGAAATGCTGTAATTGTTCAAAAGGGGCCTAGTCTTAACGAATGGCTGTTTTCCTTGGCACCTGACATCTAAAACGTGGAGTCCCCAGGCCTCTTTCTTAGTACTGTGGATTCAGTAGGATCAGGATCACTTACGGAGAGTGGTGACAAACTAAACAGTATTTGAATTATGAAATCATGAAAATTATTGAATAAAATAAAGTTTTATAGAATCAGTTATACATCTATATTTTCTGACTCTAATAAGCACAAGATTCTGTATTTAGAGTAATCCTATAATGAAACTCTTTCTTAAACAGTTTCCTCCTAATGGAGGTTTGCTTGGAGTGACTGGTGCTGAGTGAGGTTAAATATGGCTCCCGGGACTCCCCTTGTACAAAATAGTAGTGCCGAGGAGTGTTTTAGACACGATCTTACTAAATTCCACACGTTATTTGTATAGAAACTGAGAGCAGGAGGGGCGCACTGACTTGCCACATTCTGTGACCAGTGCCCCCAACACGACCGAGACACGGTCTCCGGGGTTCCCTTCTCTTGCGGATCTCGAGCTGCGGCACCCCACGTCCCCCCAGTAACGGGGTGTTCTCGGGGCAGAGAGTTTCTAGCTCTCATTGCTAAGGTAACTCTTACTCACAGTGAGGCTGCTTTTAAAAACCATTTATTAGGGATACAGCATTTACACATGTCCGCTGCTCCACGGGTCTTCTACATTGCATTCATTTCAATTTTATTCTCACAATAACCCTTTGAGGTTGTCAGTAATGTCAACATTTTGTTGATGAGGAAACGGAAGCAAAGGCTGTCCTGGGTGATGTGACCCATGTGACATGTTTACCTCTTGTGACGATGCTGTGTTAGCTTTAAGCACTGATAACATGCCTGGTGCTTGGAGATGCCTAGACTCTCGGCTCTTCATACCGTAGGGAACAGTGTAAGGTATTAAAATTTTTTTAATGTTTATTTCTTTTTGAGGGGAGGGAGGAGCAGAGAGAGAGGGATACACAGTATGAAGCAGGGGCCAGGCTCGGAGCCGTCAGCACAGAGCCCGATTTGGGGCTTGAACTCACGAGCAGTGAGATCATGACCTGAGCCGAGGTTGCACATTTAGCCGACTGAGCCCCCCAGGCGCCCCAGGAGCAGTGGAAGTTATGCTTGACCTTGTCAGTATTCTAGTCCTCAAATTTTACCTTCAGTAACTTTTATTCACAGAAGCTTAAGTTTATACCCAAATCGAATTTGGCATGCTGCTTGGGATAGTGCGTGTTTGGCCCAGTGCTCACGGAGAGTGGGAGGTAAACACATACCTAGAATCACACGAAAGCAGTTTTCCAAGACAAGTAGGTAAAATGGTGCCATGACAACACTGCTATTTAAAAGATGGGCTCCGGAGTGCTAAAGTCGTACACTCCGGTGCTGGTCTCGCTGCTTCAGTAAACTGTGAGGCGCTCAAGGCTTCCACCCCAGCCAGCAGTGTGACATGGCCTCCGTTTTCTCTCTAAATAAGGCGCGCTCTGATGCCGCATGCAAATTAAAGCGGGAGCGCCTGTCAGGAGATCTTGCTGGCGGCCCATCGTGTGTAGGGCACTTGAGTGGAAAAGGCTGCTGTTAAATTTAATGGTGACGCTGAGTGTCATTAACCACACGCTTCTTCACTGAGCTTCCCTCTGACATCTGCGCCCTTGTCGGAACTGTCACTTTGCAGTAACACCTGTAGGGTAGAGGCATCTCCAGCCTCCTCTTCATTGAATCCCCCTGTTTCTGCTAATGGATTTCGTGGTAAAAGAGGAAGACTGAAACTCTCTTTTTTCATAATCTTGCCGTTGTGTCTGCTTCAGTAACATGTGTAAAGTAGAAGAAAACGAATGCATTCCTTAAGGAAATCACTTGTGAGCACGTAATAGAATACCTTACTGTCGGTGTCGGAGTTTTTTCCTGGAAGTTAGATATTAACATTGACTGAAGAATCATTATCCTGAAGGGTGTGTGTCATTCACAATGGTTTCAGTCGCAGGCATGTGCTAAAAGTCAACGGATGTGCCCTCTTTCATGTTCATGAGGAGGTAATGTCCATTTGGGCTCATGTGTTAACATGTGAATATTTAGGCAGCCTTTGAAATGCAGAGATGGGAGGCCCCTGCGTGGTGTGGGTGGGTGTGAGGGAAGGAGCGAGGGAAGGAGAGTGGACTAGAGTGGGAACACACTGCATTCTACGTGATGCAAGTGAAGGAGCCCTTTTAGTGTTGGACGGATAGGAAGGTGGGGGGTTTTATTCGTGAATGTTACCTTTACTTGCAAAGTCTTTTCTTTGCCCTGAGATTTTTGTCCTACTATTTTTTGCTCATGGAACATGTATACAAAAAAACACAAAACTTGAGGGTACAGTTTCGTGATTTTCACAAACTGGAAAGCAAGTAATGAGACACAGAACCAACACCGAGATGAAGAAACTGGGCATTCCCAGTGGCTCAGAAACCAATTTCTTATACCTCCGTCACATAGTGACCACTGGCCTTATTTATAACACTGTGGACTAGTTTTACCTTTATAAATGGTTACAGATTGAGAATGTTGACCTTTGGGGCGCCTGGGTGGCTCAGTCGGTTAAGCCTTTGACTTCGGCTCAGGTCAGATCTCACGTTCATGGGTTCAAGCCCCGCATCAGGCTCTGTGCTGACAGCTAGCTCAGAGCCTGGAGCCTGCTTCCGGTTCTGTGTCTCCTTCTCTCTCTGCCCTTCCCCCTCTCATGCTCTGTCTCTCTCTATATCAAAAATAAATAAAACATTAAAAAAAAAAACCTAGAAGGTTGACCCTTAGCCTAAGAACAATGGGAAGTTTTATCAAAGGGCTTGGGACAGTAAGATGACATCATCTGATTTGCATTTCTGAAAGATTAGGAGTGGCAGGTGGAGGACTCATTGTCAGGGTCCAGAGTTTGAGTGGAGGGACCAAATAAGAGGCTTAATGATGAAATCATGTGGTCCTTAAACCTAGTGCCATGGCCGTGAAGATGGAGCAAAATGGACAGATTCGAGACCCACACCCACAGCCCTTTAATGTTGAATATCTTAATTCCTATTTCAAAGCTTTTCGGAGGATGTTAGTCTTTGAAACACGATCTCCTTTAATCTTGCCAAGCATCATTATTTGGAGATGTGTTCTCGAGTAAAGTGCTGCTGGAATTGGTAAATGCACGTTCATTACTCTCCTCAGCCCGCGTTCCTTTGAGATTTTGTAATTGAGCATTAGCGCTGTGCGTCATCAGAGAGGTCTTCAGAGATTGGGCCTGATGCTCCCTCTTTTAGCTCTGCTGCTTTTATCCTGCCCTCATAGATTTATTGGAAGAGATGAGATGATTTCCTAGTCCTGTATGTTTTGGTTTGATTGCTTAATCATGATTGCATTTTCCATATACTTGCGCCTAGCAGCTGAGAAGAGAAAATGCTGGTAACAAAGTATTGCTTCTAAATAGAAGGTGGTTTGTTTGAAAGTGCTGATAACACCCCAGCCCAAGGAAGACATGAAACTTTAAAGCCCTTGTGTATTCATATCACAAGGCTGAGTTGGGCTTGCTTTTCTTTTGTCGTGAAAACATAAATCCTTTTAGGCTTAGGAAATGTACTCTAGAAGTGACTGTGAAGACAAAAATAGTAATGGGAGTGGGAATCTTAGGCTGATCCTCTCACAATGGTGGTCTAATAGGTGTGTGTATCAGTCAAGGGGTCAGTCGGGAAACCAGGACCAGGGTGCATTATGGGATAAGGGATTCATTACAGAGACTATGGCTCCCACTGGGTGGGGTGGGGGGCGTGGGGGTGGGGGTTGGTGGTAGGGGTCCAGGCGGCGGTCCGAGGCGCAGTGAGTCAGAAACCAAGCATGGTGGATGAGGAAGGGGAAGGTCTTGGAGGCTGTGGGGAGCTGGGCCTCTGTGGATTTGTGGCCTCACAGTTGGTGCTGGGCCTTGGGCCACTGTTGGTCAGCAGGGTCTGCTTGCCCGGCAGCAGCATGGAAGCAGCATGGGGGGGACTGAGGGTGAACCGGGACCGCATCTCTGCGTCCTATGTCCCCACTTCTAACCAGGCTGACCTTCTTTAGAGAGCGGTGTGCTCTCCTGCCATGCTTCCAGGTCTCCTGTGCAGTCCTGCTGGACTCGAACTCAGACCCACCCTGAGAAGAGCCTTCTGAGGGTTCTGGCAGGGCCGTTCGACCCAGAACCAACTTGCACATACGGAATCTGAACGGCAGGGACTCCTAAAGTTACCACTTCACATGCTAGAATTATTGCATGGGGACAAGGGAAAGAAAGGCTAATGTGTTTTTCACTAGAAGACAAATGACGGACTTGCTTACGTAAGATCAACTAGATAGGAATGGAACACTGTCTGTATTTATTAGACTTGGATGAGTTTAAGTATAATTACTTGGAAATATTTAGTATTGATTAAACATGTCATATTTAAGACATAGGAATTATCAATAGAAATTTAACTGACTGATTACAATGGATCCCATCCTGGATTTTCATTGGTAGGCACAGGAAAAGACACACTCGACTAGACATCACTAACTGTAGATTTTCCTGCTGGCTGTGACATGAACCAGCTATGCGACTTGATATAAATATTTAATTTTCTCATCCTTACATTCTTTATTTATGAAGACGAAAAGAAGTAATGTATGTGAACACTGAGAAGCATTGTCCGGTCTTCAGATTCTGCCATGTCCTTCGGGGGAAAATGGTTTCCTCCAATTAGCAAGAAGTTAACTTCTATAATAAACATTTTCATCCTGAGTAACAACCTTCTAATGAATAGATTCCCTGCTTCACATATTAAGTCTGATTCCATCGGAGTCTGTCTCAATGTAATTGTAATGTAACAGAATATTTTTATTAAAATTTAAATACTCTCTGTTCTCGGGCATTTTTCTAAGAGGAATCTTCATCTATATTTTCAGTGATAGTGCTGCAGTCCTCAGAATATTATTCACTTTTGTCACAGAAATTATACCCTTGACCGTCTTGCTGCATTGTCTCTGAATGAGTATTAGAGGCTGGATCTGTGTTAGTAAATTTTCAAACTTTCTGGTTGTTTCCGCCTTGTTGCTGCTGCATCCTTTTCCCATAAACAGAAGCATATGAGATAATAAGTCAGACACTGTGAATGGAAACCCAAAAGCTGCAGGTAGCCATAGCGGGATGAAAATGTGCATGTCTGTGCCTCGCGTGTGATTGTGTATGTGATGTGATAGATACACAGTGCTCCTGTGGAATTTAAGCATCCGTGGGACAGAGTTCAAATTACGCAGGGCTCAGAAATCATTTCCAAATATCCAGTACAGGAAGAAAATTGGGATTAGGTAATCAGAATTGCTGAAGGGAACCAAAGACGGGTCACACTGACCAAGGAATATGTCACAGTTCAGCACCTTTTAGAATGAAACAAATCTTACTACAGTTGGGTTTTGTAAACGAATGACACTCTTCTTAAAAAGGCCTGTAGTCACAGCTAAACTATTCTTTCCTGTGAGATGTATTTAAATCCTCTAGGTGCTTCATTAAATCAACTTAAAACACAGACTCTATTTTAATGCGGCCTTTGCCTTGGTTCCTGCTTGTTATTTTGTTCCTCCGTGTTTGAAACGTGTTTCAGTTCTTTGAGCTGCACCCAGACCACCCACAAACTAGGTAGAGTTCTGCCCGCAGACCCCCACGTTAGGGAGAAAGATGATCTCCCGGCTCCTGGGAGTCTGGAGGCAGTGGGTACACAGTCCCGGGCAAGCCTCAGGCAGAGCCCAAGGCACACTCGGATCCGGGAGGGCAGACCAGCAGCTCCTCATTTCTCCCAGGTGGAGGCCTTGGCCCCTGGGCACACCGGGTGGGTTTATTAGCAGGAAACGCCCAGGAGAAAACAGTGTGACTAATACCATTATCCGCAGGAGGTGAGCATTAGTTACTTGTGGTCACCTCCTCCCATTTCCTACATCCTCCAGTTCTAAATTAGAAGAATGCCCATTGTTGTCTGCTCTTTATTTCTAGATTTTGTTTCTAGTTCGTCCTTCTTCCTTGTAGCTCTTCTAACAGCCCTTCCGCCATTCCCTGTCCTCCTCACATCCAGTGTTTCCCAAATACCTTTGGTAAGAATTGCCTTGCCTGTGGGTTAAACCTCTAGTGCCTTCCAGACTCTCTTCGTGGAGGGTCTGAATCTGTGGGTCTGGGATGGAGCCTGGGACTCTGTGTATAACAAGTACTGTGGGTCGTTCTTATCAGGGAAGGTTGGGCAGTGCTGCCTGACCTTGGGGGCCCAGCTCCGTGGGGCAGGGCACCAGCACCCCACCGGTGGGGAGGGGCCAGCTTTAGTAAGTGAAAACACCAGAGGACCATGGGACACTGATGCTGAAGTTATTCATTGTCATCTGAAACTCACCTTTAACTGCACGTTCTCTCTGGCAGCCCTCCCTGTGGAGAAAATAGATTTGTGTTGCAGAAACTACTATTTGAACTGGCACAGCCATCTAGAAATTAGAATTCTCTTGGACTAAAATGTAGGTACCACTTCAAACTCTGTATGTGTCTCCTGATTTTCTAGCTTTTTTGATGAAGCATGGTGTTAGGGTTGGGTTGCGTCCCCGCTGGAGGTTCATAGGTTGAAGTCCTACGCCCTGGTCCCTCAGAGTGTGACAGATTTGGTGATGGTGTCTTCACAGAAGTAATGGGCCTTAATACACCAGGACTGCTGTCCGTATAAAAAGGGGAATTTTGTTGCAGACATGTGGCAGGAATGCCACGTAAAGATGGAGGCCGCTGTTGAGGTGATGCTTTGACAAGCCACAGAACCCCAAAGATGGCCTGCAGCCCACTAGAACTGAGGAGAGGCGGTCTCACAGTCCTCCTCCCAGCTCTTGGAAGGAACCAGCCTTGCCAACACGGTAGCGGTGATATAACTCAACAGAGAAGTAGGAGAGAGAAAGGAGGCTGTTGTGTTGGACTTTGTTTTTGCTGTAGGGTTATATATTTTGGTTTACATGCTAATTTCACTTGTGTGTATATGAATCGGTCATCTTTTATGTATACAGGGTCACCCAGAATGTCTTTTGCTTATAAGTTTTATGAAGAATTGAAAGATTTTGGTACAAGTAAGGTTTTCATATTATCACAAACATTTTTGTTTATGCTCTCTATGTCTTACCCTCAGGTCAAAATAGGTAGAGTTGATTGTAATTTCTGGGTTTTGGATTTTAATTAGTGCATGCCTGTTTCCCTGAGGGATTGCTAGCAAGACAGTCTTTCTGATGCAAGGAATAGTAGATTCTGTCTCCCTCTTCTTCCATTTCCTGTATCTTTCCCGACCCCTGACATTTGTGGTACAGATTTTTATTCCTTTGGGTTTTCGCTGTAGTGGTTCTAATCCTGCGTGTTAACAGTTAATGTTTGCTTACTCCATTGGAAAGAGGATTTCTCACCAGAGGTGATTTCTGGTCTGCAGAGCGTGTGGTTTCTGAGATTTATTATTTTTATAGGGTGGAGAAGTTTCTTCAGGCTATTTCTGTGAATGAGAGATCAAAGTCAAATGGATCTGACAGCTTTCCTTTGAGAAGGACCACCCAACAGTTTGATAGTTCTTGTATTTTCCCACCACATGCTGATTGATGCACCCGTGATCTGCGGCCATTTTGTTTTGAGTGGAAGTGAATGAAGAAGCTCCTGTTTCCGCTGCTGATTTTTACCAAGAAACAGTTGGGCAATATTATTATTATTATTTTATTCAAATTCATAAACATTTCTTCTTCCCCTAGTGCCCTCCCCCTTCTGTTTCACTCGTGTTTGTTTCTTTTTCCTTCATTTAGAGTGGAGTTCATTTAAGCCTATTTGACTTTCCTGGCTGGGTGGGGAAGCAGCGGGCTTTTTTGGACTGAGTCCTTATGGAAGTTGGTCTCCTAGTTTCAACAGATGAGTAGTTTTATGGGGGAGGCGGCCTGTTGGTCAGGCCTTCCGTTCCTAAGCAAGGAGTCCAGATACATGAGCGGTGGGGTTCCTTTCCTCCTTCAGAGAAAGTGGACTGAGGCAGGTGTTCAGGAACTAAGCCAGAGGTACCTTGGGAAACCAGGACAGCCCAGTCAACAGGAAATAAATTGGAGGCTCAAGTGGTCAAATAGGGGAACAGAGAGGCTCAACCTTACTGGAAGGATTCTGAAGACTTTTTCCATCTTCTCTTCTGGGAGGGGACTCGTGGCTTCTGAGTTTCCCCTAAATGTCACCCTTCTGTCCCTCCCCTCTAAAGTAACCCCTACTACCACGCATGCTTCCATCTTTTTATTTCTTACCATGTTACTTTTCTTCATGAGAATTTATCACAATATCTTTATTGTATATTTGTTCCTTTTCTCCCACCACCCCAGCCCGCCCAACTAACTAGAGATTCCAAGAGTGTTTAGAGTGGATACTTTCTTTATTGCTATATTGTTAGTGCCTGGAACTTCACAGACACTATTAATGACTGTCTTCTTGACAGAGATATTAACATCACCTGTCTAGTCCTGCAGTATTTCCTAAAACACTGTTATTTAAAGCAGGTTCTAAAACCACTCTGCTTCTCCTGCATAGTACATAAGCTTTTCTGTAACTTCATGTAGCCCCCTAAAAAGTCGTTAGTAGTGCTTCCTTACCGCCTTAATGTGTAGATTTTCTCACCGCTCATGTACTAGTTTGACAGAAATTGCCTGTCATTTGTATATCTAAGGTATTGTTCACCTCAAACTCTCGTAATATGCCTGAACGTACTTTTTTTTTTACCACAGTGAGTAAAATTGGAGATAGGGTAGTCTGTTTGATCCCTGCTTACAGGTTGCTGAAATACTAATGGACTTTACAGTAAGGTGCTCTCACGTGGGGACACCTGGGCTGCCCCGTTGGCTAAGCGCCCAGCTTCAGCTCGGGTCATGATCTCATGGTCTGTGAGGCCGAGCCCCGTGTTGGGTTCTGTGCTGACAGCTCAGAGCCTGGATTCTACTTCAGATTCTGTATGTCTGTCTTTCTTCCCCTCCTCTGCTCATGCTCTGTCTCTCTCTCTCAAAAATAAACCAAAAAAAGATGTTCTCACATTGTATTTACTGAATCTCCACTAAATTCTTATTCCTAGGCTAGCCAATATGCAGATATCTGAGAAATATATTCATTTATTGTAAATTGATTTATATTTTGAAAGTCACAGATTATTAACTATGGGGAAAAGATTAAAAGGAAGTGATGAGGACAGACAGCCTTTCCTGACTCCCAGTCCTAGAGAACGTAGTAGAGTTCTCCAAAGAAGTGAACTGGTGTCGTGCACGCACACATCTGTACACGCATGCACACGCACCTGTGCAGATTGAGTGATGGATTGATTCTGAGGAGTTGCCTCACATGATTGTGGACCGGCAAGCCAGGAGTCTGCAGGGAGTCTGGAAATTCCAGCAGGAGTCAGTGTTGGAATCTTGAGTCAGAAGGCCTTCCGGATGCAGAATTTCTTCCTCTCCAGGGAATCTCAGTCTTGAGTCTTAAGGCTTTCAACTGATTGGAAGAGATTCACCCACATTATGAAGGATAATCTGCTTTACTCAAAGTCTACTGACTTCAATGTTTACCACATCTAAAAATACCTTCACAGCAATGTCTAGACTGTGTTTGACCAAACAACTGTGTGTGGTAGCCTCAGGAAGCTGACCCGTAAAGAGTAACCACCACAGGTAAGGTATGACCCTGCAGCCTCACTGCTGGGTACTTAGCCTAGAGAAATGGAAATTTAAGTTTACACAAAATCCTGTAAAGTAATGTTCATAGCAACTTTATTTGTAGTAATGCCAAACCGGAAACGACCAAAATGACCTTCAACAAGTGAATGGATACACAGAGTGAGGTCTGTCCATACAGTGGAATACTGCTGAGCAATAAAAAGGAGGAAAGTATTGACAAATGAAATGATATCAAGAACATTATGTTGAGTTAAAAAGAAAAAAACCTCGGATGATTACGTGCTGTGAGAGTCTGTATTCCTGAAATGACAGAATTACAGACATGGAGAACGGGATTGCCGTGAGTTAGTAAGTCAGTCCTTAAGTAAACCCTGTAAGTCAGGTTAAGAAAGTTGACTTCCATTTAGTTTGCTGAGTTTTGATCATGGATGGAAGAATATATTTTTTAATGCTTTTTCTGTATCATTATCTCTGGTAATATACTTTTTCTGGAATCTACTTTTTCTGATATTTTTATGCCCACTCCAGCTTTCATTTGATTAGTGTTTATATGTCTTTTTCCATCTTTTTACTTTTTAAAAAAATCTTCAGTTTTTTAATTTATTTTTTAAATGTTTTATTTATTTTTGATACAGAGAGAGACAGAGCATGAGAGGGGGAGGGGCAGAGAGAGAAGGAGACACAGAACCGGAAGCAGGCTCCAGGCTCTGAGCTGTCAGCACAGAGCCTGACGCAGGGTTCAAACCTATGAATGAGATCTGAGCTGAGCCAAAGCCAGAGGCTTAACTGACTGAGCCACCCGGGCACCCCCAAATCTTCAGTTTTTTGAGGAGACACTTTAGGTTCACGAGAAAATCGAGAGGAAGTTAGAACTGCCCCCACACACGCAAGCCCCCCCGCTAGCAGCATTCCCACCAGAGAGGGACATCATTACAGTTGATGAGCCCACGTTGACACGTCATCATTACACATCTCGATAGTTTAGTTTGCCATTCCCTGGTGTTGTGCGTTCCCTGGATTTGAACAAATGTCTCATGACGTGTGTCCATTGTTGTGGTATCATAGGAGTATTTTCACTGTTTTAGAAATCCTCTTTGCTCTTCTGATTCATCCCTTCCCTCTCTGGCAACCACTTATCCTTTTGGCTTCTCCATAGTTTTGCCTTTTATAGAATGTCATCTGGTTGGAATCACGTGGTATGTAACCTTTTAGGATTGGCTTCTTACACTTAGTAATATGCATTGAAGTTCCCCCAGGCCTTTTTTTTTTTTTTTTGGTAAATACAATTTTCTGTCAACTTGGTTTCCATACAACACCCAGTGCTCATCCCAACAAGTGCCCTCCTCAATGCCCATCACCCACGTTCCCCTCTTCCCCACCCCCATCCACCCTTAGCTTGTTCTCAGTATGTAAGAGTCTCTTACGGTTTGCCTCCCTCCCTCGCTGTAATGTTGTTTTCCCTCTTCCCCTCTCCCATGGTCTTCTGTTAAGCTTCTCTAGCTTCTTTCTGTCTGGGGCTAAATAGCATGCCATGGAATGGCTGTACCGTTCACCTGCTGAAGGACATCTGGGTTGTTTTCTGGTTTTGGCATTTATTAATAAAGCTTCTGCAAACATCTGTGTGCAGGCTTTAGTGTGGACACAGATTTTCAACTTTGGTACATACCGAGGAGCACAGTTGCTGGTAAGTGAAGTAAATATGTAATCTTGTAAGAAACTGCCAAAGTGACTTCCAAAGTGGCTGCGCTGGTTTTCAGTCCACCAGCGGCGCAGGAGACTTCCTCTTGTCCCACGCCCTCCAGCATTTGGCCTTGTCTGGGTTGCAGATTTTTGCCACACTCATAGGCACGTAGTGGTATCTCATTTGTTTTAATTTGCATTTCCCTGATGACATAGGATTTGGAGCATCTTTTCGTATGCTTATTTTCCATTTGTGTATCTGCTTTGGTGAAGTATTTTGATAAGGTATTTGGTCCCATTTACTAATTGGGTTATTTTCTTTTTGTCAAATGTTGAGTTCTTCATATATTGTAGATCATAGTTCTTGATCAGATATGCCTTTGCAGATATTTTCTCCCACTCTGTGCCTTCTCACTCTCTTGACAGTGTCTTACACGGAGCAGAAGTTCTTAGTTGTAATGACATCCACTTATCAATGATTTCTTTTATGTTGTATCTAAAAAGTAATGGCCAGGGCCACCTACGTGGCTCAGTTGGTTGAACGTCTGACTTTTGATTTCAACTCACGTCATGATCTTGCAGTTGGTGAGATCAAGGGTCTCTGTGCTGACAGTCAGAGCCTGTTTGGGATTCTGCCTCCCTCTGTCCCTCCCCTGCTTACGCACACGTGCGCGCTCTCTCTCAAAATAAATCAACATCAAAAAAATACAAAGTCATTGCCATATGCAAGGTCATCTAGGTCTCCTCCTTTTTATCTCTTTGGAGTTGTATAGTTTTGCACTTTACATTTAGGTCTGTGATCTGTTTTGAGTTAAGTTCTGGAGAGAATGTAACAGCTGTGTCTAGAATCATTTTTTGCAGGGGGACGTCCAGTCGTTCAGCCCCATTTGTTGAAAGGCCATCTTTTCTCCACTGTGTTGCCTTTGTTCCTTGGTCAAAAATTAGCCGGCCAATTAATGGAGGCCTAGGGCTCGGTATTTTTTCATTGACCTTTATCTGTTCTGCTACTCACACCGCACTGACCTGACGACTGTGGCTTTAGTGTCCTGAACCCCTGCCCCACTGTCGTTCTCCTTCAGTATTACGCTGGCTCCTCTTTAGCTCGTGCCTCTCGTAAAATTTCGGCACTATGTTGGCCGCTCCTCATGTTCTGCTTCTGCGGGTAAACTTTAGAAGCAGTTTGTGGAAGACTTGCTGGTTAGTAGTAGAAATGGTGGTATGTCTTTATTTTCAAAGTTTGCTTGTTCGTTGATGTTATGTAGGAGAGGAACTGACTTTTTAAAACAATTTAACCTTATGTCCTGCAGCATAGTTGGGATCATATATTCGCTTCAGGAGAGTTTTTAAATTGCTGTTGATACTGTTGAATTTTCTACGGAGATGATCGTGTCATCTGTGAACAGAAGTGAACAAAAGCAGTTTAATTTTTTCCTTCCCAATCTATATGCCTTCTAATTCCTTTTCTTGTCTTACTGCATTTGCCAGCAATTGTGATGTAATACTGAAAAGGAAGGGTGAGAGCCTGCTTTCTTCCTGGGCGCACATATTTTAAGAGGGATGGATTATGCCTTTCAAATATCAGAAGGTTTTGCTTGACTTTAAACTTTCTCTGGGATACATACATGCAAAAGTGTTATTTTTAAAAGGGAAATGAGAGTCATAATCTAGATTGAATTAATCTGGGGAGGGGAGGATAGAATTATAAATTACATTTGCAGGACAGTACTCCAGAACCATGCCTACCTGATTTCCTCCCTAACAGGCTCATTCTTACACACACGCACACGCACACACGGGCACACACACACAAAAGCACAAAGAATAACAAAATGCACTTAAAGTATAATCTTACCTAGATATAAGGCACTGTGAATTTTTGTGTATGTCCGGATCATTTTTAAGGCAGAGGAGTGCACACTGTTTGTCTTTGGACTTTAGATTTGAAGTGATAATTCTCTCACTTCCTCTTCTTGGTCTCATTACTGACTCATCTTACAGTGCCTGCCTGTGGCTTGCGTAAGGAAAGCCACAGAAAGTCACGCTGTGCTGTGGGGCATTAAGGCAACGATCAGCTCTTCTTCACTGTGTTTGTCCGTATCCGATGCTGAGGTTAGCGTGAATACCCGTGCTTAGTTTTCATGAACATTCTTACACTCCCATACCGGCCACTAGCAGTACTGTGCGTGTCATATCCCGGAATTCTGCACTTTCTGAGTCAGAACAAGTGTTCATATTACAGAAGTGCTTTTACTTACACATATGCTTGATGATGACAGTGGTTTTCTGTGGGAATTCAGCAAAAACAAAGATGTCGGTAACCGTTGAGTTGCTAAAGGGGAAAGGACTGGGAGGAGTGAGGGAGACAGAATTAGCCCAGAGGCGCTGGAAGTCATCCCAGGGCCTCGAGCAGTGCTTTGCCTGTACAGCTTGTAACTTAAGGGTGACGGGGGAGACGTGGGCACTGGGCAGGCGGTTTTCATCGTCACCATTCGCGGTAAGCCTCAGTCGTGATCGGAGACACTGCTCTAGTCAAACCGTATTTGTTTGCGATAGTTACGATTTTGTTTGCTTTAAGTAGCAGGTTGTCTACTCTACACAGAAGCGACTAAATAAAAATCTTCATCATTGTTCTTAGGATTATGTACTCCCATTCACAATTCCATTTGGCTAGTATTAAAACAATGGTGCTAATGTTCTAATAGTGAGCAGTGTCCCCACTTAGAATGAAAATGTTCTTCCAGAAACTATGTACCTATGAAATTGTTACCCAGATACTGTTGGTTTGGCAGATTTTTTCCCATATTGAGAATTTTACTTACGAGCCTTCCTAGGCCAGTGAGTTAGGAGCGTGGCAGTCAGGAGGCAGTATTACTTTAATAATTGGGTCCAAAGTGCTAAATGCGTCTATTTCTTAGATTCAGATGCTTCTCTTAGTTAAAGCCCCTCTCGTGTAGAACTGCAAGTTTATCACAGTTTCTTTTTAAAAGTTAAAAAGATAATCATAATAATGCTTTCATGTATTTAGTGCTGAGTCCAGTCACTGTGTTAGATGGTTTACGTAAGTGATTTTTGAGCCATTCAACACCCAACAAGTAGTTACCCATATCTTGTACATAAAATAGGGCTCGGAGAGGTCACGTGACTTGTTCTTGGCCATCCAGGTCTCTTGCAAGTTGATGTTTCAGAGTAAATTTAAATGAAGCCAAAGGAGCCCAAGGTGGTTTTCTTAGGAATCGTTAATTGTTCCTTATCCTGAACCTGATGGGGTTTAAGTAGAATGGCCCTGTGGCCCATCCTCACTTACATCTTCAGAGAATTGTTCTTAACCCCTGGACCAGTTCTGTGGCTTGAGTTCACAGGCGACTGACTTGTAGCAGCTGGCAATGACTCCTAAGAATCACTTCATTTCACTCCCTATTGGTGAAGTAATTTTTCATAGATTTGAGTTTTACTTTCTCTGGTTTCTATTCTTCACACTTGGCCAAAAGAGCAAATGAATAAGAGAATGCTCAGTGGAGAATTAAAACCCTCTGTGACCAGTTTCTCAATAATTGCAGACATCTCTACGATTTTATTTTAGGAAGCAGGAATAAGTCGAACTTTTCAGCTTTTCCTTTCATATTGGGAGATGCTGGGCCCGATTGGCAACCAGAGGCCCTAACAATATATTTGTGTGCTGTAGCTGTGAATGAATTGCCTCAGATAGATTCTTCCAGAGCGGTGTACGTAAAAGCACAGAGTATTTTCAATAAAGCGTAACAGGATATTTGAACAAAATTCAAACTGGTTTTGTGACAAAGGCAGACGTTCTGAGGCGGTGCCAGAGAGAAGAATCCTGTCAAACGTAGGCAAATCCTCTGGTGCTATTTGAGGAACAGACTTTGTGTTTGACTAAAGTGTTGCCCCCAGAACGTTCAGAGGGTCTGCCGTACTTGCCATAATTAATCACATATTCAAAATGCAGACACGAAAGGAAGACTGTAAAAACTTTTTTTCTATTTTAGGCTACAAAGAAATCCCACTTTTGAAGTTTTTCTTTCTGTGCCCTCTTTCAGTATCCCTGAGTGCTGGCAAGTTGGTGTGGGAGTTGGGGAGGAACTTGACGGTGATTTTGCCCGAGACACACAGGAGCCTCAGGAGGGGGCAGTGTCTGAAGATTGTGAATCTTCACGTATCCAGGAGCGTGTGTGCTCGCGTGTGCCCTGGCCTTGTGGATGCGGCAGAGGCCCGCGCCACAGTAAGGGACCGGCGAGGGTAAACTGAGGGCTGCTTACTTTCCGTGTGGACTGCTTCCACGTTAGGCAGTGATTCCATGCCTCATCACCCAGAACAGCATCTGTGGATCAGATTTGGCTTAACGCTGGCGGGAGAAGAGAGAAGTAAGGGGTGAAATCTTGGATTCGACTTCAATCAAGCACTAACTCTCCTGTAGGCAACCTTTGTTCGTTACACAAATAGGTTGTTTCAGTTAACTGAAGTAATGCAAAGACATTTCCAGCATTTTCCAAATGGTTTGTAGTTTACAGTGCATCTACATATAATTTTTAAATATTTATTTATTTTTGAGAGAGAGTGCATGCACGAGCGGGGGAGGGAGGGAGGGAGGGAGGCGGGGAGGGAGGGGGGGAGAGAGAGAGAGAGAGAGAGAGAGAGAGAGAGAGAGAGAGAGAGAGAGAGAGAGAAATATCCCAAGCAGGCTCCACGCTCTCAGCACAGTGTGGGGTTCAGACTCACAAACTTCAGGATGGTGACCCGAGCCTAGGTCGAGAGTCGGCTGGCTGCTTAACCAACTGAGCCACCCAGCCACCCCAGTATCTTGTATTATTTTGAGTTTATCTAGTAAAATGAATGAATACCTAACTTATGTTTAAGGCGTATGTCTTAGGTTGAGCACTAGGCATTAGAATCATTAGTAGGTAGAGTGGTATTTAACTTAAAAATGTTTTGTTAAGGCAGATTAGAAGTTATTTTAAAAAAAAAGACTGAAAGTTATTTGGGGGGAAGCATGTATATTGAAGCTTAGGTATTTAAGATGTTCAAAATTCTTATAGAGAAAATTGGTCAACATACTTACTTGTTAGGTTCAATAGTTAACTGCCTAGGTTACATTATCAGTACTACATTAATGATGTTCAGAAGTGTACTTACTATTGGATATAAGGTTGTAATAGCAAAAGAATATAATACCTTGTTTAATAAATTTTAGGGTACATTGATTTTTATACTTATGAGGATACTTTTACCTCCAATTGATAGTGTATGTCATAACCATGGGAATTTTATAATTATTTGGAAGTATTTTGTGCTTTTTTCCGCCTTAGAAGTACATTTTATAATGTATAATTGTATAATTTTTTCCGGATTTATTGTTGTATAATTGATATGTAATAAAAAGGACGTTTTATTTTGTTGATGTCTAAGGTGTCACGCTCTACACCGTGATCACCTTGTAAGTGGGCATACCTATAAATCATGTAACGGTAAGAATTGGGAAAATACTAGAGCCTGCCCCAACCACTGTCAAGACACCCAGCCCGTGCTCTTGGTTACAGGTACCAGGGCACTCTGAAGAACACCACCAGTCAGTTTTGTTTCTCTCTTTTATGTTGCCCTGATGGCCTGTATAGTAATGGGAAAGAAATTAACACTAGCTACCTAGAGATAAGTGAAAATCCTAACAGTTTCCAGTATGTTTTTACTGTGAGAATTTTAGGAAATTGAGTTCACACACACCCTACAGAGCTCCTTTAGTAGCCCAAGGATGGTTTTCTACATGTAGTATCATTAGCTTGGAACAATGATGCATTTTTACTTAGTAAATGGAATGGAAAGTATACAAAGGATACTGATGCATGACATCAATATGGATAAACTGTGGCATCGAGAGCACAAAAGATTCTAAATTAGCTGTGGGTGGTTTTGCCAAAAACATCAGTAAATACATATAGTATGTTGAACTGTAGAGTTATTTGTGTGGAGATTCGAAGCTTGGCACTAACCCCTCGGGAAAAATAGCTGGGCAGCTCCTCAGAAAAATTAGAAGAAACTGAAATTGCTTGATTGAAACAGAAGAATCTAGAAGTTAGGAGTTACGAGGAGAGGTACCAGCTATGCCGCATCTCTGTAAGAACAAGTGGATATTAATGGGAGCAGAAAATATGCAGGTTGGTTGTTGTGATCATAGCAGAATTTCAGAAAAGGAGCATCTCTTCTTAGGAATTTTGAATGCAGTATATAATGCGTCTGATAATAATGGTATAATAGTTTCCACAGGGGTCCATTCCCAGGTCTTCAGTCCCGGGCAGAGTACCAAACCCCGGGTGTACCATGGTTTTCCTATGATAAAGTTGAGTTTATATATTAGGTGAAACAAGAGGTTAACAAGAGCAATAAAATAGAACAGTTTTCACAATATGCTATAATAAAACTTACATGACTGTGGTATCTCTCTCTGAAAATGTCTTGAATTGCATTCTTATTCACTCTTTTGCTTGTGATGATGTGAGAAGATCAAATGCCTGTGTGACGGGCTGGAGGGAGGTGGACGGCGTAGGCACTGTGATGTCCCGTTAGGCCACCATCGACTCTCGTGACAGTGTGTCAGGAAAAGAACCATGTGACCACAGTTGACAACGGGCACCTGCACCTACAGAAAGCGAAACCGAAAGGTGAGCGGGACCTTGTGCAAAGTCAGTTAGCCGTCTGTGCTGTGTGACTTCTGTAACCACCGCTCATGTGAGGTGCTGATGCCTGTCTGAGGACAAGATGGGACTAAACCAGGGACTCCATACGGGGTTTTCCTCCTGCTTCTGGGATGTTCATGAGAGTAGTTGACAGGCTGAGAAATGGAAAACCCAAATGGCATTCTTTCAGGGGGTAATGTACAAAGATGTTATATAGCGAATCAAAAATAGAACGACTCTATAGACTTAGTCACCCTTTGATGTCAATTAAGCTGACCTTCTCATCTAGGTATCTTTTGATTATTCCTTAAGAAATGTCAGGAGAGGCAAGAGAATGCTAGCAATGCCACTCATATTTTCCTTGTCATTATTTACAGTTTATTATGTACACAGTGTAATCCGTCAGCCAACTTTAATTTCATAAGCTATTCATTGTGTTTAAACAGTGCCTTTCTTATATTAAATATTTATGGCAGTCTTTGAGAAGAATACATTAAAATGGCAGATGGGGGTCATTTCAAACATTTCCGTGATTGAAGGCAAGGGACCCCCTTGTGAATTTAGAGCCTGCTTTCAAGGAAAGTTCACAATGTCTGATAATAACCCAAGGAGGCAAGAATTCCACCAATTCCCAGCACTGAGATTTCAAAAAGCAATGGCTGCAAACAGTCTTCATGCTTCAGCACCTCCCATTTTAAAATTGTTTGCAAGGGCATCGGAGAATGGTGAAGAAAACGTTTCCAGTTGTATTGCCTATTAATAATTCAGTCGGAGTACACCACTTTTGCATTAATATTGCCTTTTCATCGATTTTTAGCCACAGTAGCAAAAATAAAAGGAAAAATCAAAGTTTTGACCTGTGTTGGGCAGGAAGGTATGTCCTAGACTCTGGTTTTCTTGAACTTGAAAGTCACACTGGGAGTCGTATCATAGGTATCCTGAAGGGGGGTCGTGCTTTTTGCTTTCCTGTTTGCTGTTTGCCTTGGTAACTAATAAGCTTGAATCAAGGAACAAGAGTGATTTTTGTCCCTCAGAGTGGTGTCTTCTCATTAAACTTTAGAAGAACTATATGTCTTTGGTTACATGACCTTCTTTGGTCGTCATCGGAAAACTGCTCCCTTTAATAGCTACTCTCTTTTCCTGAATATAAAAATTGAATCTGCAAATTCTTATTAAAATCCTGGAAGATTATTTATTAATCTTCATTTGTAACATTTGACTATTGGTAGTTAGGATGCTTCCTTCCTAACCAGTCGCATTCTGTTTTTCTCATTGAACACTTGATGGAAAAGGGAAATGATTATTTCTCAAAGTCCTACTTCAGAGACGGTTACTTTCTTTTATGCTTTTCCAGCATTATTTTAAGTTGAATTTTTAGTTTTAATTCCAGTAATGTTAACATACAGTGTTATATTATTTTTGCCATATAGTGATTCAACACTTTCATACCACTGGCCCTGGGCTCATCACGCCGAGGACACCCCTAAGTCCCCATCACCTGTTTCCCCATCCCTCCGCCCCCTCCCCTTGGGCAATCATCGATTCCTTCTCTTGGTTTGTCAGAGACAGTTGCTTTAAGCATCCATTTCATTCATGTTTGGGAAACGCTTTCAAAGCCTCAAGCAGGAGAAATAACGGCTCTTAGAATACTTAAGTCACTTGCTAATCAAATAGTGACCATCCTTGGCTGATAGAGTGATTATTTTACAATTTTATGAAATGTGTGGGTCTGTGTGGCTGCCTTGAGCAGCCTGATAATTTCAGAGAATTTCAGAGTCCCTTTAAACTCATGTTTTCCAGGTAATTGTTCAACAGTGATGTGGGGAAGCAAAGAAACTGATTTTCCAGTAGTAAAAATTATGCATCTTTATTTTCAAAAGTGGCTTGTTATATTCACTGACTGTAGCATCACATTTGAAAATGTAGCTGAGGAATTTTTCCACAGATGTGCTTCCAAGATTTCTCTGAAACCCCAGAAATAATAAGAAATAGGTTGTATGTGGCTTGCTTTTAGAAGAGGATCCTTGACTTCCATCAGTGTCGAAGGGAATCCCTAATGCAGAAAAGCTGAGCTCATGGCCTCTTCCAGTCTCCTTATTTTCCAGATGCAGAGTCTGAGAGCCAGCCCAATCCCATGACATTTAACGTGAGGCCGTATTGGAGGGGCCGCAGTTACAATCCTTCCTCCTGCTGTGGACCACCCCTGAGGTTTCCACTGTTCTTTTAGAATTTAGATGTCTTGAACCTGGAACTGACAAAAGAATTATGAAACTTTTCCATACGAAGATTTAGTCAATCCACAATACAGATGAACTGTGTCCAGGATTCGCAGTAAGCAGGGCATATGGTCTCCAGCGCCATCTTACTTGGGGATGACGTCTGTAGACGCCAGCCAGGACTCACTCCGTCTTAGAAGTGAAAGTGATGCCTCCGCTGTCACATTTTAACCGATGTGGTGGGAACGTACCCTCTCCTCCTTGTGGCGTTGGTTGGAACAAATCCTGGTAGTTCCAGACACCTTGGAGGGTTCTTAGTAGACTTTTAAAGAATCTTCACTGAAGGTCCAAACTAAATGGGATAACTGGCCTTGAGCAGAGAGTAACGGCAGATGGCTCGAATGGGTGCAATCACTCGTCTACTGGGTGTTCTTGGGGGACGGGGCACATGAAAGCGCGCCCCGTTCTTCCTGGGAATAAAGGCTGGCCTTCAGGAAAGTAGAATAGTCTCCAGTGCAGTACAGTGTAGGGGAAGGTGGAAAGGAGAACCAGAGGAGCAGAGACAGCCCCCGCAAGAGCAGAAGTGGGAAAAGTGAGATCTAGTCAAGAAGGCAGTGATTTTCTAACCAGAGTGGTTATTCGTGAGGAAGAAATGATTGCAGATTGGATGTTTCCTTTTATTTTTTATTCATGTATTTACTTATTTTACATTTTACTTATTTTTGAGAGAGGGAGAGACAGAGCGTGACCAGGAAAGGGGCAGAGAGAGAAAGAGACACAGAATCTGAAGCAGGCTCCAGGCTCTGAGCTGTCAGCACAGAGCCCAATGCACAACTCGAACCCACGAACCATGAAATTATGACCTGAACCAAAGTCAGATGTTCAACCAACTGAGCCACCCAGGCACCCCTGTATGTTTCCTTTTAATCTTAATCTTGCTTACTCTTTTTATTTTTAAGTTATTTATTTATTTTGAGAGAGCCCAGAAATGTGCAGCTGGGGGAGGGGCAGAGAGTGGGGGAAAGAGTAGAGCCCCCCGCAGGCTCCAGGCTGTCAACACAAAGCCCCACATGGGGTTCAATCTCATAAACCATGAGACCATGACCTGAGCCCAGATCAAGAGTCACCGCTTAACTGGCTGAGCCACCCAGATGCTGCTTAATTTTTTAATAATCTTTTTATATTTTGATATTAGTGGCTGTGGTGGTATTTTTTTTCTTTTTATTTGCCTTATTCTTTTATTTCCATAATCATGAAAGTAGGGCTTTTGTGGGGATTTTTTGGCTAATTTTTATAGCAGGCATGGGAGGGGCTGATTTATTATTTTCAGTTTTACTTTTTGCCGGTGGACAGCAGCCCTGAAGATGCGCCCCGTCCACTTCAGCGGTCAGTGGCAGGGTATCCTCCCCCACTGGCAGACAGGCTGTTGAAGACCCCTGGCATCACATCATCCGGGGATCAACTCATGCTCACGTCTGCTCTTCAGAACCCCAGAATACAAGGAGACAAGGCTCAGATTGGACAGATTTGTTTTTTAAGGGTGTCAGCTCCTGGTTTACGCTTTTTGACTGCTCTGAAGGTCTATTTTCTATTTCCTTTTAATTTTGACTTATTTTCTGAGAGTTGGTTTAGAAGGAAATTTCTATATCAAGTCGATTTGGATTTTCTGAGTCAAAAGTGTAAGTGATTTCTGGACTTTTCTCTTGACAAAAAGTGCCAAGAAAAGCTGCATTAAAACAACAAATCTAATTTTAAAAACACTTAATGAGGTAAAAAGCAGACTCAAACCAAACTAATGAAAGCTATTTAAGAGAAGTCAGTTGAAGTGGTTTTAAGCATTTATTTCACTGCTTTTTTAACTCCTTGACTGTTAACACTATAAATGTGAATTCGAGAAAAATTAACTTGTTTTTGAACTCTATAAAAAGTATTTTTTTTCTTTTAATTAACTTGATTGTTTTTAAAGCCCTGTATAAAGCTCTATTTCTGTGCTTGGGTAGTTCCCATTTGCAAATGGGGCAATTTCTGCATATAGGTCTGAACAGGCTATGCCACAATTATCCTTTTTATTGTAACTTTACTATCAGAGAAGTAGTTTTCTTCTCCAAATGGAAATTCCAGAGTAACGCAAACGCCTTAGTAAACATATTGTCATTTCCAATTTCCAAAGGCAATGGCCCCTGGTCCAGCAAACAGAACCCATGTTGAGACCTGAGCTGGGTCCGCATCCCCTCATGAAGACTTCGGTGTCTCACACAGTAATAACAGTTGCCCGAGTTGTTGTTTACCCTGTGCCTGGTGAATGGGAATTGTGTTGTGTGGGTTATCTCATTTAATCTTGACGTCGACCCCATGAGGCGTGAGTATAATTTTCTTCATCTCACAGCTGAGGAAATCTCAGCTCAGAGACATGTAGTTAGTTAACTCACCCAAGGCTCCCTAAGTAAACGGTAGAGCTGGAATTCTATAGGTCGGCTCTAAAGCGTAGTCTCACATGATCCTCGGTGCTACACTGATAAGCAGGAATATCCTTTCATTCATTGAGATGCATGTAGTGGTTTTCTAGGTACCACTCATTTTGGAGTCACTTCAGCATAGAGGAGAAACTATATATGATCATTGGTTTTGCCCCAGGTCTTAGGTCCTGTGCACCTGGAAAGTTTTCCTGGAAAAAATCTGTTGTTCAAATTATAATGATCCCAAGTCACTGTGTCCATTTTACAGACAAGACATAGGAGATATTAACGTGCTCGTGGTCACAGGCTGGTGGACCGGGTTCGGGCTGTCTCTAAACACAGCTGGTCTACCTTGGCTGGGGGAGAACTCCTTGGGCCAGTTACCTAGAAAGGGTTAAGTGCAATTAAGTTCCATTTTAAAAGGTGTGGTTGTCTTTTTCTCTTTGGCATCTGGTCATCTTTAGAACACTTTCTAGAAAATAATTTCTTACCCACAGAAATAGGGGAACATTTTTGTTTTTAAATTTGTTCTTGCCTAGAAAGTTACATGTTTGAGGTATTTCCATCCTTTCTTACCCATGGTCGCTTGCCTTCCCTTAGCAAGTATTAGTTCAGTCCTTCCCGTGTGCAGCAGCCCTTGTGCAAAGAGCTTGGAGGCATCTATGTGAACACAACACATTCCCTCACCCGAAGGGACCTCCAGGTGTTTTTTGCACAACTGCCGTGTACAGCTTGCTTTGAAGTTCACAAATGAAGGAGCACAAATTCACGCAGTCTTCGGGGGGTTGATTTGGTAGTGTGAATTAGCCCCACATGTTGAGTTCTTTGTGCCCTAGACACCCACACGTAACCACAGCATCTCTGTCATCGTGTCCCACTGTGTCCCTTCCTCTCCCAGCTCTGTGTGTCTTTCTGTACAGCACGGCGACACATGGACCGTTTTGTTCTGGAGGCTCTATTCCTCTTGGGGCTTAGTAATCAGGAAATAGGAAATCATAGCGTGAGTGTTAGTCCAAGGAGGGAGTTTTAAAAGTCTTGTAAAGGTGTGAAATCTTTCCTTGAACCTTTCTTAGGATTTTGTAACTGAATGTGTTTAAGTTGTGGCTGTGCAGTCTCAGGGCCCTCAACCCAGCGTTTCTCTGTGGTTTTCAGGACCGATAACCTGAGCCAAGGCGCGTGGCCTCCGACATGTCAGACCTTCTCCGTCAGAATCTGGCCCACCCTTCTCCCCTGGATTTTTAACATGCTTTGGGTGATTCTCAAACACAGTAGCATTTGAGACCTAATTTCTTGTCAATTTTGTTTGTCTTTAAGCAGACGCAGAAGAAATTCTGGTTGAGGGTCAAAAAAAAAAAAATTACAGAGGGATCCTGATACCTTGTAGTCCCTAAAGAAAGCTTCTCTTGATCTCTGTAAATGGAGTCCGGCCCAAAGACCTTCCATCCTTAGCAAAAGGGAGTTTCTTCGGTGTCTGTAAGCAGGCTTAGACTAGATTCCGCTAACTCCAAATTCCAGTCTTGACAACCCTCACTTCTTAGAGAGTCTAACTTCCCAACCAGCACTAGAAATGTTGCCCTAAAAATGAGGCGAGAATGATTCTGCCTAGTTCCAAAGACCTCTTCAGGTGAATTCCTAACAATCCTCACAGGGCTCCTCTTGGGAAACCGGACCGACGGCGTTAACTTTCACTATACACTTCCTGTGAGCCAGACCCGCTACCGGATATTTTTTGTTACTGAATTTAAATTATTATTGAATTTAATGGTTATATGAAATTATGTGAAATGATTATTCTGTATCCCCATGTCAACTTGCCCCAGAACATGGAGTCAGAGGAACTAGGAATCAAGCCGTGGTTGGCTGAATTCAAAACTACCTATGGAGAGACCGATGGAAGACCACACTTCCCACCTTGAGTCGCAAAAAATGCATCCCATGAAGCCCCCATCTTTCCAATATAAAATCAGCGAGTCACACTGAATGAAAGGACTTCCTTCCTCTGTCCTGAAGGAGGGTCACCTTTCTGAATTTAAGTGTCTACTTTACCCAAGAGAATATTGTACCATTTGCTTTGGGGCAGTAAGATACTTGTTTGGTCTTTCCTTCTGAATCTTACGGGATTAGAATAAAGAGAGGTGATGTTTATGTCAACGGCGTTGTTTAGCCAAAAGGTGACACTGTCAGTGTGAACCAGTGGTCGATGGTAGTTGACTCTCAGAAAGGGATGAGATATTTATGAACTAAAACTGGTTCAACATTAAGAATGCCTCTGTAACTGTGACTTTAGCACATTCGCCTGAATGTTATAATGTATTCACTGTAAAGTCAGGAAGCCTTATAAATATCTGACTGGCAGTTGCCTCAGGCAGAAATCTTGTACCGACGCAATAAGATAAAAGTAATTAAGCTACATGTAGACTGATGGGTAATTAAATCCATGTGAAGCATTTTGTAACTAATTGCTATGTTCTAATCACAGATTGCTTTCTATTTGTCAAGGTAAGTGTATATAATTACACAGTCCTTATTTTCTTTAATCTGAAATCATCCCAGTTGGGTGAATATTTTTAAGCACTCTGAGTCTTAGAATATTTGGTACATCTCTTGCATAAAGGTAATTTGCATATTTTATAATTTGAGGGCCTTTTATAGTAAAATAGCGTTTAGTGTCACAGCAGTTCTGTGGTCAGTAAGGATTTCTCCAATCTAGGTTCATTGTTCCATTTTAATTTTTTTTTTAATAGTAAGGCTGGTTTGTTATTTACTGAATACCAGTAATGTTCAGAGCATTATGTGGACTGTGGTACTAATCGCAGTAGTTTGAAAAGACGAAGGATCAAAAGTGGATTTAAAATAGAATATTTCAAGGGGCTTCGGTAAAATAAATAAACGCACAGCTCCAGGGATGGGAGAGCATGTGTGGGAGAGCAGACAAGACGGGACCGTACCTGCTTGGCACACCACAGCGGCTGTGACAGGTGTTTCTGGAATTGGGCCTGGAGGGCATTTCATGTCTTGGTGGGAGCACAATTTCAGATATAGACACCCAGTCAAAGCTTGTGTTTTGTTTTGTTTTATTTTTACTGTTTATTTATTTATGAAGAAGAGAGAGAAAGACAGAGTGCAAGCAGGGAAGGGGGAGAGAGAGAGGGAGACACAGGATCAGAAGCAGGCTCCAGGCTCCGAGCTGTCAGCACAGAGCCCGACGTGGGTCTCAAACTCATAAACCATGAGATCGTGACCTAAAGTGAGCTGAAGCCCGATGCTTAACCGACTGAGCCCCCAGACGCCTCAATCTTTTTTATTTTAAATATACCCAAGCCTGTTTTTTTTCTTCTTCAATATAAGCTGCCTCTGTTGCTATATGACTAGACAGTGTGCTTTTGGGATACAAGACTAAATAATCAAGTAACATTGATATTTTTGAAGGGTGTGTACTGTCCATTTATCTTCTAGAACTGCTGTCAGTTAGGGTTTATGTGCCTTGCTCATCTTCCCGCTCAGGCAGAGTGCCTGGCACATGCTGCATAGCTAATATTTGTGGAATTACTGTGAATAACATGTTAACAGATAACATGTTGACCAAGAGGGAATCCAAGATCATTTTCTGCAGATTATTTTCATTTGTGAACTTCCCTTTCTCATTCTCTACTTGGATAGATCTTTAAAGCATAAGTTACTACAATTTTAAAAAAACTGTGTATTTAATTCACTTTTTATACATACTGAAAAAAATGTTTATTCTGAGAGAGAGAGAGAGAGAGAGAGAGAGAGAGAGAGCGAGAGCGAGAGAGAGAGGGAGGGAGAGAGAGCGAGCGAGCTCACAGGGGAGGGTCAGAGAGACAGGGAGACTGAATCCCAAGCCCGGTTACTCCCCATGAACTGTGAGATGATGACCTGAGCCAGGACCAGCTGTGAGGCGCTCAACCAGCAGAGCCACCTGGACCCCCTCATGTGTACTTTTTATTAGATTAGTTGTGTAACATCTTTTTTCATTATTGCTAATGACTTCTAATAAGTCTTGTAATCTGTGAGGAATATTCTTTAATTTTGGTCTTCTCTGATAACTATTCTGAGACATACAGTTTTCTAAGGCTAAATTATGGTAGATTTGATAGGGAACCCGACACTCTTCCCCGTCCATCTCAGCACATTACCCCCCGGCCATTCCGGCGGTCCTGCATGGTGTGCACATCTAGACTCTTCAAACCGCACACGCAGCCTGCTTCCTGCCCCCGTATGGGGAAGAGCATGTTGGCAGCCTGCCAGCGATTGGATTCTTTTTCAGATCTAAATGTCTTTTGATTCCTTTACACCGCTGAATCTCATCCCAGAGTTTCGTCTTTTGTGTCCATGCATGTGTATAACAATAAATATAGATGTAATATATTTTATCTTTGTTACGTCTAAGCTTAAGACCTCAGAAAAGTATAGCATAGTCTTTGCCATTGCATGCTGCCATTCCCATTTTCAAAGCTTCCCGATCGATTCCTTACATTTATACTTGCCTATTTTGTAAATATTTAACTTAAAATTTTTCTTTACATTTGTTTACTCGAATTGTCTTCCATAGGTGTGGCATCAGTTTTGTCTATGTGTGGGGACTACTTGTAAGTACTACTTGGTGGAGGCATAGCAGCCCCCTAAACTTTTCAGAAGGTAGTCTATTTCATTTCTAATTGCAAATACAGTATATACCTTTTTTTTTAATGTAGTGTGTGAAATTTTTTATTTGGAGAAGAAAGCATTTATTTGATGTATTTTTAAATAAAGTGATCATTTGGGCACCTGGGTGGTTCAGTCAGTTAAGCATCCGACTTCGGCTTAGGTCATGATCCCACGGTTCATGGGTTCAAGCCCCGCATTGGGTTCTGTGCTGACAGCTAGCTTAGAGCCTGGACCCTGTCTTCAGATCCTGTGTCTCCCTCTCTCCCTGTCCATTCCCTGCTCATGTTTTCTCTCTGTCTCTCAAAAATAAATAAAACATAAAAAATAAAATAAAAAATAAATAAAGCGATCATTTTAAAAAGCATTCAGACATTAGTTACCTTAAATTAAGAAGCTTTACTCAACAGTGAGGGAAATAGACTCTTGATTTTGGTTTGACAAACACTGGGTTGAGCTTGACCTACTTAACCTTTACCTAAAGAGTCTGCAGTAAAGTCGGTAAGCTAAAGTTTCACATATGCAGTCTCTTCTCCTGGTAACCAGTACCCTGCTTTGATGTTCTTCCTTCTTAAGTCTTACTTTGAAATACATCCAGACTCACAATAATGTTGCAAAAATAGTACAGAGTTCGCACTTAGCCTTCATCCACCTTGCTCATATGTCATATCTTACATGACCCTAGTACAGTGATCAGTACCAGAAAACCAGCATTGATATAGCACTCCTGTGTAACCTGCGGACACTATTCGAATGTTACCCATTGTCCCACTAAAGTCCCTTTGCTGGTCCAGCGTCCAGCCAACTGACGAATGGTTACCCGGTCTCCCCAGTCTCTTAAGCTCCAACATGGAACATTTCCTTTTCCTTCATCTTTCAGAACATTGATATTTTTGAAGGTTATGTCCTGGCCATTTGTCTTGTAGACGCTCTCTCAATTTGGGTTTGTGTGATGCCTTTGCATGATTAAATTTAGAGTATGTATTTTTGGCAAGAATACCACTGAAGTGACGTTGGGCAGTTTTCAGGTCCTCGAGGTACATGATGTTGAGATGTCTCATTACAGATGGTTTTAGTTTTTGTCACTTAGTTAAGCTGGTGTCTGCCAAGTTTCTCCCCTGTGGAGTTATTATTTTTTTCAGAAAGTATCTTATGGAGATAAACTTCAAGCCTATGCAGTACCTTGTTCTGTACCAATTCTTGCCTACCGTCTTGAACATAATTCTTACCTCCAACAATTGATGATTCTTACCTCCAACAATTATTACTGTGATGTTTGCCAATAAGTGATTTTTCTATCTTTCCTCCTACATTTAGTAATTTCAATTATATTATCAGGAAAATATGTGCCTTTTCATTTATTTATTTATGTAAGTATGGACTCATGGATGTTTATTTTATTCTTTGCTTCACATTCCATTACTCTTATTACAAATATTATTGCTCAGATTGTTCCACATTGGCCTTGGCCATTGGGCAACGTCTCAGGAGGTTCCTCAGTGAGCAAAACCGATGAAAATTTCAGTTTTATTTAGCTTTCATTCCAGTTGGGGGGGAAGTGGAGAGGCAGTATACAGTAATCATTAATTAGAAATAAATTATGTAGTAAATTAGAAAGAGATACTTCTCTCCATTTTTCCATTTTGTCTGCTCTACCTTCCTGCTGTTGTCACCGAGTCACTTCCTCTGCATGGAGACTGGCGGACATCTTTGACACAAACTATGAGGAGGCCCTCTCTGGGACCTCACCTTCATCCATAACCAGCTGAAGTCACGTGAAATAACGGAAAAGAATGAGGGAACTTCTGATTACAGAATATACATCTTTTTCATGAAGGTTTTGTAGAATATTTAAATGGTATTTCCTGGAAGAGATTCTCAAACTTAGTACAGGTAAATTAAAGCATTTAAAAAAATGTAACCACGATACTTAGAAAAATAACAATAATTTTACTGTAATGGGCTGAGTCTGGGCCAGTGCGGTTACCACAAGTACTCTGTTTTCCTTTAAACTCATTTCTCCATAGTTAGAAAATACGACCATAATATGTTGGTTGCAGGAATGGAGGGAAAGGTGGATAGTTTTATTGTAATGGTTTCATGGAGAGCTATCGGCATCGTAAATGTTAGTTTTTATTAAATTAGTGTGCGTCCTTGGGTGATGATATTTCATTTTTTCTCAGAGAAGAAAAGCTATGTAAATCAGACTTGGAAATTAGCAGCTTTTTAAAAGTTTCCTATCCAACTCGTGCTGGTTCACAGTAGATGAATCTCATATCTTACCCATTTTCTATGTTTCCTTATTTTAAAGTTAGGAGGTAAATATTGGTTTACAATTGGGGCCAGTTTGTAGATCTTTGAATGTATAATGCTTGAAATGCTATTTGTAGTAAAAGACTACATTACTGAACATATATTTTGGTGGTAGAAGTTAAGGAAGGGTTCAAGAAACTTTTAAGTATAGTTTTAAAAAGAGTGATGATCTTGGTAAATTTTGAATATTGTGAACTATATAAACCGTGCAAATATATACACATAGATACGTGTATATATATATGTCCTTTTTCATGCTGAGTCTTCAGATTTGTACACTTGCAGCACAGTCAGTCTGGACTTATCATATCTTAAGTGTCCAATAGCCACAAATGGCTGTTGGCCATCGCATTGGATAGTATAGGCTTAGACTCTTAATGCATTTCATATGTTATTTATGCATTGTTTGGGTTTTCTTCAGTCATTTCTTATTTCTAATGCTGCTAAAGCTTTCTTTCTTTTGAGATCTTAGTTAGTACTTGTCATGTTGCCATAATTATAGTCAGCATTGCATAGGTGTTGTCTTTGAGTCACTGAATTGGCGTAAAAAGTATTATGTTCTAGTTCCTTCCGTGGAAGTGAAGAGATTAATTCTTATCCCTGCTCCCCTGCTGGTTATTGTATAACTTTGGGCAAGTCCTCTTAATCTCTCTGAACTTCAGAGTCTCTGTTTATAAAACAAAGTGGATGAAGTCTTGCATTTCCCAACTAGAGGACTGTGACTTTTACAATTATCTTCTGTGTTTGTTATTCAAATACATTGATTGATTGACCTAATATGCATTGTGTTAGGCACAGTACCCTAAACGGAAAAAAGATGTGATGGAATCTGTTTTCAGTGAACCATGGTGACTGGCCAGTTGATGGACCATGACAAGGGAGAAAAGTGACCCTCACCTACTCTCCAGTCCAACGTAATTGAAGTCTTACATCATATCTGGGTACAAATTGGAGAGCCCTGAGTTGGAATAATTGGGGCAGGAAAAGGATGCGGTCAAGAGGGCTGTTGGTTTGCTGTGGTCATCAGTGTCAGCAGACAACTATATTTTATCTTTCCTGATGGCAAGAAATTATCATTTTTTAAACCCCTTCCCCGCGCCCCCCGGAAGTATTTTTAAATGCCATTCACATTTTCCCCTTAGGCTAGAGGAGCGTTAACATTCTGTTTTTAAATACTGAACATTAGCTGTCTAGATTAGCCTCACAGAGCAGAATTTAATAAAGGTCATTGCACTTGATTATGCTGATAGAACCACTTAAATTAAGACGCACTGACTTCATTGGTTGATTTAGCTTCTTTCAAGTGTTTTACAAAGCAGAAAAAGATGGACTTTACTAATATTTATTTAATCACAGGGACTATTACTTGTCAGTCACATTTTAAATTATAAAACATTTCCAGAATGTACAAAACTATCACCATTAGTTAGAAACTAACACAGTTTAAAAAACAACTAGCTGTGTCAAATTTTAACGTTTTATCATATTCATTTCAGACTTTTTTAAAAAAATAAAGAATTAAAGAGACCATTGAAGCCTCCCTCCCATGTGTATCTTTCTGATAATTTCATCAGTAGTTCATTATCAACCCCATCATTTTTTCTTTCTTCTTTTCCTGTCTTCTTCTGGATTGAGTATTATGTGATTCCATTTTCTCTTCACAAATGCCTTATAAGCTGTACCTCTCTTGATTGATTGCTTGTGGGTTGCTCAAGGGTTCAAATGTACACGTTTAACTTATCACAATAAAACTTTAAATTTGGAAATAATTCAGCCATTATTTCGGGGCATTTAATTATGCATGTGTTATTTGGTTTGGTAGTATTCTGCTCTCTCCATTCTTATCCTCAGCTCTTTCTCTCTTTGCTTCATTTTGCATATTTTTTGTCACTAGATCTTCAAATTCATCTTCAGAAGTTGCAGTAGGATGTTTTTCTAAGATCTTTTTTTCCTCATCATATTCACAATTTATGAGCACATGGGCCACATTTACAATAGGTGTTTTAACTTTGTCTGCTCATTTCATCCTCTCTGCCTTTTGTGACTCTGTTCTATTGACTGTTGTTTCTCCTCATTATAAACATAGTATTTTCTTTCCTATCTGAGTGCCTGATCATTTTTGTTTTGATGGTAGGCATTTTGAGTTTCGTATTGTTGAGCACTGGATTATTTTCCTTTAAAGAGTTTTGGACTTGTTCGTTCATAGAGTTAAGTTATTTGAAACTACTTTGATCTTTTGAGACTTTCTTTTAAGGTCGGCTCCTGGAGGTCTAGAGCAGCTCCTAGTTTAATGTAAATTTTCCTTAGCCATTAAAGCAAATAGCCTCCTATGGATTCTCTGTGTTTTAAAATACTCTATGTGTTCTAAAATCCTCTTTGGCTTCTAGGAACACAAACCATTCTTGGTCCTACATGACTTTTAGGACTTGTTTGGTTTATGACTTTCCTGTGGTTCTTTCCCCAGCCTTGGCCTTTAGTTTTCTTTCCCGAACCTCAAGGGGAGCCCTCTGCTGATCTTTGGAGGTCCATGTCTGTGTGCAGTTCTCTCCCCCATAATATTTAACCTGTCCTGTAGCTTTCTGAGCTTCAAGCTCTCTCTTCTCCACTCAACAAGATCCCTGGGCTCTGATCGCTGCCCCCTGTTCTGCGCTGTGGCCTAGAAAATGCTCCAGGAAGTATGATGGGTAACCATAGGACTCACCTCGTTTGCTCCTCTCAAAAATCACAGTCCTGAACTGCCTGTTGTTGCTTGTCTGATGGTTGTTCTGTACATTTTGGCAGGTTTTTTGGTTCTTCTAGCATTGAGGCAATTCCTTTAATAGTTGACTCCTTGTGTAGAAATGGAAGGCCTCACTGTATTTCCTTAAAAACTTTTTTAAAATGTTCATTTATTTTTGAGAGAGACAAAGGAGGAGTGGAAGAGTGGCAGTGAGAGAGAGAGAGAGGGAGACACAGAATCAGAAGCAGGCTCCAGGATCTGAGCTGTCAGCACAGAGCTTGATGTGGGTTTTGAACCCACAAACCCTGAGATCATGACCTGAGCCAAAGTTGGTCGCTTAACCAAGTGAGCCACCCTGGTGCCCCTGTATTTCCTTTTAATTAAAATTTTGTGTTGTCATCAGTATAACCAGAGTTCACGATTTATACTTGATATTATGCATTCCTCCACTGAAACACCTATTAGTGGATATAATTTCGATTAGCATAGCTTGATCAACTTACAGAAGTGGCTATTGGTTGACATGTTACTTTGTTGTAATAAATATTAAAAGCATGCTTACCACCTGCAAGTGTTTGTAGCACTTTGTTTTTTGAAATTTTAAATTGAAGAGGTAGCTGATCATTGCATCTTTGCTATATGGGGTATGTACCAGATCTGCCTTTTCTGATTATTCTTTTCTCCTTAAGTCATAACTACCAGCTTCTCCATAAAACTTTCAAACTTTTAAATACTTTTTTGTCATAGAGTTACACCTTACTCTTTCACTAGGTAGAAACATTGCTCACCACTGCCTCTCACTCCACACCTTTTTTTTTACATTTTCTTCATCAGAAAAAAAAATAATTTCCTATTTCAAAGATAGCAGACCTGGAAAGGGCACACTTAAAACACTTACAAGAATATTTTAAGTAACCCAGCTGCCAATTACAGTAGCTGAAAAGAGCCAGACTTATCTGAAATATGCTATTTATCATTATAGTTACTTGGTGTGTGGGTAGTAGATTCTTGAAGGTGAGCCTGTTTTTTTTCTTTAATTAAGGAAAATAAATTCCTCCTTTCCTTTTTCTGCCTCGTAAGAAGTCCTTCCTTCAGAAATTGTAGCAGTGATTCAAACACTGAAGACCGTCTGAGTTTGTGGCCGATGTTGGTTTGTTGGACATCAGTGTCGGCGATACAGAGTGAGCGGGGCTCCTTCCTGATACTTAGGCTCTGTCGAAGGGAGAAGAAACAGAAGAGATAAGATACTGACACCACTCCCTTTCCATGTAGGTGCAACCAACTAAGAAGCAAAAGTGGGCTATGGTCTCAGATTCCTTTTACTTGTTTCTATTTAAATTTGTGAGTCTGATTTCATGCATTTTAGTCTATTGTAATATATTCTCCCTCCAAAAAAAAGAGTGAAAGAAAGTAATTTCTTTTAGACAGGCTGGACAGTGACATTATCTGTTACTCCTTTTCCTGTTTCTTATATACCAAATATAGTGATTTGCGAATTCTGCAATGGCTGAATATTCATGAGCTTAAACATGAGAATATCTTAAAACAGAGTCATTGAGAGCTCTCACTAGCAAGTCTGATATACATATTGCATATTCATCGCATATGACAGGGAATAGGTTATCAACATGTAATTTTTGTTCCCTTAGCTCTGCTTTGTGAGCTTGAACCTCTTGCAACAACTTATGTCACCACGGGCCCCCATTTTATAATTTATCTTCACCACAAGTACCTCACTCTGCTCCCACACCACCCCAGCCACCCTGACCCCTTTGATGGTTCATTGGGAATATATCCTATATTCTCTCTGCCTCAGGTGCCTTTCCTCCAGAAGGGTGATGCACGTGACTCACTTGCCACCTTGATGCGTTCAGGTTTCATGTCCTCTTGAGTCTTCCTCAACTATTCCCTGTCAAAAACAGCAATGTCATGTCCCCACCGCTTTATTACTCATTCTTTATCCTGCTTTCAAACATGTTAGAGCATGTATTTGTACTAGACAGTATTATTGTATCTCACTTGTGTATATTTCATGAGGTCATAAACCTTGTTTTAAGATCTAGACCAGGGTCTGCCACATAATAATACTCAACAAGTACTTGCTAGAAGAAGCAGAAGCAGAAGGAGAAGGAGGGGGAGGGGGAGGGGGGAGGGGGAATGAATAAATGGTGTTTTATTTGTATTAGGACATAAACTGTACACCTGATGCACCTTCAAACTGATTATAAGAATGTGAGGAAAGTAGAAACCTATATATGCTGTTTAAATACTTGAAATTATTAATTTATGAGTTGCACCTTCAAAGTCCAATTTCCATTGTAACCACAGAATTCCAGGTCCTATTTGCAGATTTGGTGGAGTTCACTTTGGAGAAGGACCTTTAGGACCCTAAAACAGTCATAAAGATTCTGTCCCTTTACAATTTAAGTTCTGTTTGTCTTTCATGCTGTAATTGAGTTCACTGATCCAAAAAAACACAAAATGCTTTGCTTCTTGTTTCCTTTATGCTCTAAACTACTCTGTAACTCGTTAACTTATCTTGGAGTCTAGGTAGATTTCTATCTACCACCATGATCACCTGATATTAATCTTTTCTATGAACAGGATGCTGTGTTGTAGGCTTCTAGTTATTTTCTTTTTCTCTTCCTGCTTCCTTCTGTGTATGTAATGTTTGTACTGCTGGGAGGTGAGCCTGTTGTGATTTTTAAAAAAAATTTTTTAGAGACAATATAATTATCTCCTTGCCTCTCCTGCTAAAATATCAGAGGGCCCATCCATAGCTACTGTGGTCTGTGTTCTCTCCAGGGGCATTAGAGAAGCCCATCTATGGAGAAAACACACTATGGCATTAATGGGATAAACTTAATCTGCCTCATTGAGGCTCATTGCCAATTTTGGAGCCTGGGGAGTCAGAGGCCTTATTTTCAGATGTGTCATCCTTTGGTGGTGTTCAGTTTGTTTTTAGCTTTCCGTTATTTCCAGATTCTTGTAGAAGTATGAAAATAAACAGGATTCTCTCTGATGGTGACCTTTCAAAAGAAATAAATTAAACGGGGTGTTTTTGTGTAGCGACAACATTATCAATTTGTGTCAACAACTTCTTATCTGGGTAGCACTGTAATCGCAGAGGTCAGGATGCTCTGAAATACTGTTAGCTCTTGTTAGTAAAGCAATAAAAAAGATAATTTTGAAGTTTAATTGGTTCATGGATAATCGATCTATCTGCACTTACCTGTAAGTGGAAAATCTCACTTTTAAGTAAAAGAAAATAGTTTGTATTCACTTGTTGTGCTGTCTAGCTATCACTATAGGATTATAGGGAACTTTTTCAAAAATGCTTATTTATTTATTTTGAGAGAGAGAGAAAGAGAGCTTGTGTGTGTGTGCGCATGAGCAGGGGAGGGGCAGAGAGAGAGGGTGAATGAGTTGCAGTCAGGCTCTGGATGGTCAGTGCAGAGCCTGACACAGGCTCTGTCTCATGAACCGTGAGATCATGACCTGAGTGGAAATCAAGAGTCGGAAGCCTAACCGACTGAGCTCCCCAGGTGCCCTGATAATAGGGCTCCGTAAGCAAGACTGCTAATCTTATGTGAAGTTAAGAGACCATGCAACCTACTTGGCCACATTTGAGCTGCATTTCTGTATTGTCCAAGGAAAATTTAACTTGGCATTTCCTTAGTGCCTGATGCAGAATCCACTAGACTCCTTTGCACACACTCTATGTGTGTGCATACATGTATATTCATATATGTGTATGTGTTTACTTATGTATATGGAACCAAAATTTATTGAGTGCTTCCTACATGCTATGCACTGTAGTAGGTTCTAGGCATGTATGTATTAGTAAGGTTTTTGCATCTCTTCCTGGCGATGCTTACATCCTGTTGGAGAAACCAACAAATCAAGCATTATAATGCATCACGATACAAAATTTTGCAGGAGATGCTTGGGAGCACAGGAGAGGAGCATCTAAATTAGTCTGGGTGGTCAAGAAAATGTCCTGTTAAATTGTATTCATTATTGCAAAGAAGATTAGAAGATATTTTAGACAGAGGGAACCACCTATGCTAAAGCACAGAGGCCTGAGCTGCAAGACTTGCACAAAGAAATACAAGTAATTTAGTTCTGTTACAGTGAGAGTTGTCCAGTGTTAGGTTGGCCAAGCACAGTGATTGTACTGTGATTATGACGGAGAATGTTCTTGGTCTAAGAAGATGCATGCTCCCATATTTAGATGAAAGTGCCACAATGTCTACAGCTAATTCTCCACAGGGGGGTGGGGGGACCATGGATGTTTGTCCATGTGGAGAGAGGAGCGAGCTCTTTTTTTTTAAATTTTTTAAAATGTTTTATTTATTTTTGAGAGACAGAGACAGCATTAGCAGGGGAGGGTCAGAGAGAAAGAGAGACAGAATCAGAAGCAGGCTCTAGGTTCTGAGCTGTCAGTACAGAGCCTGACGTGGGGATCGAACCCACAAACTGTGAGATCATGACCTGAGCCGAAGCTGGACGCTCAACCAACTGAGCCCCCAGGTGCCCAGAGAGCAAGCTCTCAATCATGGCCACATATTCCTGAGTCTGAGTGAAGGCGGTGCAGGTATTCATGTACTGCTACTCTTAAAACGTTCCTGTAAATGTGACTTTGTTCAAAATAAAAAATTAACCAAAAAAACCAGCTCAAGACACTGATAACTTTTTTTAAGTTTCAGAAGTAGTATAAACAGTGATATAGTTGAAGAATATCTGTCTTTTATGGTGGCCTATTAATTGGATCTCTGACGGTGGTATATCATTGTTATGTAAAAGATCGCCATGGTAGGACCTGTTATGTGCTGTCTTTAATCATCTTGTTATTTTGTTTTTTTCTTTTTAATTGAATAGGAAACCCAAAACCCTTGAGCGTCCAAGGGGCCAAACAAGTCATAGTGAGTAATTCACTATTTAGTGACTAGGTCAACTACGGAGGAGGCCTGTGCGTATTTTTACTTCAAAACATCACCTTTGAAGAAATTTCCATGACCCTTTCAAATGCTTAAACAGAGGGTCATATTTATTTCTCAGTTTTCTAAGGTTTTCTTGAAGAAGAAAGAACCCATAAAATTCCAATTAATATGCCCCGGCACCCTTAAAAGAGCGCCTCAGGAATTAAGAGCTGAGAATTGAGTACGTATTAAATAAATACAACATGGTGTATGTTTAATTCCTAGTCCGCCTCGGCCTTTGAAGATGGGGATGGAGAAGGGGGAGGAATTGAGAGGAGCAAGACTAGTAATATGGGGACAGGACGGGAGGGTACGTGTTTCTGAAGAAGAAACATTGAGCAGACTCTGAGGTGACTGTTTTAAATTTTGCGTCATGTCTTAGTATCTGCTGCTCCTTAGCTTTCGACTCCATTCATCATTGTTTACACTGTCTGATTTCTGTGATCCTTACTTTTTGAGACTCTCCTCCCAGTGGAATAAACACCTTGGTGTTGTAGAAATTTTGCCCAATGATAAAGCAGAGCCACTGGAGGAAAAAAACAATCACTTCTCCAATCAGACGATCTCCGTCTTCGCCCATAGTTTCATGTCTTGCAGTGGGGCCCGTGCATCGGACGAGTTGAGTGCTGATATTTTGAAATTGAGTTTTGGCAAAGTATGATTTTTCAAAAAGGACTTTCTTTGTTGTGAGACTCTTTTATTGAGGATATTATCTCTCTTTTATCGTTAACCTTCATGTCTTCTCAGTTTTCTGTCCTCCGCCATCTCACATTACTGTGGAGCAGAGATCAGAATCCAGCTCTTGCTTTCAGGGTGGGGGCTGGGGCGTGGGCGGGGCACACTGTGTGTTTCAACTATAGACTGATCCAGAATTACTTGGGTAAAATGATAACGGATTTTTGCAACCGAACTCTTTAAAGGATTTCCCCTGGTAAGATGTATTTCATTTCTTCCTAGTATTTGCTCTTTTTTTTCCCCCCAGAATTAACAACCACAAAAGGATGGTAGATGAGCTGAAGAACCTAATGTTCATTAGAAAAGGCAGAATGAATAATTCAAGGAAAACAGACAAAAATCAAGATAGATGAACAGTTTTAGGAAAAAAAAGAAACTTCTCCTCGATGCTTATAAAAAGCGAATTCCTGTCTCCCACTTTTCCACCTACCACTTTCCTTTTTTGTGTGTTTATTTTTGCAGGCCTGGGAGTTTCTGCTGGGCATTCACTTCTCTTATCTGAGCTCTTCCTGCTCGCGTCTCTTTTTTAGTTTTGTGTGTTTGTTTTTCTGACATGCATTCATCAGAGTCCCTGCTACAGTGCAGACTGGGCCTATCTCATTGGGGCTGACTTCATCCTCACTTCGAGCCAGCCCTGCTCCCCTCTCATTCTGGTTTCTGAGGCTGTGATCTTCGGTACCCCACCCTCCGCCTCCGCCACCACGGAGAGGCATGTGTGCGAAATGGAGGAGTGTCTGTTCATGTCCCCACGCCAGCTCCTGGATAATAGCCAGCATTAGATCACAGACATCTGCTGATGAACCCGTATCTGTCACAAAGGGATGCTGGGCACATAGTAGGGAAGGGCCTCATAAATGAATGATAGACCAAAAATGAATGCGCACAGGACTGTAGTCCTTAAGGACTGAAGCTGTTTAGGCAAGCCCTTGTGTCCATAAGTATAGCCAATTACGTGTGCAGATAGAAGCGTGCCCGTGTCCCGCATCCATTAGTGATCACAGATGGCCGCCCTCACTGTCCCTAGTGAATTCCTAAGCAACCTAAGCAAGCCGGCTGGACAGTCCACGAGACTGCCCAGAGAACAGGACGTCAGGATGGGGATTATGCATTTAGCTTCACCCTTAGTAGGAAATGACTTTCTACATCCTACTTGGAGGATCAGAACTCATCAGAATTCTTGTGCAATCGGACTTTCTCTCGTTGATTAAGAGCAGAATCCTCTTTGACAAATGTCTGGATTGAATTGGCAAGACCCAGTCCTGCCAACGTCCAGGCGTCTCCCGTTTTGCACATGTTCTCCCATTGTGTGTGAAACCAGGTTGCTATTATAGAGAGCGCTTTAGCAGCCTTGATCTTGGAGACATCAAGACCATTATTCCTGTTGTTGCTGATTTAGTGTTACAGCTGCTTCCTCTTTATGTGATTTAATTTGAAGTTTCAGCCCACCAGGGGGCTATTGGTCCCCACCTAGGCGGCTTTAGGAGCTGGCTGCTGTTTTCTGCGTGGATGTTATTCCCATTCCTATTCATAGTGATTTTCCCTCGTCTGTATTCATCTAGCAACAGCAAGGCACCGTGCCAGGAACGCGCTCTCTCTACATAAGGCGTAACACGGAACCATTTGGATGGAAAAATTATAAATTAAAATTATTCTGTTCATTTTAAAATATTCATATTGTGTTGCTCAAGTGCCAGTAACTGGAAAATCATGGATAATGTCCTGTTTTTATAACCTCTTTCAGAGTGTTTTAAAATCCGTTTATGTTGTTACTTAGCCATGTCTTTTCCTGGAGTGGATTTTGTGATAAGATTAAAAACAAATAAAAAAAAAAAAGGTTGTCGGAGTCCAGTGTCTCATGGCATATGTAATATTAAGATAAAGATGATACCACTAATTGCAACCCCTTCTTTTAAAAAAAAAAAAGAAAAGGAAATATTGATTCCATGTAGAGAATATTTATAAAACTGTCAGACTACACATAGGTATTTTCTTTTGAAGAGACTATTTCTTTTGAAGAAAAAAATCTTTTATTAAATGATTAAAACTAAGCATTGTTTATTGATTTCTGGAGCTGCACATTTACATTTAGGTAAAGAAAACCCTGATATTCCTAACACTACTGATTTGCAGATACTGAAAACATCTCCAACTTTTTAAATAGAGTTTTTTTTTTTTTTAACACCTCCTGTCCTCTATGCTAAGTTATTGAGTCTTTAATATCAGGACACTAACATTTTATTTCTTGTATTTTCTGTATTGTGTGGGTGTGAGTGAGGATGTGCAACGCTCAGAAAGATAGACCAATAGGGAAATGTGAGTATGTTTTTATGTGGTTTGGCTAGTTGGTTTTTTTGTGTTTTTTTTTTTTTTTTGACAAAGTAAATCTATCTCTTATCCTAAAGGAAAGAATAGTTCTTGGGGACCCCACCTTCATGTCTATTTGCCCATTTCTGTGGACAAAGAGAAGATCTTTACTCTTTTCCTTTAGGTTGTAAGTTCACATTCACCTAGAAGTCGTCTGTGTGTCTCACTTGTGGCTCTTGGCTCAGAATATTTAAATGTATTTTTGAAATTCTTCTCTTCCATCAACTAGAGACAATTTAAAATTGTAATTTGAAGGCTCTTTTGGCAAATTATATTTTCGCATGAGGCTCTTGTCTTTGCGGGCCTTGTGTATGTGCTGAGGTATGTTCTGAAGCCACAAATCACCTTAGCGTGAACAAGTTCCACAGGGCTATTTGACTGTTATTCTTAGCTTTGTGAGAATTGCTTGGCCTTTTAAAATAGGCTGATCCTTTAATCGAATATGCTTTCAGAAAGGTTCCGAAAACCTGGGTGGCTCTTGCCAACTCTGTTTTCTACATTTTAAATAATACTAGGTTATCCAGAAGTATTTCTTTTTGATTTTTGGGAGGATGTTATTGTAGGCCATAATATTTGAAGTTGGGATTCTTTGTAGTAACAGTGACAACAAAACATATATTAATTGTCTACCTTCTCCTGATGTCTGATCAATGGAAACTAGGATGCCAGCTGTCAGTAAACAGGTTAAAAAAAACAGGTTTTTTCGACCCAAATACTTAATTTATACAGCAAGCAACTTTTTTGAACATAGCGATACAGTGCATTCGATTCTTAATTGAATAAAGAAAACAAATTAGAGGAGTTACTGCAGGAGAACTGAGTTATCTCATAATTAATAATTTGTGAGTTAAACATAAACCACACTTGACATTTTTCTTTGGGTCGGTCACAGGCTGATTAGTGAGTTGAGTCCTGCCCCCGCCAGTTCTGTGGAGTGACTGTTTCAGTTCCAAGGCTTACAGTGCTCAGTAACATAGGTGTCCATTGTGAGGGGATTGTGGCTTTCGTCCTGATCAGAGTGCTTCGGAGGAAGTATGGTTGAACTGATTGGCTGTGAATGTTAATCAGTCCATAGGACGCACTGATAATTCACAGCCTTGCGGTAACTCTCTGGTGTTCAGAAATGAACTTAATAACCCAGTGCCACCACGGGGTAGGCTGCGTTATCTCTGCAGTTGGATACCCCGGCCGCCTGCATAATGGTGTTGAGTGATACTGCATTAAAAGGAGGGAGCAGCCGTATGATGAAGGCGACAGCTCTCTACTGGATTTGTGAATTATCTCCTTCGCTTCGCAGAGGGCGTCTGTGAGATCTGGATGACCAGTGAAGACACGGGCGCTTACGGCCGAGACGTTGGCACCAGCCTCCCCGCACTGCTGTGGAAGCTGGTCGAAGTGGTCCCTGAGGGAGCCATGCTGAGGCTTGGCATGACGAATCCCCCCTATATTTTGGAGCATCTGGAGGTAAGGAGAAGCACCCCATTTCCACGCTGACACAGACACAAACCAGTCCAGCCAAAGGGGCGGCCTCAGCGTCATCCCATGAGTCACACTGAAAACCTCTTGCACATTTTTTTCCTAGTCTCACGTTAGTAAGAGTGTGTCGAGAATTTCAAACCCTCGCCTGTGTCACCCTGTGCACGCCCTGGTTTTGCTAGTTTCTCCAGTGCTAGCCCTCACGCCAGAGTTCTTTGTTTCTTCTTCGCAGTTCTTCAGTCTTCCATTGCATGAACTTACCTCGGTTCCCCCACTCAGCACCCTGGTCTGCGTCCGGAGTGCTAAGACATTGCGACCTGTCACAGACACGTTATCCGAGCTGCTGTTGGCCCCGTCCGCAAGGCCACTGGGCTGGAAGTCTGAGGATATGTGAAATCTCTTCCCTTTGTCTGGAGGTTCTGGAGGGATGGAGTAGAAGCAAAGATTGTTATTTTCTTCCTGAGGCTCTTGGGGTCACTGTGGAAAAGTAAGGGTTTGGGTTCATGGGGGGCCACCTGGGGACATCTGTATCTCTTGCCTCGGTCAGGTGCTCACCCGCAAGGAGCTTACCATTAAGCTAGAAAAATGGGCATATGTACAAGGAAGTGATAGTCATGACAAATGCCACGGTAAGTACGAGCCGGAAACAGACAAGCAAACAACCATTTAAATGAAAAAGTGCACGCTGGGATCCATGATGGCTATTTGAGAAACAAAATAGTTTCACCGGACCCATAGTTATGGATAAGAAATCCAATAACTGCTGTAGCAAAATCATGTGCAAACTATAGAAACACGTCGCGTATATTTTTATCGGTTGTGTTCTTTGCAGTTAGTTTGTGCAGAAAAATAACATTCCAAAAATCTAAAAGCAAGTATTGCTGCTAAAATTTGATGCATAAATCCCAATGAATATTCAATGATTTAAAAGATTGTTTTCTGTTGATTTGGTTCGAAGCCTATACTTGTTGAAGTTGTGCTTAAAAAGCCTCCCTAATACCAGGAACGTATTTGAGAAACGCTGAAAACAGACTTGGTAGCAATCTGATTGTTAATTATAAATATTTAATGAAAGAAATTTAGCAATTTCAATTTTGTTATTCACATATTCCTAGCCAGATCTTTCTAGTAAAGGTATATGATTTATAGGTTAACTTCGGTACTTTGGACAGTGAAGATTTGCTACTTAAAAATAAATTGCAGGAATGTCCATTTATACGTAACCCTTTGACTCAACACCTGAAAAAAAGCAAGTGACTCTTTGTAAAACTCAGCTACGGTAACAGCTGTTGCAATGAATGTGAGGTTTGCAGCAGATGTGAGGTGTACACCAGGCGATATGCTAGATGTGTGGATTGAGGAAAGTCTTATCAAGAATGAAGGGAACCAGAGTAGCTACAATCAGAGAAGTTCACGTAGGGAGTAAACCTAAGAGCAAATCATGTATTGACTCTGCAATGACTGAATAAAGTACCTCTTGGAGTAAATTCAGCACTTCAGCTAATTTGAAGGTTGCAGAAAGGAATGCTACATTTACAGCAGATGCTAGTGCTGGAGTTGTTTACCTCCAGCAGGTGCTCCGGGAGAGCTTCTACACATCAACAGCAGGTGCTGTGAACATAGCTTTTCACTCTACTGGGGGAAACACCCGATGTTTAGTTCACAGATAGTTCATAGTTCATATGGCTAGGGTGACAACAGGCTCTGATTGTCATGGTGTTACCTTTTTAAAGTTCTTGTTGTGGGCGCCTGGGTGGCTCAGTTGGTTAAGCATGTGACTTCAGCTCAAGTCATGATCTCATAGTTGGTGAGTTCGAGCCCCATGTTGGGCTCTGTGCTGACAGCTTAGAGCCCGAAGCCTGCTTCAATTTCTCTGTCCCCCTTTCTCTCTGCCTCTCTTTCTCTCTCTCTTTCAAAAAAAAAAAAAAACCACAAAAACTAAATTAAGCTAAACTAAAATTCGTGCTGTAAGAGATCTACAGCGCTGGCCTTCCCTCCTACATTGTCACCTTCACAAGGCAAGGACCTTGTCATATTCATGTCTGGATGTACCCTACTCAGTGTTGGTTCAACACATGAGTGAATAAAGAATGAATAAAGGAAGGGCTTCTTCATAAAATAAATTCTAGAGCCCATTTTATAGCCTTGAACTTTCAAGCCTTAACATTCTGGTCAGAAGAGGCCACAGAAGATGGCAAAGTAAATGAACTTCAAGGGTGAGAGTTTGTCCCAAAGAAAGCCACTCCCTCCTGTGCCTGTGAGAAGCTGGGAGTAACCCAGCGTGTGACAGTACAGCAAGGGAGAGACAGGCCAGTACAGTACAGGCCAAAGGAAAGTAGAGCAAGTAAAGCAAGCAGAGGCGTGCCAAGTGTCAAAGACCCGTGCCATTCGAAAATAAGAGCGTTCAGAGCCTTCCCTGGATACTTTGACAGCGTCTTTACACCTTGGTCTTGGTGGTTCTTCTCATCCTTATTTAACAGGATGGTGTGTGGCCATCTGTACGGTCACGTCAGTTGAGCGTCCAACGTTGGCTCAGGTCATGATCTCACAGTTCATGGGTTCGAGCCCCACATTGGGCTCTGTGCTGTCACCGTAGAGCCCTCTTTGGATCCTTTGTGCCCTTCTCTCTTTGTCCCCCCCACTGCTTCACTCTTTCTCAAAAATAAATATCAGCGATGCCTGGGTGGCTCAATCATTTAAGCATCCCATTCCGACTCACGTCATGATCTTACCATTTGTGGGTTCAGGCCCCACATCAGACTTTGTGCTGACACCTCTTTGGATTCTGCTTTGGATTCTCTGTCTGCCTCTCCACTGCTCAGACTCAGTCTCTTTCTCAAAAGTAAACAAACATTAAGAAAATTAAAAATAAATAAACATGAAAAAAAAATTTTTTAAAGTACGATGTGGAAAACTAGATCTCTTGCTATTACTTTTTATTTAGTCTCCTAAATAAAAAGAAGATGCATATTAGAGTTAACATAGGATCCACTTCTAAAGTTTTATCAGGAGTCTAGGGACGCGTGACTGGCTCAGTCAGGAGAGCATTTGACTCTTGATCTCAGGGTCATGAGTTCAAGCCCCATGTTGCGTGTGGAGCCTACTTTAAAAAGTGTAGCATCATATGTAACCCTTTATATAATAGATAATTAATAAATGAGTAGTGAATAAAAGGAAGGGAAGGAGAATTCTTAATCCTTAACAGACAGGCAAGTGGTGATGTGTTCTTTGGAACATCTACAAACCCTACTTTTAACTTATTGCTGCCATAAAAAAGAAATAGGAGATTAACTTTAAATGATGATATAGCAGACAAAGAGTACCTCAAACATATATACATACATGTACGTTGGAAAACTACCCTGGAATTAAAGAAACATAATGATAAGCTTATGCAGTACTTATTAAATATGGATGGAGGTCGAAACAATAGATAAAACAGGATTGAAACAATCCTACCTGGTCTTAAAGTCTGTAGTGCTTGTCCATTACCCACAAGATAAAGATACCCTGTGTGGCTTGACATACAGTATCCGTAAGATGCCTTCTTCCAGGGCATGCCCGTTGTCCTGTCCCCCTAGTCCTTTGTTTTTGGGTTTATTTTAAATGTTTTATATATTTTTGAGAGAGAGACAGTATGAACAGGGGAGGGGCAGAAAAAGAGGGAGATACAGAATCCAAAGGCAGCTCCAGGCCCTGAGCTAGCTGTCAGCACAGAGCCCGACGTGAGGCTTGAACCCACGAACCATGAGATCATGACCTGAGCCAAAATCGGATGCTCAACCGACTGAGCCCCCAGGCGCCCCACCTGCCCAGTACTTTGTGGTGCCTCCTGTATACCATGGGTTTTTCATACTTTAAAACTTTTTACTTTAACTTTTTCTCATTCCATTCTAACCATGTGATGACAGTTGGTAATAATGAGTTAATCTGGGTCTCGTGGGTGGCTCCGTTGGTTGAGTGTCCAGCTCTTGATTTTGGCTCAGCTCATGGTCCAGCGCCCGGTCGGACTCCTTGCTGAGTGGTACCTGCTTAGGATTCTCTCTCTCTCTCCTCTCTCTCTCTCTCTCTCTCTCTCTCTCCTCTCTCTCTCTCTCTCTCTCTCTTCCTCCTTTTCTCCCTCCCTTCCCCTCTCTCCCCTTCTCCCTCTATCCTTCTCTCCCTCTCTCCCTCCTTCCCTCCCCCTCCCTCTGCCCCTCTCTCCTTCTTGCTTGTGGTCTTTATCTAAAATAAAATTTTTTGAAATGAGGTAATCAGATGTTCTACTGTGTGCTACCACATGTGCTGATTAATATCTTGCCCCTCTCGTGGCAAATAAGATATTTTTTCTGTGTGTTTGCTTTCTGATTGATATTGCTGAGGTCATAACCTGGGCATATTCCTCTTGAATGAACTCTGACCTTCCAGAAAGCGATCTGGCTTGTGAATTTGATCCCTCTTGAAACCAGGTGGCTTAGTGTTGCCTTCCTGGTTGTAGGGAGCCCACAGTTAAGGGATTATAATTCAGACAACATAACACACGTGAATCCAACGGGACGCAATGAGCCCAGTGATAGCGATACAATGGCAGCCACTGATCAGACACCAAAAATTGCTGGTACTTTTCTTTCAAGACTGCATAATAATAACCACAGTACAATTTATCAGATGCTCATTATTTTCAAGAAACCACACTGATTGCTTTGTACACATTCTATCTTTTCCTTCTTAAAGTAACCTACCTATATAGATTATTATTAGCCTTAGTTTACTGATTTAGAAGCCAAGTCTTAGAAAGCTTTAATTATTGGTCAGATTATATAACTAGTTAGCAGCTGACCTGGTTGCTTACCGTGTCCGATTCTAAAATGCTTTCTAGTACCCTGCATCTTCCACAGAGTCTTCTCGCGTGCTCGCCAGATTTCTTCCATGCTCTGTCAGACTCCGTCCAGCACATGTCTGAGGGCACTCATCACGGCGCTCTCCGATGACTCAGTTTTGCAAATGCAGCAGAACTGTTGTCATATTCATGAGAGGCTGTCGTGGTCACGTGTTTGCATATCAGTGCCCTGAGAACCCGCACCTAGCGCATGCGTGCTGAGGGCGTGGCGGCTCCAAGTCCCTTGACTGCACGTTTGACGTCTGTTGAAGAATCTTCATATCTGTGCGGAGCATCTAGTTTTAGAAGACCTTATGGATGGTCCTTACATGTGTGCCTCACTGGTGTCACTGTTGTGTGAAGAGGTGCTAGGCAGGGAGAGTCCGTCTCAGGGATGCATTTTATTTATTTTCTCCACTAAAACATCACAATGATGGGTAAGCTCTGTAGTAGGAGCAAATGTGCTCGCTGTATGATTACTGAGTTTGTAGATTATCTAGGCTCCTCGCTTCTTTCTTCTCCTGCCGCTTCTTAGCTTTCACTGTTCTTTTATCTTCTCCATCAGAGAAGTCAGCAGTGGACGGTCAAGGAGGAGAAATTAAAATCAGGCAATTTGTCTTGTTTTTCATTTTGTGGGCTGGCTGCTAAGGAAAAGATATTAAAGCTGTTGACTGGTCAGGGATATAGGAAGTATCTATGGATTTTATTTATCTAAGCTATTCTGGTTCTCCCTGTGTTATGAATAATTTAAAATAACTGTTATCTCCCTTAAGATTCCTGTATGTCTTAAAATTGTCTCAGAGTTTTAGTACAACTCTTAGAGCCCGGTCCAGAGAGCTTAAGTTGATGACTCTCAAATGCAGATGCTTGTTATTAAGGACTTCCCTACATTCAAAGTATAAACACATCAGACTACTTATTCTTTAATTTATATTATTCTGGTAAATACCGCTAAAAATATAGTAATATTCACATTGATATTATACTACCTTTTCTTTACCTTCAGCCAAAACGTGTAGATTTTTAAGAGATTTACATTTGGTATATTTATGTTATATAATTACAATGTTACAGTATATATGATTTATCATAAACAGTGATATTTAAAATGTATCTGTTTTTGGTTGAGAAGTCTTGTAATCACTAACAAATCCGTTTTTCTACTACTCTTGATTTTTGTATATTTACTTCTATTTCAATGATCTTATAGTCTAACCTAATTGTATATTTATCAGAATTAGTTTATCTGGTAAAAGACAATAAATATGCCACATAGTAATTTATGAGCATTAATTACCACGTTTGGCTTGGCAGACTTTTTAAAAAATGTCTCCTAGTTTCACAATAATAGCAGACTCCATACTGGCTGCACTTCTGTTTTGTCAGAGCCGCAGAGGATTTCCAAACCGAAGTCAGTACTTCACATGGGGACCTGTAAAATTATTTTTCCTTAAGGCTTACCTTTTCAGCATAGTAGAAAAATAAGCAAATAGACTTTGTGCAGCTGTATACAATATATTTCCCCCTTTTGATAAGTGGAAGGACAGGCTGGATGATTTGTTTTGGGCAGGGAAATAGAAAGGAGAAATCGATTTCTGCCATCCACGGGGAGCTTCGGGACGTCCCTGTGGGATTTGATCTGGTTGTTGCCACCCATTTTATGGCCACTTATAATCATCAGCACTTCACTTCATTCTTAACCTGGCTTTTGTGAATTTCAGGAGGTCAGTGACACCTCTGAAACTGGAAGCCAAAGTTTGATTGCATCTGAAAATCTGGGGGTGTGTGGGTGGGGGGGAACCTGCATCAAAAATACTAAATGAAAAGTTGGTCAGACTTCCCAGGGAGCCCCTCTGCAGGGGAAGATAAGGATGGTGAGGTAGGGGACAGGCTCTGTTTGCCTAAGGACTTGACCCCTTGTGATAAAGGGTGAAATTAGCATCTGCTCTGCATAAGCATGGTTGCAGGCCCCTCCCCACAGTCCAGTTCTGCAGCCTCCTCCACAGGCCTGGGTCTGCACATCAGCAGAGGTTCAGTGAGGCCCCAGACACTGGCATCTCTGCCCATACCTGTGTCGCAGCCTGTCCGTGCCTGCGGTCCTCACGTGTTCCCGCAGCGGGTGTCAGCCTCGTGGCTCCAGGCCCGCGCAAGAAGCCTAAGCTTTCCTTGAACCCAACAGCCCCTCAGAAAAATTTCCACAGCTTATTGCTTCTTACTACAGTCTCAGTCTGTAATATTCTGTCTGGGTGATTAAGCCTCATGATTACATGCAGACCCAAGACCCAGAAAAGAAATGAACTCATCAATAGATAGACGTGATCTCAACAGATGACTCTTCGTTGCTGCCCTCATAGCGGACGGACTCCAAACATTTCATCAGGAATTTTATTTATGCTTCTTGTCCTGGGTTTTCAAGGGAAAATAAACTATTTCGTGGATGAATGAATGTTCCTCATGCTGAAAGTATTGGCTACGTCTGTCTTTCTGGGAAGCACAATGGAAAATGCATTGTTTAAAAATTCTATTTATATGGCCATCAATAATGTAGAGAGGCCTCCACGGTGGGTCTAGTCCTGGCTTCCGAATGACCAGATCGTACAGGTGAGAGAGTCTGGACCCAGCGTGAGAATGAGAATCATCAGATCGTCTCTGGTTACCGTAAGATGCTTTAATCCACTCTGTCGTAAAAGCTGTCCGTAGTTCCCAATCTCGAATCTCCTCATTTTTCCCCTTGCCATTGGCCTAAAATTTTGAAGATTGCTCATGAAATCCAAGGACATGTGCATATTTATCCCCAAAAGAGATGATCGTTTTCCTGAGGGAAGTACGTAAGGATAAAATGTGTGTCATGTGAGAAGTGAATGGGCGCCTGGGTGGCACTGTGGGTTAAGTGTCCAACCCTTGGTTTCCGCTCGGGTCATGACCTCAGATTGTGAGTAGGATCGAGCCCCACGTCAGGTTCTGTGCTGACGGTGTGGAGCCGGCTTGGGATTTGCCTCCCTCTCTCTCTGCCCCTCCCCTGCTTGCTGGCTTGCTCTCTCTCTCTCAAAGATAAATAAACATTTAAGAAAAAAAGGATGATCAGTGGAAAGCCGCCCACAAATGCTTTATAAAGAAATTGATGCTGTTGTCAAATATATGGAGCCATGTCACTTCGTTTATAATCTTTTAACAAAGCAAAACACTTTAAAACATACGTATGTACGTATACATATTATACACACACATATGTGAATGTACATCTTAGAAATTATATAATCAGATATATATCTAATATATCTAATGTGTAACATGTATGTATTGAAAATTATATATAGTAGAAATTATATATGTTAAATACTTTCTAGAATATTCTAGACTACCTAAGAAGACTGGAAATTTACACATTTCAGTTGTGGCTTAAAAATATTCCCATTCCATCTTTTTAGTATTCCTGTGTACATTTCAGTTTATAAAGGAGGGCATTAGATATGTATGTGGTTTAATTTGCATCTTAAAAGGCATTTGACTTGCCATTCCCCTGAATCCCTAATTTCACAGGAGTAGCGGGGAAGGCTTCCGTGTCACCTGTCAAAACTAGTATAGTTCAAACTGCACAGTACACCATCTGTGGGCCTTCTCTTCCTCATTAATTTAGGAAGTCACTTATGCTCAAACCATTGAGAAAAACGGCCTTTGACTTTCCTTCGGAAGCACCGAGAACAGCAAACACATAAGGCGATCGGTGGACATTCCTTCACACTCCTCTTTTGCTTCTAGGATATTTCTCTATTGATTTCTTTCCTCTGATCGCCTGTGGAAGGCTACCTTAGGCACTTGCTAATTCCGCACTTAGTAAAACGAAATCCTCATATTTTATATCAGGTGGGTAATGGAATTTTCAGATGATTCATGGTGTAGAACAGAAAGGTTGGTAATGAAATTAATGGTTCATAGAATAGTGGAGTGACATTCTGCATTTTTCTCAGCAAGCAAAGTGCATTTTCTTAGTTTGCTGCTGTTTATTTCTAATTTACTACGTTGTGTGTTGCCTCCTGGTCCAGAACGCATCTTTTCCCCACGTCTTCCTTTGCGTACCGCAATAATAATTAGCATGAAAATGTTAAGCTTTCAAATTGAAGTCTCCAGTTCTGTATTGTCATTTAACGGTAAATAATGATTGTGCCCTAATTTGGAAATGTAAGGGTTTTAAAATTATTATTAAGCACTACCTTATTTGCATGTTATATAGCAAACCTATCAGGTGGATTTAAAGGTGCATCAGTAGTCCATGTGTGATCATTCATTTTCAGTATTAGAGGTGCTGCTTGTGGGCCAGAGAAAATCCAGCAGTAATGTTGAAAGTAAATTTGAATTACTCGTTCATTAATTTAGAGGGGAACATCTATTCTGTCTCTTTTTATGATATGTATTTTTGTGTGTTTTTAAAAATCACTGGAAGGTTTGCCACGTGTAAATCAGTGTTTGATTACAGAAAATGCAGTTGAATAAGTCTTTATCTAATATGTGGCAACAAAGGAAGAACTCTCATACAACACGTTAAAATGTGTCCAGGGGCCCCTGGGTAGCTCAGTCAGTTAAGCGCCCAGCTGACTCTTGCTTTTGGCTTCCATCCTGATCCCAGGGTCGTTGGGTTGAGCCCTGCATCTGCTTGGAGCCTGCTTGGAATTCTCTCTGTCGGTCTCTCTCTCTCTCTCTCTTAAATAAAGAAAATCTATTGAAAAATAAATAAATAAAATAAAATATATCTAAAGCAAGCTTTATAGCCACTCTTATTATACTGTATCATGTGAAATATCAGTCTACATTCTGATCAGTTGAAAGTTAAAACGTTTATCTTTTAATTGATGTGTTACTATATTTTCCGCCTTCATTTTTTTTCTCCCTCAACAAATCCTTGTTTTCTGTTCCTCTGTTCTTCTAATACTCCCTATGAGTTAGTTTCCTAAGGTTGATAACAAATTACCACAAACTAGGCTGCTTAAAATAACACCTATTTTTTTCCCCTCACAGTTTTGGAGACTACGAGTCCAAAGCCAAAGTGGTGTCAGGCTTATTCGTTCCCTTCTGGAGGCTCTGAATTGAAAATCTATCTGATTTATTTCTTTCTCCTGCTGTGGCTGCGGGCGGAGGTGGGCGTGCCTTGGCTGGCACACATGTCCCTGCAGCTTCTGTGTCGTTCTTCGCATGGTGTCCTCCTCCTTGTCCCTGTGTCCAGATCTCCTCTCGGAGGGACACCGGTCATCGAATCAGAGCCTACCTTAATCTTGACCTCATCTACACTTGATTAACCCCGACTTTATACTAGTGTACGAAACCTCACCTTTATGTGTAATTGCCCCCTTCTGTGCTGCTGTTGTCATAAGGATTCTATCTGTGTCCAAGCCATGCTCATTGGCACACTTCTAACTAGTGTTTTGTGCCATTGTCTTTTAAATTAGATAAGATACTATCAAGAGTTACAAACAAAAACCTCATTATACGGTCTTTTATTTTTACCCTTATAGTTTACGTTAGCTGTGCTCTGTATTTTTTCACGTGGATTGTCGTTTCTGTCTAGTGTCCTTTCATTTCAGCCTGAGGAGCTTGACTGTTTTTCACATGGGTCTGCTAGCAACGTACTCTCTCAGTTTTTGTTTATCTGGGAATGTCCTGATGGTTTCTTCTGTTTTTGGAGGATGACTTCTCTAGATCTAGAATTCCTGACTTACGGTCTTTTTCTTGCAGCCACACTTTTACGTCCTGCCACTGCCTTCTGGCCTCTGTCGTTTCTGATTAGAAATCAGCCGTTAATCTTATTGAGCGTCCCTGATACGTGGTGCACTGCTTCCCCTTGCTGCTCTCAGGATCTGCTCCTTGTCTTTCAACAGGTTGGTTGTGAAAAGTCTACGGATAGATCTCTTTGAGTTTTTTCTACTTAGAGCTTCTAGGATGTGTAATGTTTTTCTTCGAGGTTGTGAGGCTTTGGGCCATTTTTTCTTCAGATATTCTTTCTGCCTTTTTTCTTCTGTCTCTTTCTGGAATTCACATTATGTGTATGTTGGTATGCTTGATGGTATCCACAGACTCCTGAGGCACTGTTAACTTCTCTTTTTTCTTGCTGTTCTTGAGACCAAGTAATGTCAATCGACCTGTCTTCAGGTTTGCTGATTTCTTCTTCTGCCTGCTCCGATCTTCCGCTGAGCCCCTCTAGTGAATTTGTGTCCATCCTTGTACTTTTCTTACCAGAATTTCTCTCTGGCGTTTTCGTAATTTCTTTCTTAGTATTGATATGTTTTATTTATTGAGACTTTATTCTCCAGCTTTCTTTCAGTTCTTTAAACACACACACACACACAAGTGCGCACACACATTGTTTTGTTTTTTTACTTTTTTGAATACATTTAAAATGATGGTTTAAAGTCATCCAGTAAAGGGGCGCCTGAGTGGCCCCGTTGGATAAGCGCGAGACTTCAACTCAGGTCATGATTTCATGGTTTGTGAATTCGAGCCTCCCATCTTGCTCTGTGCTGACAGCTCAGATCCTGGGATCTGCTTCGAATTCTGTGTCTGCATCGCTCTTTGTCCCTCCCCCACTCATACTCTGTCTCTCAAAACTAAATAAACATTAATAAATTTAAAGATAAATAAATAAAATTGGTCAGGAAGTACAACTGGGCTTTTGCCAGGACAGTTTTTATTGGCTGCTTTTTCCCCTGTGTGTTTTGCATGTTTTATGATTTTCTTTTGAAAACTAGACATTTAAACAAACATGTAAATGTAGTGTGGAAGTTCTAGAATTCAGATACTCCTTTTTCCCTGTGGGTGGTGGTTGTTTGTTTAGTGACTTTTCTTAATTAAATTTAGTAAAGTCTCTACTTTTTGTTATGTGTGAATAGTGAAGTTTCTACCCGACGAGGGTGCCCATCAGCTGATGGTTAGAGAGTTTGTTGTGTCTAGAACCCAGAAGTCTCTTGTCTTTATGTAGGAGAATGTTGGAGCATGCCTTGTGTGCCCAGTCAGCGTGCTTCCAACTCTATCTTAACCTTTATTTCCTGTTTGTGCAAAACTTCAGGTTTAGGGGCGCCTGCCTGGGTGGCTCAGTCGGTTAAGCCTCCGACTTTGGCTCAGGTCAGATCTCACATTCGTGGGTTCTAGCCCCATGTCGGGCTCTGTGCTAACAGCTAGCTCAGAGCCTGGAGCCTCCTTCCGGTTCTGTGTCTCCTTCTCTCTCCGCCCCTCCCCCTCACATGCTCTGTCTCTGTATCAAAAATAAATAAAACATTAAAAAAAATTTTTTTTTTAAAAACCTTCAGGTTTAGCCAGAGGTGGGGGCTGAGGCCTTCTCGGGTCTTCACTGAGTACAGGCACACCCTGGACACACACGCAGTCCGCTGCATGCAAGCGGCCTTCTAGAATCCCCCAAAGGGTTAGGATTCTTCAAAGCCCCCTCTGGACCTCACATTCCCTAGCTATTCCTGTCAAGCTTTTTGGTTTATTTATCGTTGGCCCTAACTTATTCACAGCCCCAGGCAGCCCTGGTGTTAAACAATTGCAGCTGACTATTTTTGACAGACGCCCCTGGGAGAAAGGCCGTTTTCCCTGGGTGAGTGCCAGGTCAGGTTAAAGAAGCAGCTGAGTGAGGAGAGCCTTCCGTAGACCACGAGACCGAGCAGATACTGTCTTGAAACAGGGCTTTGAAGGAGCTCTCACTGTCTTTTGCCCCCTCCAGTGGCTGCCCGGCTGCTGCTCTCACCGTGATTAAAGGCTCTTGGTTTTCAAGGCTACTGCAGAGCTGGGGAGTGGGAGGGAAGGAAAGGGCAGTTTAAAATGCTCATAGTCCTCTATTCCTACCAGGAGCCCTCCATGTTTCTTGAATAAAAGCTTCCCAGATTGCTGCAAGCCTTGAGTTAATTTCTAGAATTCTGAAAAAAGTGATTTTGACCGTTTTGTCCCTATCTTCATTGCTTTTACGGAGGAGAGGATATTCAGAGGTCTTTACTCTGCCGTACCTTCTGACGTCCGTAAATATTATTTTCGCCCAGAAATGGGCTGCCCATGTATCCGGCAGGCCATTAGTGTGCTGGGTGAGTCCATTTTCCTGCTTAACTTTTGTGTTCCGAGTCAGAGGTGCCATCCATCACTTATGGTGCCATCTGCCCTCCTCATGCTTTTGAGGAGGGGCTCGTGTCGTTAGGAGGTTATTGACAGCAAAAGATCACTATTAATTGAGTCTCTCAGTGGCCTGTGACAAACCTCACCCTCACAGAAAGCCCAGGGACAAAACGTATACCTCATTAGATCCAGCTCTGGGCCCCACGTAGAAGGTAATGTGGCGTACGTAGGCTGAGTCTTGACCATGACGGCTGCATGCTTCTCTCTCTTTCCCTTTTTAATTGATTCTTTCATTAAAAACCACATCAAATATTGTTACTCCTATTCTAATAATTCAGCGTCCACAGTCACGATCTTATATGTGGTTGAAGTTGCAGTTGGTCTTGGTTCGTAAAAACGCTCCAGTTTCTTGGGGATGTCCCCCTCACAGCGCTCCCCTGTTCCGCCATCCTGGCTGTCTTCCAGAAAGCTGGCCTGTCGGTCCATTAGGCATTTGTTCATCCAAAAGAGGATGCTTGCTGTTAATGCTGATTTACTAATCTAAAAAGATGTCAGACTGGCAACGAATAGCTATAAACTCTGGAATCTGCAGTAAGGCCCTGGAAGACACCGGAATCCAGAGATAGTTCATCCCGGGAATTAATGAGTCATTTTAAGCCGCGCAGCACGTTGTTCTACTGTCATGCAAGTGAACACGCGTTTTTTAGTGCCTCAGTTGTCTTCCCGACCTTTTTGTTCAGATATAACTTTGTGGTGTTTTTATGTGTTATTCTTCCAAACTGAATGGGTCGTGATTGCATTGAAGTAGAACCTGCACGAGTAGAAAGCCTGAGTCGGAATCAGTGCTGTCATTAATGTGGCCCTTTAGTTGAATCTTGACCACTTCGTTCACATGTGAGTCTTTCTCAAAAGGGAACCCCACTCTGAAGGGATTGCACTGAAGGAGACAGATGTAAAATTCCTAATTCGGATACTGCCCAAGTTTTTCAGGGTCACTTTACTTGATGTAAGCTAAAACTTTAAAGCAGTGGCATTAGAGAACAGCTGTGCCCTTTCGTCATCTGGTGTGGACTCATCGATCAACACCTGGTTCGAAGGTGGGGTCATATGTGTGTCAGCCTTTGTCCATGAGGCGGGGACACGAAGACTATCTGCTTCGGTGACGAGCGTGGGGAGCCAGTGACTTGACGTGCACCCTCCACCCAAACCCCGAGAGGAAGAAACATCCGCTTAGAGCGCATGGCCCTCCACCCTTGCAAGGGTGTCTCCTACTGCAAATGACCCAGGATGAAAGTGAAATGGACAGAAAACCAGCTCCTGGACATCTCTGTGTCCTCACCAGATGATTGCTCTGTGGATGGAGTCCACCTGTCCCCCCACCTGTGGCCCTGGGGGAGAATCGGGGACCATTTTGGTGGCTGGCTCCGTGAGGCTTCAGACCCATTCCTTGTAGCTGTCACTCCTGTCACACCAGACTGGGCACCCTCTGTGCTCTCAGTGAGCCTCTGTCCCCCAAGGCACCCGCTCCTCTTCTTTTGTCTGCTGTCAGGTTTGCCAGTGGAAGCCTAGAAGTTTCTTTAATATGTCTCTCCTTCTCAAAGTCCTTACTATTTTAGGAAAGAAGTTGTCAACAGAAACCAAGATAAACATTAACCTAGTTCTGTTCCCCTTTCTGTTACCACCAGCCTTGCCCGCCTTCACCTCTGTTGGATTCCTCAGTTTCAGGCATATTTCCTGCTTCGATCCTGTGTTGTCCATGAGTTAATACTGAGACCTCAGCATGGCGTCTATTATGGGCCTCTCTTCTCCTGTCTTAAGAAGGCATTCCTGATTTTAGAACTCAGAGACTGCCCATAGAAACAGGACTGAGTGGGGGCGCCTGGGTGGCTCAGTCAGTTAGGCGTCCAGCTTCGGCTCAGGTCATGATCTCACAGTCCATGGGTTCTAGCCCCGTGTCGGGCTCTGTGCTGACAGCTCAGAGCCTGGAGCCTGCTTCAGATTCTGTGTCTCCCTCTCTCTCTGACCCTACCCTGCTCATACTGTCTCTCTCTCTCTCAAAAATAAATAGAAACATTAAAAAAATTTAAAAAAACAGGACTAGTGTTGCTGATTGGCAGTATCGGGGCTGTTCGTGGACGTGGTCCCAGATGCAGTGCTGATTCGGGCCGGGCACTGGAGGGGTTTTCACATGTCAGCGGGGGCATATGTACCAACAGTGCTTTGTGGGATACTATATAAACGTAGTGTTTTTTTTAGTCTGGGAGAGAGGAACCTTGGTAGAGCAAGGGATGAATAAAGGCGGAATGCTTAGGGTAGTACCCAACACACAAGGTGCTCAGTAGTTATTAGGTGGTATGATGATTGTTATCTTCTAGGGAACTTTTGCATTCGACCTTAAAGCAATGCATCTGATCTGAAAATACAGAACCTATTCTTCCTTTTCCTGAATGAAGGCGTCTTTTGGATCATGCCTCCTCCCCTTGTAAGTATTTTCTCTGCAGAAATCTTATGGTTGACAGAGGGAACTGCATTCTGGAGTCCTCCTGGGGAAGGAGACTGGCTGTCTGCAGAGGGGGCGGAGCGGGACTCTGGAGGGCAGAGTGAAGCTCCCCAGGGGCCGAGGCGGGAGGGCTGGCCCGCAGGTGACGAGTCTCTGGAAGCAGAGACCAAGGTATGCCGGTTGGCACTGGGCCTCCACTTCGCTGCCGCCAACCTGTCGTCTTCCCGACAGCAGGTCTGGGAGAGGCCTCCGTGTGTGTGTGTGTGTGTGTGTGTGTGTGTGTGTGTGTGTGTGTGTACGAGGAATTTGTTTCTCTTCCATTGTTATGTGAATACACCACATGTTCTCCCCAGCCAGTCTCCTGTGAAACATGAGGATGGTTTCTGGATTTCCGCTTTCTGGGCAAAGCCTACATGAATGTTATCATTTGTGTCTTTTGGTGGACACATGTGCTCATTTCTCTTGGGTTACACCGAGCAGTGGAATTGCTGGGTCATAGACTAAGCATCTGTTTGGCTTCAGTAAAATTCCCAGCCATGTTTGAGTCTTGCCACTTTTCTCTCACATAGATTTTGGGTGGGACACAATAAAGACCCTTCAACAGCTGACCCAGTATTTAATCCCCCTAAGTGGGGAGTTGTTTGGGATTGGTTGTGAGTTGTTGGTTTTTTCCAGTGTATGACTGATGCAATGCCTATTGAAGAGAATGAAAAAGTTGGGAATACAAAGTTTTAATGTATATTAAATATATTTATACAATGGCAGAGTCAATAAGCCACACTGTTAGAATGCAATTTGATGTAATTTAGCTAAATCTGTAATAAAAGTGTTTATTATGAAACCTATCATAAATTTTAGCTTGTAAGAGTTGTATTTAAGAAGGCACTCACTGTTCGGAAACCCGGAGACCTTGGTTCTAACCCTTATTCTCACCCTGATGAACTGTGTGACCTCAGACACGTCGTGTAACCTCTGTAAATCTTTATCTTTGCCCGGAAGTGGTAGTGTGGGAGAACAAGCAGTTTGATCTATTATGTATCTCTTAGTTTTCTCATTCTGTGACTTTTTAATAAAAGTTACCTAATTATATTTACTTACATATCTAATTAATAGTTGAATAATCTAATGAATCAATCTGTATGAACTCAAGGAAGAGAAAGTAGTTAGACTCAAAGACATGGGAGGGAGTCTAAAATTGTAGACTGCGGAGATGGTGTAGGGTTTACTAAACCAAAAGTGTATGTTCCTGAAAGATGAAATACTCAAAGCCTTACTGGCAGCTGCTGTGGTTTTGTAATGTATCACAGATGTGGCTACTCAGCTGCTACGTAATCCGTAATCCAAATCCTAAGGGACATTCCACATATAGTGTTGCAAAGGTTCAACTTTGGACTGGGTTCTGTAAAGTCAGCTTGAAACGGATTCAGCCAGTCTGTGGCTCTTCAGATCCTATGCGGGTTCAGAGTCTCACATGTGGCTGGTGTTTTTCTTAACAGTTATTAGTAGGTGCCACAGTCTAGGAAAAAGGACAATCAGCTGTTTCTGTTATGATTAAAGGTAGAATTTTCCTTTCACAGTCCTACCATTTCAAAATTCGGTTCCTTCATTATATCCAGATGGGACTGAAGGTTTGATATTGTACTTTTTTCATTCTGCAGAATATATAATTATAGTTAGTAATACAAAATACTTTGTGAAAACAGAAGCAGGAAATAAATGTTACATTAGACACACAGACAACTGTAAAGTTGAGCTGCATTTGAAACCACCAGGTTTTCATATTCTCCTTGGGCTACAAGCTAACAGTTTTATTACTGACTGATGCAATATGGCACATTTCTTTTGGAGTGGACTGTGGGAATTTGTCATGTTGTACATTTTAAAGTTCAGTTAAAAAAAGAAATGAATTTCATCATTTTATTATTGGTTGTTGACTTAGAGACATGAATAGTAAAATGTGCAAAATAGTGAATGTGGATTTTTTTTTTCTGGAATGTGGAGTTTTCATATGTTTAAAAAATCTTACCTTGGACAGCAAAATGAAGGTATGTCTGGGCAGTGGCCTAGCATTTGAACAGTGCCCTTTGCCCTTCAGTGGATTTGACTTGTCACATGAACTCCTTGGATCTTGATTATCTTAAGAAAGAGCTTTAGGTACCTAGAGTTTAGAAATATGCATCATTAGTCTTTTATATTTGAAATGATGATAGATTATTTTTTGAGTAACTGTTCATTAAAATCTCTTTTTATAAAAAGTAAGATCTCCTGGCTGGATGAATGGATAAAGGAAATGTAGTGTGTGTAGATAAAGTAGAATATTATTCAGCTATAAAAAAGAAGAAAATCCTGCCACCAGCAGTAATCTGGGTGGAAGTTGAGGACATTATACTAAGTGAACTAAGTCCTACAGAGAAAGACGGATACTGTATGATCTCACATACATGTAAAATTAAAAAATAAAAAAAACAAGCTCAGTGGAGGGGGAATAAGGGTTGAAGGAGTTGGTGAAATGGGTGAAGATGGTCAAAAAGTACAAACTTCCAGGGATGCCTGGGTGGCTCAGTCGGTTCAGCATCGGACTCCTGATCTCGGCTCAGGCTCGGGTCATGATCTCACGGCTCACAAGTTTAAGCACCACGTCAGGCGCTGCACTGACAATGTGAGCCTGCTTGGAGTTCCCTCTCCTCTCTCTGCCCCTCCCCACTCGCTCTCTCTCCCCCTCTCTCTTTCTCTTAATATGAATAAACTTCACCAAAAAAGTATAAACTTTCAGTTATAAAATAAACAAGACATGAAAATGTAATGTTCAGCATGACTATGTTTAACAACACTGCATTGTATGTGAGAAAGTTGCTGAGAGTAAATCTTGAAAGTTCTCACCAGGTGAAAAATTTGTAATTAGGTCTGATGAGGCATGTTAACTAGATTTACTGTGATCATTTCACAATATGCATAAATCTCAAATCATTACGTTGTACACCTGAAACTAATATAAATCTTGTATGTCAATTATATCTCACTTTTTAAAAATGAGCTTCGTCTTTCCTTGCCAAACAATTACAACCTTTTCCTGTGTGGTTACGGGGTTGCAAAACTGGGGAATTTCCCCCGTCACCCTCTCTGCCTAGTAGTTGCTGTGTGTTTCTTACGTTACTTAACCCTTCGAAGTCTTGGATATTTTGCCATATCTGCCTCCTACATGGAACTTTGCACTGTCCGGGTCACACTTTTTTCTTAGAAACCAGTGTTAAGTGTGCGTCTTCAAATGGCCATAGAGTATTTCTGGACGAAAGAGTCCTTTAAAAATGAATCCATTTTCGGGTCTTCATTTTCCGTTTGTACTCTGTCCTAAAACTGCTCTGTCCTTAGGCAGGGTTTCCTGCTGGGTCTCGCCACACCGCCCTCTCCCCTTTCTGGAACACCTTCAGGCCACCAAACAAAGGACTTCTGAAACTGCCTTTTCAAAGCCACACATCAAGAGTTCCCTGCCTGCCTCCCTCACCATCCATTTCATCAAAGATTGCAATAACAATAAATTTCTACATTTATCCTAAATAAATATGTATGCTGTTTTGATGAATTGTATACCAGGAGTAATTTAATGACAGTTCAGTTAAGAAATGTTCTTTAAAAATGCTTCAAACCTTGCAGTCACAATATGTTTTTAATTTAACATCCACAGAGATTTTGATACACAGAAGGATGCTTAGAATGATCAATTGAAGACTTTAAAGTGTAAAAATTATTAGATACAATTCTGTGGCAGAAGTAGAAAGAAAATTCAAAGTGGAAGAAAAAAGGAAGATGCCAATTTTCCTATTTTTTTATATTTCATTGAATACATTTAAGAGTGTGATGTAACAGTTGTATTTCACAGTCCCATATTTGAAATATGCCAGAGATTACATCTTCTGCAACTATTTAAACTTATCTTGAAAAGATTTTCAGTGTCAGTAAAAAAAAAAAAAAAAAAAAAAAGTATCAGGTGGCTTGTGATTTTTAAAGAATCATTTTGGGCTAACACCACGCAAAAGTCTCAACACTGCTCCCCTACAAAACAGAATCCCACACCCTGGTCTGCCCTCTAGCCCTTCGGGACTCAGACTCCTTTCCGGGCTCATTTTCGAGTGATGATTTTCTGCCTTCCCTCTAACATATACCAGCTTCCAAGCGACATATTTCCACTTTAATTTTTTGTTAATGTTTTATTTATTTTTGATACAGAGAGAGACAGAGCATGAGAGGGGGAGGGGCAGAGAGAGAAGGAGACACAGAACCGGAAGCAGGCTCCAGGCTCTGAGCTAGCTGTCAGCACAGAGCCTGACGGGGGGCTCAAACCCACAAACCGCGAGACCATAACCTGAGCCGAAGTCGGAGGCTTAACCGACTGAGCCACCCGGGCGCCCCTATATTTCCACTTTAAACAGACCTACTGCTGTGCCTAGAATGTGCTGTAGACCTTTCACCCTGGTACAGGTGTCACCCCAGTCTGAAATGCGGCCCCCCACCTCCAACGTACCCTGCTTACTGCTGAAAATCCACCCGTACGCTATGAGCTCCCGTTTTTCCCCTTGTACACAGAGGATTAATAACTTATGTTCAGTTCTTACTTAGAGCCCTGTACCTCTACTCGGCAGTGACCACAGACTCCTTTCTCATTAACCCCGCACTCCAGCCACATTCACCCGCCACATCATGCAGAAAAAATATTTGGCATGTTTTATTTCGCTTGTATTAGCAGCTAATTGGACCAAGGAGCAATGTATTTAAGTAAGACAAACTATAGATTTGGTATACACAATTCTTACTTTGGCTTTTTCAATGACCTGGTATACGCCTCTAAGTAAACATCAACTTTAGATACTCTGTACCTAAATTTCTACATTTTAAGCTTGAAGATTATGCTCTTATGTTTTAAAGGATACAGATTGATGATAATTTTTAGTAAATTTGTACAGTTTTCCAACCATCACCACATTCCAATTACCACAATCATTTTTAAAATCGAGATATAATTGACAAGTTTCATGCGTTCCACATAATGATTTGATATTTGTATATAATGTGAAATGTCCCCAATAAGTCTCGTTACAATCCTCACCACACATAGTTAAATGTTTTTTTTTTCCTTGTGGTGAGAATTTTAAAGATCTGGCTTATTTCCCTTAGCATAATGCCTTCCAGATCCATTCAGGGTGTTAGGATACCACATTTTCTTTATCCCTTCATCTATACAAAGTTCGTTTTTAAACTTCATTTCGGGAAAGTGGCTCAGGTAGTTGGGCGGTTAAGCGTCTGGTTTCGGCCCAGGTCGTGATTTCATAGTTTGGTTCGTGAGTTCAAGCCCCATGTCGGGCTCTGTGCTGACAGCTCGGAGCCTGCAGCCTGCTTCAGATTCTGTGTCTCCCTCTCTCTCTCTGCCCCTCCCCTATTTACTTTCTGTCTCTCTTTCAATAAACAAACATTAAAAAAATAATTAAAAAATAAACTTCATTTATATAACCAGCAATTGTGGAAAGTCATTCAATAGTTTATTGAGGAAAAAATAAAATTAAACACCCATATGGGAGTATCCCGTTTGTTTTTAGCTTTTAATGAGTAGTTTTAATGTGTAATCCTTAACCCTCTAACGGGCTGATTTTCCTTCCTTCATCTCACTCAGAAGACCTTCTGGAGTGTTAGTGTTACTCAGGGGATGCTGCGGATAAAGGTCTTCATCTGAAATGTGTCCTTCCAGTAGTTCCCAGTTCTTCCTGGATGCCCTCTGACCTTTCCCTTTGCCCAGCTCTCCGGAGACATTAGTTCGGGTCCTGTGAACATGGGAGCAGAGAAGTGACTTGACATTATACAGACCGTAGCTCCGTCCCGAGTCCCTTCAGCGGATCCTACATTTTGTTAGACTCACTTTGACAGAGTTCTTTCTTTTCCTTTGTCTTCTGTATTCTCAATCTCTAGCTAATTTTGAAATATTAAAGGAAAGGCAGACTGCTTGATTTGGAAATCATTTTCCTCACCTAAGAAGGAAATCTGGTGCCTTCTGATCTCCTTAACCATTGTCACCTATCTAGATCCATGTTTATCCAGTTCTGAAGGGGGGTAAACATAATGGGTTAATAATATATATTTATGACCCACCTGGCCATTGGAAAGGTCAAGGACAAAGCCTGCTTGTCGTTTTTTGAAGGTAACTTCATCCAGTAAGAAACGGCAAAATTTAAGAGCTGAAAGTACTTTTGTATCAAATTCTTTTCTCATTAGGCAGAAACGTAGAATAAAGGTGTAGCCTGTTTGTTTGATATTTGTAGAAGCCACGGGCTTTGACAGATGATTTTGATAAAAATCTTCATTTTCCTCTCTAATTGGAAGAAACCTATTTCAGTTGCATTGGATTTTCACTTCCGAGATTAAAATACAACAAAACTTGAAGGTGTCTAGGTGGCTCAATTGGTTAAGCATCTAGCCTCAGTTACGGCTCAGTTCATGAGTTTGAGCCCCGCGTCAGGCTCTTTGCTGTCCTCACAGAGCCACCTTTGGATCCTCTGTCCCCCTTCCATTTCTGCACCCCCAACCACCCCCCCCACACACTCAAAAGTAAATAAACATTTAAAATTTTTAAGAAAACCATTAAAAAATTAGGTCAAGTCTTAAAAGGTGAATTTCTTCATGAAGTAGAAGTTTTTCCTGATCTCTGTGTTCTAGACTGTCTGATGCTATAACTTTGGAGCCATGGCGCTTAGAGAAGCAGCAGGTTAAAACATCAAATATTCCGACAGGGCATCTCAGAGAAGCCAGCCTACCCCGCACTCACTGCAAATGCGTTCAGCTCAGCTCCAATTAAAGAACTGACGCACGAAGCCAGTTTTACCAAGTGTAAACAGCGTGGCGCCAGGCGGAATATGCCCTGCCTTATTGCCTTATAAAAATTATGTACCCATTTAGCAGTTTGAACTCAGATTTCATACCGTTCAGTAGCAAACGACTGCAAAGATCCCATTGACTGCCATCTAATGTCAAGTAATGTAATAAGAACTATTTAATTTGCACATTTTGAGACATTTGAAAAAATCTGCACATTTCTAATAGGATATAAGGAAAATATGCAACTTAAAATTTAAATCCCCTTTGATATGTGTGTATGTATATATATATAGTGTTGTTAACATCTGTACGTGAGTTGGTTTCTGCTGCTCCTAAAGAATAATTTTAGGGTTGGGGCACCTGGGTGGCTCAGTCGGTTAAGGGTCCGACTTTGGCTCAGGTCATGATATCACAGTCCATGGGTTCAAGCCCCGCATTGGGCTCTGTGTCTCAAAATAAAGACAAAAATAAATTTTAAAAATTACTTTAGGGTTAGGGACAATCACATCCTGGTCTGCAGGAATGATGCTTTTTGGAGGCACATTTGATGGAGCAGTGTGCCGGGGAGGAAAAAATAGTTTCCTCTCCCCATCTTCATTTCTCTAGGTGGGGTTCCGTAAGCAACAGCTGGGTAAGAGAAGAGTAAAACAGAAGTTGATTAACAAGTGCATCATCATGTATGTGCGGAAGCACCCAGCCATCAGCAACCCCAAGGCGTGTTTCGAACTTAGGTCCCTATACCATCCTGGGCTGAAACAAAAGGGATTTGGGGCTTTAGCTTGGAGGGAAACCAACTAAGAGAAGGTGGCCAGGAAAAGTACAGTAAACAAGGATTCCTTAGGAATGTTTGCAGCGCAGATCTGAGTTTTACTTTTCATCACCCGTGAGAGTTGTTAAAAGTTTCTCTTCCTAGTTCAGAGCGTCCATATTTATATCGTTTCCTTTTTTCCAAACTTCCAAATTTCATCTTTAAAAATGAAACTGTACTTTATAAATAAAAGTTTCCCTTACAAAAGGAGCACAAAGTCCCTGGTTTTTAAAGCTTTACCTGGGTCTCCTGCTTCTCCGTTGCCTTTACCTCCACATGATTCCGATAGCACAGAGGTGTGACTCGGGTGCCGTGTTCTGGTTCTGGAGGCAGTGCCCGTGTTTCCCTTCCAGCTCTGCCAGTGTCCCTTGGGCAAGGTCATTAACGTCCCTTAGTCTTTGATGCAGTAAAACTACTTCCTAATTTGTTCAGAAGTTTACATTCAAGGCCTGTGACTTAGCACAGCCTCTAGTACATGAGGATGCTAACTGCATCACTATTATTATTATTATTATTATTATTATTACTACTACTACTACTACTACTATTTAGCCTTGACAACTGCTGCAGCACCGCTCATGGCATTCTGACCTGGAGAGGGTTGAGAACATATTTCGTGCCCCTAATAATCATTCTAAATAAATGACAGCTGAGGGTCCGTGTTTTTAAGAACAGGGTCCAGAAGACCTTTGAAGAGCTCCCTCACATTGCAGTCCACTGGGGAGGGGGAAAGAACTGTCTGTCCGTCCCTCTTTTACTTTCATCCCCATATTTTTGTTCTTCTTGAACAAAGAAATTTCTTTCTTTTCTGGTTCTGTTGTTCACTCTCTCATTGTAGCTCTGGGGACATGGTTCTAACTTCTTCAGGAATGATGCTAAGATGTTTTGCTGATTCTTACCTCTCTTTCTCCTATTGGTTGTTCTCATATTCAGATTTCTCTCCTGTTATGCTAATGTGGCAGCTTCATGAGCCCCTGGGGGGCAAGTGCCTGGGTGATTTGGACCCTGCCTAGATGAAAGGTTTTCTTCTTTCATTTTGGAAGAAATTGAGCTCACAGGAATGCTATTTTGTTAAGGAATATTATTAGCTTAATATTTTGGTCTTTGAAAATCATTTCACTTCTTCTAAACCCACTGGGTAATACCAGATATAATTTTATAATTTAATTCTTTCAAGATGATAATAAGAACAATGTTTCTCTTTTTTAACAGTGCTTGTTGTAACTAGGATTAGTTTTTCCCATTCTATTTTTCTATTTTCCAAAATCTCAAAAATGAATATATATTGCTTTGATCATACAGGAAAATATTCTTCAGTGTTTACTTTTTAAAAGATGTGGGTTTTAAAAAATTACGTGTGCTAATTACTTTATGCAACTTTTCTCCAAAGGTGTATACTGGGTAAGGCTTCATAAGATCTATAAGCCAAATCCCTCAAGTGAACAATTCTCTCTTTAAGATGATTTCTAGAAAGAAAGTTACAATTGGTATCCTTGATAAAAGAGTAAATAGGTACGGAAGCGTTAAGTGGTCCCCAAGTGCACTTTTCATTCTTCTCAAATGTACTTTAAAAGATATAATCGATATTATTAGGCTAAATAAAAAGCAGAATTTATATAATAGGTTGCTAGATAATTGTACAAAATTTACAGCTTTGTATCTGAAGACAAGGATCAGCTATGTGTTCCCGGTTACAGTTTGCCTGGAAAATTTCTGCTTATCATTGAAGATTGAACTCCATTTGGAATGAAATCTTCTGTTGTCCATGTTACTAGTTAATTTCTTCCTCCCTTCTTCTCCCTTTGTAACTGATTTATGTTTCCATTCCACTATTTATTAAAAATTGCTTAAAGGAAAGGACTTTGCGGGAGTGCCTGGGTGGCTCAGTCTGTAAAGTGTCGAATACTTGATTTCAGTTCAGCTCATGATCTCACAGTTTGTGGGATCGAGCCCTGCTCTCCTGCTCTGCACTAACAGTGTGGAACCTGCTTAGGATTCTCTCTGCCCTTCCTCTGTGTGCACTCTCTCCCTCTCTCTTTCTCTCTCTCTCTCTTTCTCAATATAAAAAAAGAATTTGTAGTCTGACAGGCTTAGGTTGGGGTATGCCCATTACCTTACTTAAAATTCTTCATTTTGAACATATTATATTATTTGTTTATTTTTTTAAATTGTTTAAATAGTTTATTGTCAAATTGGTTTCCATAGAACACCCAGTGCTCCTCCCCACAAGTACCCTCCTCCCTTACCACCACCTCTTTCCTCCCTCCCCCTCCCCCTTCATCCTTCAGTTCAGTTCATTTTCAATATTCAGTATATCAGGTTCTGCATCCCTCTCTCTCCCCAACTCTTTTCCCTCTTCCCCTCCCCATGGTCCTCCATTAGGTTTCTCCTGTTGTCGTGTTAGACCTATGAGTGCTAACATATGGTATCTGTCCTTCTCTGCCTGACTTATTTCACTTAGCATGACACCTTCAAGGTTCATCCACTTTCCTACAAATGGCCAGATTTCATTCTTTCTCATTGTCATGTAGTACTCCATTGTATATATATATATATATACCACATCTTCTTGATCTATTCATCAGGTGATGGACATTTAGGCTTTTTCCATGATTTGGCTATTGTAGAAAGTGCCGCTATGAACATTGGGGTACATGTGCCCCTATGCATCAGCACTTCTGTATCCCTTGAGTAGATCCCTAGCAGTGCTATTGCTGGGTCACAGGGGAGTTCTACTGTTAATTTTTTGAGGAACCTCCACACTGTTTTCCAGAGCGGCTGCACCAGTTTACATTCCCACCAACAGTGTAGGAGGGTGCCAGTCTCTCCACACCCTCGCCAGCATCTATAGTCTCTTGATTTGTTCATTTTAGCCACTCTGACTGGCGTGAGGTGGCATCTCAGTGTGGTTTTGATTTGTATTTCCCTGACGATGAGTGATGTTGATCATCGTTTCATGTGCCTGTAGACCATCTGGATGTCCTCTTTGGAGGAGTGTCTGTTTATGTCTTCTGCTCATTTCTTTACTGGATTATTTGTTTTTCAGGTGTGGGGTGTGGAGTTTGGTGAGTTCCTTGTAGATTTTGGATACTAGACCTTTATCCGATATGTCATTTGCAACTATCCTTTCCCATTCTGTCGGTTGCCTATTAGTTTTCTTGATTGTTTCCTTTGCAGTGCAGAAACTTTTTCTCTTGATGAGGTCCCAATAGTTCATTTTTGCTTTTATTTCCCTTGCCGTTGGGGATGTGTCAAGAAGGAAATTACTGTGGTTGAGGTCAAGGAGGTTGTTTCCTACTTTCTCCTCGAGGGTTTTGATGGTTTCCTGTCTCACATTTATTTTGAGTTTATTTTTGTGTATGGTGTAAGAAAGTGGTCTAGTTTCATTGTTCTGCATGTTGCTGTCCAGTTCTCCCAGCACCACCTGCTAAAGAGGCAGTCTTTTTTCCATCAGATACGCTTTCCTGCTTTGTCAAAAATTAATTGGCTGTACATTTATGGGTCCAGTTCTGGGTTCTCTATTCTATACCATTGGTCTATGTGTCTGTTTTTGTGCCAATACCATACTGTCTTGATGATGACAGCTTTGTAGTAGAGGCTAAAGTCTGGGATTGTGATGCCTCCCCTTTTGGTTTTCTTCCTCAATATTACTTTGGCTATTTGGAGTCTCTAGTGGTTCCATATGACATTGAGGATAGCTTGTTCTAGCTTTGAGGAGAACGCTGGTGCATTTTGATGGGAATTGCATTGAATGTATAGATTGCTTTGGGCAGTAATGACATTTTCACAATGTTTATTCTTCCAATCCATGAACAGGGAATGTTTTTCCATTTCTTGGTGTCTTCTTTAATCTCTTTCATAAGTTTTTTATAGTTTGCACCATATAGGTCTTTTACATCCTTGGTTAGGTTTACTCCTAGGTATTTGATGGTTTTTCGTGCAATCATGAATGGGATCAGTTTCTTGATTTTTCTTTCTGCTGCTTCATTATTGGTGTATAGGAATGCAACTGATTTCTTTACATTAATCTTGTACCCTGCAACTTTACTGAATTCATTGATCAATTCTAGAAGGCTTCTAGTGGAGTCGATCAGGTTTTCCATGTAGAGTATCATGTCATCTGTGAAAAGTGACAGTTTGACTTCTTTGCCAATTCTGATGCCTTTTATTTCCTTTTGTTGTCTGATAGCTGATGCTAGGACTTCCAGCACTATGTTAAACAACAGTGGTGAGAGTGGACACCCCTGTCGTGTTCCTGATCTCAGGGGGAAAGTTCTCTGTTTTTTCCCATTTAGATGATATTAGCTGTGGCCTTTTCATAAACTGCTTTTATAATGTCTAGGTGAATTCCTTCTATTCTGACTTTCTCAAGAGTTTTTATTAAGAAAGGATATTGTATTTTGTCAAATGCTTTTTCTGCTTCTATCGACAGGATCATTTGGTTTTTATCTTTTCTTTTGTTAATGTGACATATCCCATTGATGGATTTGCAAATATTGAACCAGCCCTGTAACCCAGGAATGAATCCCACTTGATCATGGTGGATAATTCTTTTTATAGGCTGTTGAATTCGATTTGCCAGTATCTTGTTGAGTATTTCTGCATCTGTATTCATTAAGGATATTGGCCTATAGTTCTCTTTTTTGGCTGGGTCTCTGTCTGATGTGGGTATGAAGGTGATGCTGGCTTCATAGAATGAGTTTGGAAGTTTTCCTTCTATTTCTATTTTTTGGAATAGTTTGAGAAGAATGGGTATGAGCTCTGCTTTAAATGTCTGGTAGAATTCCCCTGGGAAGCCATCTGGCCCTGTGCTCTTATTCCTTGGGAGATTTTTGATAACAGATTCAATTTCTTCACTGGTTATCGGTCTATTCATGCTTTCTATCTCTTCCCATTTGAATTTTGGTAGTGCATTTAGGAATTTGTCCATTTCTTCTAGGTTGTCCAGTTTGTTGGTGTATAATTTTTCATAGTAATCTTGGTGATTCCTTGTATTTCTAAGGGATTGGTTTTTATAGATCCATTTTCATTCCTGATTTTTTCTGTTTGGGTGTTCTCTCTTTTCTTTCTAAGGAGCCTGGCTAGAGGTTTATCAATTTTGTTTATTTTTTCAAAGAACCAACTCTTGGTTTCATTGATCTGCCCAACTGTTTTTTTGGATTCTATATTGTTTATTTCTGCCCTGATCTTTATTATTTCTCTCCCTCTGCTGGGCTTGAGGTACTCTTGCTGCTCCCCTTCTAATTCCCTTAGGTGCTCTGTTAGATTTTGAATTTGCGCTTTTTCTAGTTTGTTGAAATAGGCCTGGATTGCAATATACTTTCCTCGTAGGACTGCGTTTGCTATGTCCCAGATATTTTGGATTGTTGTGTTTTCGTTTTCATTGGTTTCCATATATTTTTTAATTTGTTCTCTAATTCCCTGATTGGCCCAATCATTCTTTAGTAGAATGGTTTTTAACCTCCACATTTTTGGAGGTTTTCCAGACATTTTCCTGTGGTTAATTTCAAGTTTCATAGCATTGTGATCTGAAAGTGTGCATGGTATGTTCTCTATTCATCTATACTTATGGAGGGCTGCCGTATGCCCCAGTATGTGATCTATCTTGGAGAATGTACCATGTGTACTTGAAAAGAAGTGAATTTCCTAACTTCAGAATGCAGAGTTCTAAATATATCTATCAGTTCCATCTGTTCCAATGTGTCATTCTGGTTCATTGTTTCTTTATTGATTTTCTGTCTGGTTGATCTATTCGTTGCTGTCAGTGGAGTATTAAAGTCCCCTGCAATTAGCACATTCTTATCAATAAGATTGTTTCTGTCTGTGATTAATTATTTTATGTATTTGGGCCCTCCCAAATTTGGCACATAGATATTTGTAATTGTTAGCTCTTCCTGATGGAGAGACCCTGTAATTATTATATAATGTACTTCAACTCTTGTTACTGCCTTTACTTTAACGTCCAGTTTGTCTGATATAAGTATGGCTACTCTGGCTTTCTATTGGCGTCTAGTTGCATGATAGATATTTCTCCATCCCCTTACTTTCAACCTGAAGGCATCTTCAGGTCTATGGTGAGTCTCTTGTAGACAGTAAATAGATGTATTTTGGTTTTTTGTCCATTCTGCTACCCTGTGTCATTTGGTTGGAGCATTCAGTCCATTTACATTCAGTGTTATTATTGTAAAATGTGAGTTTAGATTCATTGTGTTCTCCCTAGAATTCATGTTTATAGTGGTCTCTCTGGCACCTTGTATTCTTTGCAACATTTCCCTCATCGAATTCCTCATAGGATTTCTTGTAGGGCTTGTTTGGTGGTGATGAATTTTCTCAATTTTTATTTATTTGGGAACACCTTTATCTCTCCTTCTCTTATTTGTTTATTTTTTAATGAGCACGGCAGGGGCAGAGAGAGTGGCAGAGACAGGAATCCAAAGGAGGCTCCAGGCTCTGAGCTGTCAGTACAGAGCCTGACCTTGGGCCCGAACTCATGAGCCATGAGATCATGACCTGAGCCGAAGTCAGATGCTTAACTGACTGAGCCACCCAGGTGCCCCTGAACATATTATTTTAAATGTCTCCAAATGTTTCTTTCCTTCCTCCATAAAATGACAGTATGGCAATGGGATGCCTGAGGTTCTGCTGTATGACAAATGATCTCAAAAAATGACAGTGTCTTATAACAACAAATACGTATCTCCTAGTTGATGCTAAATGCCTGTCATGGACTGACTGAAGCTCTGTTCGAGTTGTCTCTACGTCCGAACCTAGACCGTAGAAGAAGGGGAAACTTAGAGACGGAGAAAACCGCTGACTTCAAACCTGTCCAGAAATAGCACCTGTCATTTCTGCCCACATCTCTTTGGCCTTCTACGTCACACAGTTACTCCCCGGTTTCGGCAGAGGTGATAACTTCCCCACAGGGAGGGAATCCACTTCACGAGATGAGGGTCAGATGAAGTGCACACAGACTGCCAAGTAGGGGCCTGCCCCCGGCACCGGGCTCTCCCGCGGAGGACGCGGTCTTGTGTGTGCGCATTTGGAAGATGCCCAGGAGTTTACTGTCTTTTCTGCATCCCGCGTCCCAGAAAGTTAGTTGTATGTTAAACACATACTTGCCGTGAGCCACATCCTATTACATACATAGCCAGCGTTTGTGACTGGAGTGATTAAATCACGAGAACGTTCTTTTTAGTATGCTACCTAACACTTGAAACAAAAGCTACCTAAAGTTCGCCTCACCTTCACTGTGAATGATTAGGTCATAAATAAATGACAACCACGTCTTTAACATCTGCTCTTCTGTCACGTTCCTTAATTATTTACATCAGGCTTGAGAGAAGCAAATAGAAGTGTCTTTGCCGAGGCTCAGTGTAATCAGACTGAACTTTCCCCATTAAACTGGTCAGGTATTGATTTGTACTTTTAGTGTATAGTAGACTAAGTGTTGTTGTTTTTAATAGAATACAAGGTAACTATATGTATGTTGTTCATATTTTTTTAAGATATTATCTTTTCATATTTCATGGTGTTTAAAATACAACAGATTTTACTGTCAGTTCTCCTTTGCTGTTTTATCTTAAAATTTTACTGTAAAATTGGCTTAATCACGTGTGTTCAAGCTTCATGAACTTTCACGTACATATGGACTCATGAAACCATCACCACGGCAGGATACAAAACTCTCTTGTCTTGGTGATGGCAGAGAGAATAACAACTATGAGACAGAGCAATGATAATATCAGTTGAAGAGAAATGTGTGTATAATTACAACTCTTAGCATTCTGACATTAGTACGAATGTATATTTTTGTCTTTGTTATGTAAAGCCTGATTATTGAGGATGCCATTTGTAATGATAAAAGAGGATTGAAGGCCTTTTAACATTTCTGTGAAGGCTAATTAGTCTCACTTATTTTACTGCAAATACTGAAAATGTTAACTCTTTGCAGTTTAGAAGTGAATTTCCTGTTATAATTAAGTTATAGATCAAATGTAAATTAGAATCTGTTCACAATATCTAATCCTCCTCACTTGGGACATAAGGGTTGGAAATCTTCTCCACCCCTGCTCCCTCAATTCACTCACTGATGCTATTAAATGAGAATTTATTTTTAGATTGCTGAGAGTAAATGTAGGTGCTGGTAATTTGCTTAGTGGCTGTTACAGTGTCATTAATGAAGTAATGGGCGAAATATGACTCTGGGCTTATTTTATCTTGACTTGCATGACTTTCGGAGTACTGAAGGTGATTCCTGAAATAGAAGCCTCTAGAACACAGGCATTGCTGTTTTGACCTTTAGCTAGAAGTCTTTGTAGGACTTACTCTAAAATAATCAATGTTGACTAATTTAATTGGGTCATTGCATCATCCATTCATTCAAGTATAACTTCAGTATTTAAGGGCTAACCATTGGCGAGGGTATGGGGAGAGGCAGATGGTCAGTGAGATACATCCTTGGAGTGTGAGCACGTGTGGCCCAGTTACAGGGAGATGGGTGCCCCCGGGAGCCGTACCCAGGTGTTTGGAAAAGAGATATTTAGAGTAACAAAATCTTGCTACAACAGGGGGTGAACTTTGAAGATGTTATGCCAAGTGAAATAAGCCATACAAAAAAGGACAAATACTATAATAATTTCACTTGTATGAGGTGCCTAGCAGGTTCCTAGAGACAGAAACTAAATGGGGATTTCGGGGCAGGGGGAGTGAGGCACGGGGAGCGATGTTTATGGGGACAGAGTTTCAATGTGAGATGATGAAAACGTTCTAGAGATGGGCAGTGGTGATGCCTGCATATAACATCATCAGAGTCCCACTTCATGGGATCATGCCCTCAAAAATGGTCAAAATAGGAAATTTTATGTTCCACGTATTTTGCCACAATAAAATAACAAAAAAATGGGAACCATGAAAACGATCATTTATAGCCCCTGCCCCCAGTTCTTCTCTTTTTAAGAAAAGTTTTTAAAAGAATTTTTTAAACATTCCCTCTTCATCTTTTGTATCTATTATAGTTTTTCCTAATAAGATTTTATATGTAACAACTAACCTCTGTCAGACTTAGGCCACTAGATTGTGTTGTGAGAGTCCGTAAGTACAGATAAAACTTTGCTTTACTACCTTTCAAGCTAATAAGATTCAGAACATTTGAGGTACTTTTGTATGAAATGGCGTATTTAATAAATTCTACCTCCCTATATTTTATTTAATTGGAAAAAAAAATGCCTGCGTACGTAAACATGGCTGACCCCTGGGAGCGCTCCAAGAGAAGTCATTTAGGAAAGACTGATGATTCTGTTTATGAGAATTGTCTCGAACAGGCATGATAGAGCCAGAGAGCAGACTGCTGCTGCTTCAGCCTGGGGGGAGGGCTGTGGGCTGGGGACGAGGGGAAGATTCGGGATTTGTTTTAGAATGAAAGTATTCTCCAACTAGATTTCAGTGATGGCCGCACCATCCTGTGAGTAGACTAAAAACACATTTAATTGCCCACTTTTTCATAGGTCAGTTGTATGGCATGTGAATTATATCTCAAATAGGCTATTTTTTGCAATGCTTAAAGGAATGCTTTAACATCTCTTTTCAAAGTATCTTTTTGCTTTTGGCTTCATCATATGTCTTAGGTTCGTTGAACACAATGTAGCATTGTCAAGGTTAGCATTTTAAATATGCATGTACTTCCTAGCAAAGCTACAGTTTGAGAGGACTTTCTGACTGGTAACTATCAAAATGAATGCACAGACATCTGAATGCAAGTATTAGTACATTTTACACACTCGCACACTGAGTCGCCTTATTAAGTGGGTCGTGTACATATTCCAAACCAGACAGAAAATGATTACTTTGATGACTGCAGAGCAACAAAAATGACTAATTTCTTTGAAAGATGTACCCATTATAGGATTGCTTTTAAAAATGAAGTCTCATTATTTTTTCTTTTTTAAATTTCATAAAAAAACTAACAAACATTGAGACAGTTACCAGTTCATGAAAGGAGAGCTGCCTAGAAAAGCACCGGGTGGAGATAGTGTTGCGCTGAGTTGGTGACCCATTCTGTAATCCCTGCTTCCAAAGTCGTCACCATCTGGATGCTAAGCAGCCCTGATACCTTAGCCCTTGAACTATTCATGACCTTGTATTAAAAGAGATACTGTTTGCATGCTAGTTGCTACCAGACAGAGCTCCTTGTACACACACACCCCTTGTGTGCACACGTGCCTGTCTGCTCCGACTCACAAACAGCTGAGAACTCAGCGTTTACTCATGGCTGCCATTTTTTTGGTAGCCATTTTGAACCGGCCCCCTGCCCCCCATATTCCTTTGGTTAACTTGGGCCTCACATGTATAACTAATTTATAAATTAATTGCATTTGTAAATTACTTGCCTAAGAAAACACATTGTGATTCCAACCTAAATCTGCAACTGACTTTGCACCCCCAATGGGGGTGGGCGCACCCTACGAAATGTCATTTTTACTTTGTATTTACTTCTATATTCACATGTAATTTTTCAGTTCCATAATTTAAAGCAGGCCTGTCATATGTTTGTTTACCTGCTTGAGTTACTATTATTAATTGAAAATTTGTCTTCCTATCAACCAGCACACACATTTTAAATCCTGTTCTATGGGGGTGCCTGGGTGGCTCAGTTGGTTAAGTGTCTGACTTTGGCTCATGTTCATGGATTCGAGCCCCGCGTCAGGCTCTGTGCTGACAGCTCGGAGCCTGGAGCCTGCTTCGGATTCAGTGTCTCCCTCTCTCTCTGCACCTCCCCGACCTGTGCACTCTGTCTCTCTAAAAAAAAAAAAAAAGGAATAAACATTAAGAAAAATTCCGTCTCTTTCTTTGTATGTTCATGTGGTTTTAACCTATGTCTATGTTTCCGTGTTTGGTTGTATACCTAGTAGTAACCGTACCTTGTTGGATCGGCTGGGACTCCCACGGGAGGAATGAAACCTTGATTCCCTGCTCTTGCAGAGCCTCCGTCTTGGAGGTCGCTGACCCTGGTGCACAGTGGAGCCAGGAAAGCACTTGGGAAACACCAGGGACCGTTTGGAGGAATCAGAGAGGAAAAAGTCATCTCTGGCACCAGAGAACCTCTCAAAAGCAGTTGAACCTTAAAAATAAGGGAAGAATTTTGACAGCTGAAGGAACCAAAAGGTCTTTCACCAACATGCTAATAAGTTCTTGAGAAAAGTAATAGAACCAAAAGCCTAACAAAAAACATCTCCTTCGTGTCTTTGGGGCACATTAATCCTGTGAAGTCATAATCCTTTTAGTGGGAGAAATTGAGACTTCAATTAAGGGGCAAGTTTATTTTGTGTTCTGGCGCCCACCATTCTAAAATTGCCGCGCTAGTCTGTAGCATGAAGCAGAAGGTCATTACTAGTGGCAAGTCTTACACTGAAAGCCCAAGGGGACAACCCACCCCGTTTATCCTGCTTGTTTGCTATTAAGGTTTTAGTTTGTGAATTGTCCCAGTGCAGCAGGCCGGGGCGCATCCCGCACAGGCTCCTTCCTGTAGCAGGCCACCCCGAGGGTTTCTAGGAGGACCCGCACTACCCTTCGTGGCCAGAGGTCATGCTCGCTGGGAAACTCTCTCATTTGTTGTATGCAAATCAGTACAAGTTAATCCTCCTTCACTTACTAGTTAGGGAACCAGCTCATGGAAAAGCTGTTCTCAGGTTGCCATTAATCCGTCTGAAAATGTGTTACCATGAACTTCAGAAACTCTTCAAGGAAAAAAGAAGAATATTAAATAAATGTGTCTGTTGAGTGCCTACATATAAACACATACTGAATTGTTTTATTTTATTTTCCCAGTAGCCTTGGTGATGGGTCTTGCCACTGTGTCTGTCTTACAGATAAAACCAAGACACAGAGAAGGAGAGCGAAATTTCGTTTCCCAGATTATGTTATTTGTTAAGGTGTCATTTTGTATTGCAGGAGGTTTGTTGAAAGTTAGCCAAACGCGGAGTCCTGCCCCTTTAGAAACAAGCATTTTCCTTACACTCTGCATCTAGATGTTCCAGAGAGATAGATATAAGACAAGGTGTATATACCTATTAATTTCTAGTAGAGACATTATGGATGAAACATATCAAGGAGTAACGGTATTTGCCTATTTGAATTTCTTAGACCAAAATAATTTTTTCAGACAACTAAGCTGCTCTTAAGAGGTGACCGAACCGAGTTCACTGCTCTTTCCTCCCACGCCCCTAAACGCCCCCGTGCTCCGCGCTCACAGTTGGTGGAAAGAAAGTGGAGACACGCAGGCGTGGTTGATGCATATGCATGACTGACCCCTGAAGGGCTAGGAGGTGGCCATAGGGAATGAGCTGGCTCCTAGCTCCACGGGTCCTCAATCCCGCTGGAAGGATGGAGTGAAGTAACAGACAGGAAAATGTGGTATTTCAAACCCAAAAATCACTGAGCGCGTGCACGTAATCCAGGAGCAGCTCCTTTCTCAGTGTATTTACTTCTTGGTCTCTTTGTACCCGCCCTCTCCCCCTGTACCCCTCACCACTCTTCTCGTCTCCCCCTTCCTTCCCCCCCCCCCACCCCCCAGGCTTCAGCTGATGAGCCGGTGGCCTGGGGCGGTGGAGAAGGGCTAAATCCGTCTGTGTTCTTGCTGCTTCCGTAAATGGTCACATCAACATGGCTTTCCTATATCACTCTTCTTCCTGCCCACCTTTGTATCCTCTGAGGGATTTTAAAACACTCTCTGGGCTTCCTAATTTGTTTCACTCCATTTTGCTCCACGTTTGCAAGACAGGATCCTCTGCCTGTTCCTCCCTTCTTCCACACTCTGCGTCTAGGAATCAGCCAGTGGCCTGGGGCCACCTGGCCGGCTTGTGTGACGCTGTGTCTTTTGCACAGTACATACTCAGAAAACTAGCTGGGAAAAAAAACAAGTGAGTTACATATTCCTTCTTCTCTTTCCATATTTGTGGGGGGAAAGTGTCAACGGGCTTTACATTTGGAGACTTTATCCAAGTACACAGGATTGTAGAGCCGCAGCTGTTTAACTCTGGGTGTTTTCCTGCTAACGTAGCAAGGCAAAATAACAAAACTTCTTTGAGGCAAGGGAATGTTTATTTTGAAGGACTCAAAAATCTTGCTCTTTAGGCATTCCATGAGTTTACCTTTCTGTTGTGACCTAACAGAGACGGAAAACACAAGCCGCTCTTGCATGGAATCCTCCGAAAGTAACGTGAAATTTCCAGATGTCATCCTAGTCTGGCCAGTTGATGCTCGTGTGAAGAGTCTGGCTGATTGTCTTCAGTGGTGTTTATTTGCTAGCCCTTGTGAGTGTTGATCTGAAGGGAACCATTACCTGATTGATTAAAATGATTAATGTTTTCTCCTTCCATTTTTTTTTTAAAGGAAATGGCAAAAATCCTTAATCATCCCAAAGTCTACGCTTTTCTGCACATACCCGTCCAGTCCGCCTCTGACACTGTCCTCATGGAAATGAAGAGAGAATACTGCGTGGCCGACTTCAGAAGAGTGGTGGATTTTCTGAAAGAGAAGTAAGTCTGTTAGTACTTAAGAAAATAACCATTTCTTTTTTTCTTTCAAAAGCATGTGGCCAAAATGCACTTATTGTAGCCACAATTAAAGGCACCAGAGGGAGGGTGAGAGTTTTGAGACTCTCAGAGCCTCTAGGTTTCCTAGGGACCCTTGGTGTGGTTTCTTCTCATATCCACCTACGTCTGTTCACGATGTCGCGTTAAATTGTGTGAGAACCCCGCAGTCTCTCCAAGGTGACATGCATTGCGATCATTTTTATACCTGACCTCGCAGATGAAAACTGCGCTGGCTTTGGTTACATCTCCTTTAATGTGGCTTTCTGAGGTTGTGATCTGGGCCCCACGTGGAGGGCGGCCAAGTCATGTCACCGCCGAGTTGGTAATTTTCTACCAAGTAGCATTTTTCCAAGAGTCTCTGGAACGTCCTTGCGTTTACCCGCGTCTCCCTGAGGATCACTTGGAGAATTGTGATTTATAAGGAGGCTTTGGGATTCTGTGTTTTGAAAGTTGAAATTGCTGTTGACCAAAATTAAGGCATATTTACACAATCTTAGACATGAATGATCATTTTGTTTCCACAGAAAACACTTGCAGGCCATAATTATATTCTTCAAAATCTGACTTCTCATCACCACCAAACACTGACTCCCTTCTGTGATTATACCAGGCAGGAAATAGCAGGGCCGGCCAAGGTCATAGGAAACCTTCTCAAGTCTAGGGCACTGCTCTCCCCCGTGGCGATATGTCCTTTATCCGGACATCTCTGTGGTATGCGTCTTCCTACCTTCCATAATTTTTCCCCATAATTTTTTCCTCTGTTGTTTCTCTTAATTAAGATACAACTTTTTATTTCCATCTTCTTGTTTATAATTATGTCTCTTTGTACCATGTCAAAGTGCTACATGGATATGATTGCTTTGTACAAATTGTGAGCAATTATTTTTTCCACATTCAATTAGTGAACTTATCCCGACTACACAGAAGTCATTTTAAATCTTTCTTCTTCTTCTGTTTACTTTCTCCTTCCTTCCTCATCTTTCCTTTATGTCTTTCTAATTTTTTTTTCTGCCTCTAGGCATTTCTTGATTATCCTAACCACTGGAAATAAAGACACTTGTGTGCATTCAAACAAACACAGCTAATTGTTCGAATATTCAAATCAGCGAATAGCAGGCATATTTATTCTAGGATTTTGTAATTATAATCATTAAATATAAACAGCCTTCAAAGTAGAAAGCAGAATAATGACAGATCTCTACCATCCATGGTACGTTCTGCTCTTGAACAGAATGGAGGTCAAGGCTAAAGAATAAGAACCTTTACGTTAGATGTCTGTTAAGTTTCCCCATAGTCCTCCCTTGTGTTTATGCTAGCTGTTGTAGGTAAACTTGTCTGCTGTGCTAGAGTCCTGGGCGTGTTGGCACTGGTGAATGGAATGTTCTCAAAATTGCAAATAAATTGTTGCACCTGTGAAATTTCTTGCCTCTTGCTTATTACTAGGGCAGTAGCAAATAATGTGTACAATTCATACCTGTTGCACAAGATTTTGCCAAGTGGAGACATGAATCCTGTTGTGCAGAATAGACTAGAACCCTTTCCAAATAGTTTGTTGCTTTAATGTGATTCAGTGAGGTTAAGGACTCAACACCTCTCTTTTTCCCCCCACTTGGGTGAGTGCTGACTCAGTTGTTTGGGAAATATCTCTGGCTATCTAACTGGGCAGCAATTTCACAATAAGGTTTAGCCTTTTATGTTGTTCCAAAGATGGACCTTTTAGATCTGTTGCATCCTGAACAGTTTCAACAGCACCCATGAGGTATATGGAGGTCAAAAGACGATCACATCAAAGTGTTAGAAAATAGTCTCTTGCCTTTACTCATGGGTTAAACTCATTGTCCTTCTTGGGATTCTGAATTACCCTGAGGCATCTTTGTAGCTTTTCTAGAACATTCCTACTGTCTGCTAGATCCCAGAATGAAGTTCTCTACCCAGGGATCTCCAGTATTCCCGATGCTGGAAATATCAGTGATCCCTGGAGAGGATGTTTGAGATGCCGAGAGAAGATGCCCAGCCCACACCCATCCATCCACAATGTCAGTTTCAAGTAGGGGAAGCACTGGAAGAGGAGAGTATGAGTCTAGATAGCGTCTCTAGAAGGTTGTTTCTTGTTAAAACTCTGTATTGTATATGTACAGTGAGGGCAGAAGCAATGTTGGTGTACAGTTTCATACTTGGATTCTAACTTATAAGATGTGTTGGAAAAATGCAGAAGGCGGACAGTACGGTACATGACTGACAGCCTTACAGTACTCTTTGGAAAAAGAAGAAATCAGTTCATCACCATTAACGTGGTGATCCTTGCATGGTTTTGCACAGTTCATCAGAGCCATACAGTCGTCTATTTTGTCCAGTCTGCCGTGATGCTTGTGGAGAAGCATCCAGCACTGTCTCCTACGCAGACAGCATAGTCCCGTGCTCCTCAGGGAGAGAGTGCTCCCGTCCCAGGAGGTCCACCCACTCGGGGACTACTTTTCAACTGTAACAAGTATTTAGAAATCAATGAAGTAACAGAATTCTGCTCTGATACTTTGCTTATTTTTTTCCTGTAGAAACTAGATAGCTTTATGCCAGATAGACGAGTGCTTATTGGAAACACAAAGTTTTAGGGGTTCCTGTAGCACTTGTGGTCTGGATAACGCATCCAGCACAGATTGTTTTGTCCAGTGTTAAATCAGAATTCAATAAAATATTGTCTTTTTTAGAAAGAGGACATCACACTGTCATTTTGCCGTTTTGTGCCTTCATAAAAGGACTGTGACTTAAAATGATGAGTTTGGTGCTCTCTTCTTGCATCTGCATTTTAAGCTCCTGTATTAACGTCTGGTTTCCTCCAGAGCGTTTGAAGCCTTTTTCCCTCATGAGCCTTGAGTAGCTGGGAATCTTGGTCGTTCTTTTCTCCACGAGTCTGAGACTCCTCATGTACTCCTGTTACGAGTGACGGGCGGAGCGTGCCCGAATCTGCCTCATCAAAAAGTCAAATTTTTAAGACAAGGTACAGCATTGAAGACTGACGTCCAAAGTGTTTAAGTTTACCTGAAGCTACGGGCTTTTAAACTGCTGGTTCGGGGCGCCTGGGTGGCTTAGTCGGTTAAGCGTCCGGCTTCGGCTCAGGTCATGATCGCACGTTCGTGTGTTCGAGCCCCGCGTCAGGCTCTGTGCTGACTGCTGGGAGCCTGGAGCTGCTTCAGATTCTGTGTCTCCCTCTCTCTCTGCCCCTCCCCGCTCATGCTCTGCCTCTCTCTGTCTCAAAAATAAAATAAAAAACACTAAAAAAAAAAAAATTTTTTTTTAAACTGCTGGTTCGGCGACATTTGTGATGCCACGTTTCTGAAACACCACTGGAGGTGAAAGCTCTGGCATTAATTCTCCGCGCAGTTGAGACTGGCCCGCGGGCTAGCCGGGAGCGGCCGCAGCTTGCTGACCAGCCGGCCTGAGGCTGATTCATTGCTGTCCTCAGTTGTTACAAAGTTGGCAGCCATGGTTCTTCGAGCAGCTGGGTCGGAGATACCCCGGGAGCCGGCAGAGGCGGAGGCACATGGGGATTATTAAATCACACGACCTCTGCGAAGGAAGTGCCTAAATTACTGAATACACTAACTTAAAACAGCTGGTCACGAGCAGACAGTCGTAGGCCTTAGATTATTCTATTCAGATTTATTTATCCAGTTGGAAAATTAACTAAGTTGATGCTTTTATGTGATTGGATACAATGATTTTCTGAAATCATTGGGATTTCTTAATGGGATTTGGAAGGGTCTGGAAGAAAACCGCCGCCGGGGCGCCATTCTGGTTTCAGAAAGATTCGTGTTTTTATGATTTTCACTGAATACCTCACAAGTTTTACTCCTTTTACTAATGGTCACTGAACTGGTTTTTCTGTTTTCTTTGTAAGATATGACTGGGATTTTTTCAAAACGTGGAAAGCTTGAATCCTTTATTTGTATTTCTTCATGTAATTTTGAAATAGATACTTCCTAATGAGGGGATTTTTCACTTTGTTATGCTGAAGATGATATAATCCAGGTTCCTAGGGCCTCGGGACCTTGGACATGGTCTTTAATTGGGCTCCCCTCCTGTGAGCCGTAAACTCAATCACTTCTTCAACGGAAACCCTTTTATTCACATATATTCACAAAATGACAACACTTAGGGTTATTCCCACAGCATATGTCCTAGTGCTGAGTAAAGGAGTGTCTGGAGCGCCTGGGTGGCTCAGTCAGTTAAGCGTCCGGCTTTGGCTCAGGTCATGATCTCACAGTTCCGTGGGTTCGAGCCCCGCGTCAGGCTCTGTGCTGACAGCTAGCTCAGAGCCTGGAGGCTGCTTCCGGTTCTGTGTCTCCCTCTCTCTCTGACCCTCCCTGCTCAGGCTGTCTCTCTCTGTCTCTCAAAAATAAATAAAAAACATTTTAAAAATTTAAAAAATAAATAAATAAAAATAAAGGAGTGTCTGAGTCCTCAAATTCACACATTAAAGGGGGAAAGAAGAGGAAAGAACAGGACATTCTTGAAACCGTTTATATATTGTTTTCACAGATCATTTTGTTGGAAGTCCAGTGGCCTTTTGGCCTTAAACTTGGGAGACCACATCCATCTCCCTCCCTCAGTAAATGCATTTTGAATGAATTACTGACCAGTTATGTTTTCACCTGCTAGCTGCATAGATCTTAAGTTGTGCCTCCCTGTAGTGTCTTTGTGTTGACTTTTAATGACATCATATTATCCATTCTCAGAATTTGCCATGATCCTTTGTCCGCGTGTGTGTAATTCTGGATTAGTCTCATGTTGCTTATAGACTCTTAATCCTTAGGCATCGTGATATCCATTCACGCCCCTGGGTTTACTATACCCAGAGACTGCCCCGTGCAGGGCCACAGCCAATGACTGATGGGCCCTGGGGGTAAAGGGTAACCGTTCAGCGGGGAGGACTCACTGAAGGGCAGGTGCAGCCGCGCAGAGAGAGCTCTGTCCTCCCAGCTCTCCGCTGCGAACTCCGGCAGCAGAGGCGCGAGGGCTCAAAGCCGGCATCACTGTGGCAGCGTGATCTGTGCGTGAGTCAGAGTCCCCCCGTACTGCCCAGCCTATCCTGTGACCTGCTTTTCCGGTCTGTCTGTAAAAAAAGAAAAAAAAAAGATATATAAAAGAGAAAAAAAAGATGCTCGCTCATTACCGTCATGAGTCCGTTTTCTTCCTTTCATTATTCCTGCTTGTCCACGTATCCATCCTGGAATCCAACCTGATGAAAGACCTGTTGTGCTAAATGTGTATTTTATTCCATTAAAATTTTTTTTAATGGTTTTTATTTTTGAGACAGAGACAGAGTATGAGTGAGGGAGGGGCAGAGAGGGACGGAGACACAGCATCAGAAGAGGCGTCAGGCTTTCTCTGAGCTGTCAGCCCACGCCTGACGTGGGGCTCGTCCTCATGAACTGTGAGATCACGATCTGGGTTGAAATCAAGAGTCGGACGCGTAACCAGCTGAGCCGCCCAGGAGCTTCTTATCCTGGTTTTTATATCTAGTGTTCTTCCTAGTGGCTTGGACACCTGAGCAGCAATATTTGCCAGAATAGAGGAAAAGAAATTGAAAACAAACAAACAAGCAAGCAAAAAACGGATTAGGCAAGGATTAGGTAATGAAATTTTCTCCCAGATGCATCCCCAGATGTGTTTCTGTTCACTGAAAAACCACCTCCCAAATAACTTGGGCAAATTCTGGCTTTATTCCATCATTCCTAATATCTCTAACTAGGGTGTTATTTCGGGTGTCCGTGAGGCCTTGTTCACTATTTTATCTCTTGTCGAATATCTTTTTGAAATAGTAACACTATATTGTCTTTCTCTCCCTTGCTATTTTTCCGCAAGAATAGGTGTCATTGTAATGGTTATATAGCAAGAAGACATTTAGTTTTTCTTCTTTGACGTGGCATTATGTTTATATTTGGAAGATACTGACATGTGCTCACTACTACAGTATTGTAGGATTGCCCTACACGTGATTCATTGGTTTGAAGGTAATTACGTCTTCTGTTGATTTAGCTTTACCTTTCCCACCTAGCCTGGTCAGGAGAGAAGCCTCATCGTTCCTAATCTCTCTCTCCCTTATATCTTTCCTTTGTAATGCAGTCGTGTTATTCCTTTCAGAAATAGAGAACCTACCTTCCCGTAATCCCTTACACAGTCTCTACCTCAGCGTTCTGTTGTAAACATAAGGGTCGGGTCACACCGTATGATATCGTAGACTGATAGTAAGCAGTTTTCCTTTCACCGATAGAATGCTTTTCATATTCCACAGGGCCCTTGTGTTATGCCATGATGCAGTCACAGAATCGTAGCCAAGTATGTAAGATTGGTGTTTCAATCTCCGCTTTTTTTTAAATGTTTGTTCAGTTCTCTTGAGAGAGAGAGAGAGAGTACAGGCAGGGGAGCGGCAGAAAGGCAGAGAATCCCAAGCAGGCCCCGTGCTGTCTGCACAGCGTCCGACCAGGGCCTCTACCTCACAGACACTGAGGTCAGGACCGGAGCTGAAATCAGGAGTCGGACACTTAGCGAGCTGAGCCCCTCATCTGCACTTTTTAAACAGAGCGTCAGAGTTCAGACTGGCCAGAGACTGGGAGAGAACCCACAGGGATTTAATGTGTAGTAAAGTAGGTTTTCAGTTTCCGCTGCATAGCAGTCTTCCTAACAATAATATTGATTCAGTCACTCACTTCTTTTTATTTATCAGTTTTGTGCTCAGCTCTGTAATAAATAAAACAATACCATTAGTAATAATATGGTGGTAATAATAAAGCCACTAGCTAATACTTTTAAGTTTTACTCCTGTGCCAAGTACTGCTCTAGGGCAGCGGCATATGTTAGCTTATTTAATCCTAACGTCCCAAGGATGTTAAGTGATCTTCCCATGGGCCGGCCATCACTAATCCATGCTAGAAACTCGGTGAAAACTCAGAGCCTGTGACGCCTGCGCAGCTCAGTCATCGTGCTGCACTGTTGTCCAGGCTGAGGCACGATGCCCTGGTGATGGAGCCGCTAAGGTGGACTTGACAAATAATGATGATGTAAACTTGACAGTGAGCGCTTCAAGGGAAGATGAGAAAGGTATGCGTGAATGTCAAGGATGGTGTTTTATCCGAGACCTAGTAGAAGAGGGGAAATGAGAGGAAGCAGGGATTGGGGTAGAAAAGATGAGTTTGGTTTGGGACATACTGAACTCGCAGTGCCTGGTTAGAAAGTCCAGGGGAGATGAACACCCGGGTGGCTAGGTCATTTAAGCATCTTACTCTTGATTTTGGCTCAGGTCATGATCTCACCGTTCATGGAGCCCCACGTCAGGCTCTGTGCTGACAGCATGGAGCCTGCCTGGGATTTTGTCCGTCTTCCTCTCTCTCCACCCCTCTCCTGCTCATGCACGCATTCTCTCCTCTCACTCAGTGTAAGTAAATATTAAAAAGAAGAAGAAGAGGAGGAGGAGGAGGCCAGGGGAGAGCCTCTGTAGGCTACACAAAACGTGAGCCAAGCGCCCAAGAAGGAGATGCGGGTCTAGAGATCAATGTTTGTGAGCAATTAGCTTCTGAGTGGCAGATAAAGCTGTGGGTGACGAGATCATCCAGGAGAAGGAAATGGAAGGCTAGGGAACACCAGGATCACATGAAGGGATCCTGTGACGAGGGTGAAGTGTCAGGGTCAGGCTGGTGTAGGAAGAGACGCAGGAGGAAATGACGCAACGGAAGCCAAGGGGCATAACAGTTTTAGGAAAATGAAAATGGTAAGGGTCAAACGTTAGCTAGAGTTGCCCCTGGGGAGCTGGTGCTGGGCTAGGTGCTCTGGAGGAGAAAATACATCCTGTTTAGATTGTTTTCTTTTCCAGGACTGTAAGTGTTCACGAGCTGTTAAATGTAGTAATGTCTCCGTGCCCCTCTGTTGATTGCATGCCCAGTTCTGAGCATGGGGCTCAGTTTTACCCTCCTGGACCCCTTGACCGCCATATTGCTACGCTGTGCACGGCATCCAGGGCCACAAGAGCGAGAGGCAGGAATAGTACGGATTGGCCGACTGCGTGGTACTTACTCTGGAACCAGAGAGATTAAGGCTTAGAGTACTATTTCTCAGACTGTTTTAATTAAAGTTCGCTTTTCATAAACAAGAAGATCTCCTGTCCTTGCAGAACAACGGATCCATTGCCTCTGGTAGGACAGAATACTCTGCATTTCTGAGAGATTCTCTGTTCTCTGAACTCCCGCTGGCTAATAGCGAACAACCATTGTGAGGCGATATTTATTGGGCGCACAGTATGTTGGAGGCAACGTGCTAAGTATTTATGTAGATCAACTCATTTAATTTTCACAATGGCTCATACCAGATAGGAAAATATTATTACCCCCCACCTTTGATAGGCTAGGAAATTAAGGCACACGGTGACCTCCCGACACCTGGGAGAGGTC